>NC_139702.1:53826086-53939318 GCF_964188405.1 Protomyctophum parallelum | reverse complement strand
GGGCCTGTCACGCTGCGAGGTAAACACCCTCACTGATGGACAGGACTGGACTGGACTAGCCTTCCAACTCCCCTCCCCCCCCCCCCCCCCCCCCCACACACACACACACACGTACACACACCAGAGAGAGAGAGAGAGAGAGAGAGAGAGAGAGAGAGAATGGTCCTTC
Organism: Protomyctophum parallelum; assembly: GCF_964188405.1. Classification (NCBI taxonomy): domain Eukaryota; kingdom Metazoa; phylum Chordata; class Actinopteri; order Myctophiformes; family Myctophidae; genus Protomyctophum; species Protomyctophum parallelum. The sequence continues at coordinate 53,939,149 of NC_139702.1, read as the reverse complement.
TTTGAAAGGAGAGGAGAGGGTCCCTGTGTTGAGGGACCAGAGCCAACAGCTAGTCACCCTGAGGACCCGAGTAGCCTGGCAGACTGCATGGGAAGAGAGAGAGAGAGAGAGAGAGAGAGAGAGACACCCTTATGCACTACTCATTGTGTAAAAAAATATCTAAAGAGATAAAGTCATCACTTCTGTTGAAAACACACTTTTTCAAAAAAATAAAGGCACGTCTCCCTGAGCACAAAAAAAAAGACCAAAAGCATGTGAACTGTCCACTATTTTGTGACAGACAAACTCCACCCTATAAGGCGTGCAGAGAGACAGACAGACACTTGGGGGAGGGCACAGAGAAAGAGAGAAGACAAGAGACAGAGTTAAGAGCGAAGTCAGGAGAGTGAGAGACATAGAGGAAGACAGAAAGAGAGAGAATCAGAAAGAGTTGGCATACGACACAAGGAGAGTGTGAGAGACAACCGAATGGCGGTCGATGGAGAGAATGGGACAGAAAGACAAAAGAGCCGGAGAAAGAGAGCGTGAGCGACAGACAGAGAGTATAGGAGGTAGGACTGGCTCTGTGGCTCTGTGTTCCCTGCTGTCTCTCTCCTCCGTGTGGCCTCCTCTGAGGGGCTCCTGCAGCCTCAGCGAATTTCCGTCTGGCACGAACCTGTGAACTCCTGGGAGCAAACTGAAATATGAACTGCAGGAAGAGAGGAGGGAGGGCATTTAGAGAGAGAGAGAGAGAGAGAGAGAGAGAGAGAGAGAGAGAGAGCGAGAGGAGGGGACAGAGACACTTGCGGGAAAGGAGAAGACGAGAACAAGGAAGGAGAGTGAAAGGAAAGAGAGAGAAAGGGAGAGAGACAGGGAGTGAGAGAGGGAGAGAGAGAGAGAGGGAGAGAGAGGAAAAAGGGAAAGGGATAAAGCAGTGCTAGCATGCGGTGGTACTCCCCCAAATATTCTGACAAATACTCTCCCTTGCCCCTCTTTCTCTCTCTCTCTCTCTCTCTCTCTCTCTCTCTCTCTCTCCTCCTCTCCATCTGACACATACTCTAGAAGTTACTTAGCGGTACGAGCCATATCTTGTGTGTTTAATGCAGAGGTATAAAACAAACACACATACAGAGACATTATACAGACTCTATCTCTCACTCCGTCTCTCTCTCTCTCTGTTAGGCAAACACGCCACCTCCACACACACACACACACACACACACACACACACACACACACACACACACACACACACACACACACACACACACACACACACACAGAGTTGTCTGACACATGTTCAGACCCCACATGTCCACATGGTGTGGACGTACCCTTCCCTTCACGCTCTTATGCAACTGGTCCTGTGCAGCATTATTATTCCAACTGGCCCGCTGTTGGTTTAGCCACACCGGTCAGCAGCGCTCCACTGAAGGGTGAGACGGGAGCGCATGATTGGATGACTGCGCCCCGGCCGGGTCAGGTGACACAGCCCCGGGGCATCATGGGTCGCCAAGGAGAGTCACCTAACCATGAGTGTGACGACTTGTCTGTGACGGCACCGAGACGGGAGGACAGGAGGAATGGAACACAGTAAAGTCCTCTGTGTTTAGAGACAGGAGGACAGGAGGAATGGAACACAGTAAAGTCCTCTGTGTTTAGAGACAGCAGGACAGGAGGAATGGAACACAGTAAAGTCCTCTGTGTTTAGAGACAGGAGGACAGGAGGAATGGAACACAGTAAAGTCCTCTGTGTTTAGAGACAGCAGGACAGGAGGAATGGAACACAGTAAAGTCCTCTGTGTTTAGAGACAGGAGGACAGGAGGAATGGAACACAGTAAAGTCCTCTGTGTTTAGAGACAGCAGGACAGGAGGAATGGAACACAGTAAAGTCCTCTGTGTTTAGAGACAGGAGGACAGGAGGAATGGAACACAGTAAAGTCCTCTGTGTTTAGAGACAGGAGGACAGGAGGACAGGAACACAGTAAAGTCCTCTGTGTTTAGAGACAGGAGGACGGGAGGAATGGAACACAGTAAAGTCCTCTGTGTTTAGAGACAGCAGGACAGGAGGAATGGAACACAGTAAAGTCCTCTGTGTTTAGAGACAGGAGGACGGGAGGAATGGAACACAGTAAAGTCCTCTGTGTTTAGAGACAGGAGGACGGGAGGAATGGAACACAGTAAAGTCCTCTGTGTTTAGAGACAGGAGGACAGGAGGAATGGAACACAGTAAAGTCCTCTGTGTTTAGAGACAGGAGGAATGGAACACAGTAAAGTCCTCTGTAGGGATGCGCCGATCCGATACTCGTATCGGAGATCGGCGCCGATCCGGAGCTAAAATTCTAGATCGGGTATCGGTGGCAATGGGCCGATCCATTATCCGATCCAGTTGCCGCTCCGTTCTCCCGTTGGAACTTGAGACATGCTCCTGTCTGCCCAGTGCACAGCGCACAGTCAAACAGCCCACAGGCTCCCTCAGCCCTCTCCCACCTGAGCCTTGAGGTGAGGGAAAGGAGGGGCTGCGCTCATAGTCACCGCTCACTGACACTGCGCTGAGTGCGCTCTACAGTCTACACTATCTGTCTCGTTCTGTCACTTCTGTCCCCCCGCTGTGTTCTTAACTTCTTTAACAGGTCGCTCGTATTTCTTTATGTAAGATAAAGAATCCGATGAACACGGAGAGCCAAAGAGGACAGTCGCCAAAGCCCCCATTCAATTACATCCTACTTGTTGTTGCTGTTCCTCATGTTAGCGATAGCTGCTAAAGCTATCAACAGTAGCAAAAACACAACACTGCTAGGCTAGCAAGCTAACGTTGCTGCAACAGGATCGTTACCGTGTGTGTGTGTGTGTGTGTGTGTGTGTGTGCGTGCGTGCGGGGATTCCGAATATTAAAATAATAATAGTAGTTTGAGTATGCTGGCCCACAGTAGCTACAGAATGTGCGTAGGGAGAGGGAACATATGGGGCTAATGCTGGCCATGAAGCATTGAATAATATCTGAATAGAACATTAACTAGAGTTATAAATAAGGAATAGAAACCAAAATGATGTGGTTGACTATCGTCAGAAATAAATTAAATTGTGGTTGTGCTTTACAACTTTCCTTTTATGTGTAGGCCTAGCTGGTTTATAATCCATAGTTACTATGTATAATAATAATAATAATAATAATAATAATAATATACATAGTAACTATGGATTTTAAACCTAAAATAATAATAATTATTATAATAATTATAGGCATAATATTATTATGCATAGTAACTGGATTATAAACCTAAAATAATAATAATAATTATTATTATAATAATTATAGGCATAATAATAATAAAAATAATAAACATTTTAAAAACTATGAAAGTGCATAATACTGCACAGCTTTTATTTGTACTTAGAATGTTAAACCCTCAGAAATCGCCATGGTTGACCAATATTATTAATCCACGTGTTAATAATATATATTATATTATTATATATAATATAATATATAATAATGTATTAAATACATTACACATTATACATTAGACATAGGGTATCGGATCGGTACTCTGTATCGGCAGATACTGGACCCCCATGTATCGAAATCGGTATCGAATGCCAAAAAGCCGGATCGGTGCATCCCTAGTCCTCTGTGTTTAGAGACAGGAGGACAGGAGGAATGGAACACAGTAAAGTCCTCTGTGTTTAGAGACAGGAGGACGGGATGAATGGAACACAGTAAAGTCCTCTGTGTTTAGAGACAGGAGGACAGGAGGAATGGAACACAGTAAAGTCCTCTGTGTTTAGAGACAGGAGGACGGGAGGAATGGAACACAGTAAAGTCCTCTGTGTTTAGAGACAGCAGGACAGGAGGAATGGAACACAGTAAAGTCCTCTGTGTTTAGAGACAGGAGGACAGGAGGAATGGAACACAGTAAAGTCCTCTGTGTTTAGAGACAGGAGGACAGGAGGACAGGAACACAGTAAAGTCCTCTGTGTTTAGAGACAGGAGGACAGGAGGAATGGAACACAGTAAAGTCCTCTGTGTTTAGAGACAGGAGGAATGGAACACAGTAAAGTCCTCTGTGTTTAGAGACAGGAGGAATGGAACACAGTAAAGTCCTCTGTGTTTAGAGACAGGAGGAATGGAACACAGTAAAGTCCTCTGTGTTTAGAGACAGCAGGACAGGAGGAATGGAACACAGTAAAGTCCTCTGTGTTTAGAGACAGGAGGACAGGAGGAATGGAACACAGTAAAGTCCTCTGTGTTTAGAGACAGCAGGACAGGAGGAATGGAACACAGTAAAGTCCTCTGTGTTTAGAGACAGGAGGACAGGAGGAATGGAACACAGTAAAGTCCTCTGTGTTTAGAGACAGGAGGACAGGAGGAATGGAACACAGTAAAGTCCTCTGTGTTTAGAGACAGCAGGACAGGAGGAATGGAACACAGTAAAGTCCTCTGTGTTTAGAGACAGGAGGACAGGAGGAATGGAACACAGTAAAGTCCTCTGTGTTTAGAGACAGCAGGACAGGAGGAATGGAACACAGTAAAGTCCTCTGTGTTTAGAGACAGGACAGGAGGAATGGAACACAGTAAAGTCCTCTGTGTTTAGAGACAGGACAGGAGGAATGGAACACAGTAAAGTCCTCTGTGTTTAGAGACAGGAGGACAGGAGGAATGGAACACAGTAAAGTCCTCTGTGTTTAGAGACAGCAGGACAGGAGGAATGGAACACAGTAAAGTCCTCTGTGTTTAGAGACGAGAGGACAGGAGGAATAGAACACAGTAAAGTCCTCTGTGTTTAGAGACAGGACAGGAGGAATGGAACACAGTAAAGTCCTCTGTGTTTAGAGACAGGAGGACAGGAGGAATGGAACACAGTAAAGTCCTCTGTGTTTAGAGACAGCAGGACAGGAGGAATGGAACACAGTAAAGTCCTCTGTGTTTAGAGACAGGAGGACAGGAGGAATGGAACACAGTAAAGTTCTCTGTGTTTAGAGACAGGAGGACAGGAGGAATGGAACACAGTAAAGTCCTCTGTGTTTAGAGACAGGAGGACAGGAGGAATGGAACACAGTAAAGTCCTCTGTGTTTAGAGACAGCAGGACAGGAGGAATGGAACACAGTAAAGTGAAAGTCCTCTGTGTTTAGAGACAGCAGGACGGGAGGAATGGAACACAGTAAAGTAATGCGTCCATGTAATCATTTGTAACTCTGAGAGTGTACAGATGTAAGCATTAAGCAATTGGATCCAAATGGTCTGTTTGGTTACATTTGTACACTCTCAAAATTATATGTGATTGTATTTACTTTGTTTTGTTAAAGTTAAAGCTCTCCATTCTGATCATATTGCCATATAATTTCTCAAGACGGATTGCACTACTGCCTTAAGCTGCATGTGAAGTTGTTGTTGATTACCGTGATATATGGTTCACTGCGGGGATTTACACTAACCTTTGAGACCTTCGCCCGGTCTCACATGTACGTCCGTTTACACTAACCTTTGAAACATCGCCCGGTCTCACATGTACGTCCGTTTACACTAACCTTTGAAACATCGCCCGGTCTCACATGTACGTCCGTTTACACTAACCTTTGAAACATCGCCCGGTCTCACATGTACGTCCGTTTACACTAACCTTTGAAACATCGCCCGGTCGCATGTACGTCCGTTTACACTAACCTTTGAAACATCGCCCGGTCTCACATGTACGTCCGTTTACACTAACCTTTGAAACATCGCCCGGTCGCATGTACGTCCGTTTACACTAACCTTTGAAACATCGCCCGGTCGCATGTACGTCCGTTTACACTAACCTTTGAAACATCGCCCGGTCGCATGTACGTCCGTTTACACTAACCTTTGAAACATCGCCCGGTCGCATGTACGTCCGTTTACACTAACCTTTGAAACATCGCCCGGTCGCATGTACGTCCGTTTCAAACTGCGGATCAACAACATATAGGAGGAGGAGAGCTCTGCTGCCCGCCGCCATTGCCTGTTCGAATGCATTGAGCCTCAACCTCCCAGAAGCCCCTGTTCGAATGCATTGAGCCTCAACCTCCCAGAAGCCCCTGTTCGAATGCATTGAGCCTCAACCTCCCAGAAGCCCCTGTTCGAATGCATTGAGCCTCAACCTCCCAGAAGCCCCTGCAAGCCAGTGAGAATGCATTTAGCCTCAACCTCCCAGAAGCCCCTGTTCGAATGCATTGAGCCTCAACCTCCCAGAAGCCCCTGTTCGAATGCATTGAGCCTCAACCTCCCAGAAGCCCCTGTTCGAATGCATTGAGCCTCAACCTCCCAGAAGCCCCTGCAAGCCAGTGAGAATGCATTGAGCCTCAACCTCCCAGAAGCCCCTGCAAGCCAGTGAGAGGTCGATTTCCGGTTACGTCATCCCAAAGCGTCATCCTCGTCACTCTGTCCGAGGGAAACCTCTTATGTCTTAAAAGTTATCAAAAAAACGGCGAATTAAACATATATAAAACAAAAGGCGTGTTTAGCGGGGAAAGATGTGCATGTTCCGCAGTCAAACTGTTAACACAAAAAGGAGCAGGTGCCCCAGAGGCACCCCCAGCCATCTAAACACCACATTCAAATGACCTGAATGATTGGGGTAATTCTGACTTCAGATCTGAGTCAATGCAAGGTTGTACAGAAATCCATCTCTGTATGATAAATAAATGTATGCACATTATATCCAACTCCTTACATTCCTATCTTTAGGCTACACATTTTGCTGGTCTGGGAACGATGCTATATGTTATAGACATACCAGGGTGGAGCGGTATGGAAGTGAGTAGAGTGGTCTTTTTTTTTAAGTACATATATATACTGTAAAGTGCCATATATAGTTAGTGTTGCTGGAAGCTGCCCTCTGAACATTTGACAAGATGATATGTTCTGACGGACAACATGAACCATGTCTGAGATGATCATATGCTGTACGCAGCGATATGACACACATCTTATGAACACCTGCAGGAAAGCTAAACTGTGTGTGTGTGTGTGTGTGTGTGTGTGTGTGTGTGTGTGTGTGTGTGTGTGTGTGTGTGTGCGTCATCAAGTGCAGTGGAGGCGCTATCAGAGCTGTCCACTCCCATGATCGTTAGTGCAATATGGATGCACCAGAGCAGTGAGTGCAGGGAAGCTATGGGATCTCCAGTGGGAAACAGAAGGGGTTGAAGGCAAAACAACATCAAGTCACCGCGACCCTAATGGACAGGGTCAGGATTTATTTTGTACACAAACAAAGACAGTGCAGCCGTTAATAGTGCACTGTGTGTGCATTATTACCCTTGAACACAAAGTGTTATTAATGTGTAAAGTACACAATAATAAGCTATGCAAATATATAAGGATCGTTATTCCATGTCGGCCTGTATACTGTATATTTAAGATTGGCGTTCCTGGGGGAACGTGCGTATAGATTTTAATAGAAAACGACATCTCGACACTCCCTCCTAGCCTCAGTGATGTGTGAGCACGTGTCAAGGCGGTCATATACAGTATAGGCGGTTGTCCAGAACATCCAATGATATGCCCATATATAGGGATACAGTACATGGAAATCTGTATGCCCAGAACAGCCAATCCAAACGATACAGTATGAATAACGGGTATTTCATAACTGGTCGGGGCATGCTTCATAAATGCAATGATTTTTTGTTTGTTTTTTTATTTTTATCCCACGATTTTTGCAACCCATTTTTGGGGAGAGAGAGAGAGAGAGAGAGAGAGAGAGAGAGAGATAGAGAGACCTTTGACCACCTGTATTAAAACCATAGACTGTAAAAAATATGGACAAAGCGTTCCCCGGGTCTAACATGAACGTAAAATGAAGCCTGAAATTCGACGAGGCGGGACTTCCCCCCTTCTTCTCCGTTGGTTTTTATTTTGACTCGAGTGGGTGGGGGATCCCGATCATAGACTGTAACGGTAGCCACGCCCCTCAGAACATATGCGACTTTATGGTCATTTCTTTTATAAATGGGACCGTAATTTTCCAAAAAGAATATTATGACATTAGAAATAAGACTTTAAACTAGTGACTGGAAGCAGAAAGTATTCATGACCATGTTTATTAAGGAAATGCAGTCTAGGTGAAGTTGGGCCCAAATACATGGGCCTCTATGGAGCTATGGGGCTTTTTGGGTCCAGTCCAGCGCCACAACAGGCCATTATATGAACTTTCAGGAAGTCCCGATTTCAAATGAGGCTTCACGAAATATCTGGCTGACTGCCCCCCTGATTAAAACTCTGCAGTACATAACAAATCCCCGTCCTGCACCGCACACAGCACGTCTCTCTGAGCCCAGAAAAGGCTAAAAGCCTCAAAATTGTCCACTAGTTTGTGGTATTGTGGCATAGAGGGTGTGAGCTGGCAACCAGGGTACGACAGAGAGAGAGAGAGAGAGAGAGAGAGAGATTATCGTCCAGTGAGGCTACCTGCAAAAACTGTGGTTTTGGCCCTTATGGAGCAGAGAGTTAAATTGACGAAATTAACTATATTTATTGTTTCAGTTCATTCCATACACATATTGTATCATCCCATATAATGTCTATAGACACCTCTCGTTTGAGTATAAAGTAACCTACTGTCCCACTATTCCGCTAACATTAACATTCTGACCGGGCACCCATTTTGGTGTTGGCATCATGTTATGCTTTAGCTATTGAAAAATAGCAGATCTACAAGCTCATATCGCGCCACCGAGTGGCGCGATACGAGCTTGTAGGTCTGCTATTTTTGAAAAATCGAAGACACTTTTAGAATCTGATCTCAGGTCAGAATGGGTTAATAATGAAACTGTCAGGATGTAATAGACATTTTTAGAATCTGATCTCAGGTCAGAATGGGTTAATCCCTCATGGGATCAGTCACATGACAGTTCTTAATCGCTAAGGAGAGTGTTGTGTGAATAACTCTTCCAGCTATGCCGGCAATATACTGTTATTCCAGTGGAAAGTATACAAACAATCACACTGACTATTATTATTGCAAAAAAGGCAGGAAGTTGCCAGAACCAAACTTTAGTAACAGTGAAGAGGAAGGAAAAGCAGTGCTACATTATCCAGACGAGCCAGAGTTGTTTCTGTTTACTGTGCTTTGTCAAACGAGACACTCTAATGCTAACCTTCCTTTATAGCAAGGTTAGCCAAGGTAGCCTTGAGCGGCAGACCTGGCTCCAAAACCACCACCGTTAAACACAAATTCCGCAAAGCTTCAAAATAACAGACATGTTTCTGAAAATAAGTTCAATGCAACAGATGGTGAGACAAAGCCTTGTCTCACCATCCAACCAAGCCAGTCCAACCAGACGGTTATCAACATCCCACATAGTTACACGATAGCCTTTAGCATCAAGGGAAGCGGTGACTTCGAATGGTTCAACTGTGCACTTATTACACTTAATATTCCCTCTTTATCTGACCAGTGAGGTGTAATAAGAGATAATTAGAACGCTTTAATTTGCTTAATTATAACTTTTAAGACGAGGATTAACGGATTGAAATCAGAGCCAGGGTGGAGATTAGAACAGAATAGCCTACTGTGATCAGTCATCTCAGCAGTGCTTTTCCCCAAGCTAGCTACTGGCTCTACGACACGACCCCAAAATACACTTTCTTTGAGAGGATTAAAAATAGATACAGTAATATATATATATATATATATATATATGCCTTAAGCTGCCTCACACTATAGAAACAGGAGATAAGCGCCTACCCATATACACAAATACTGTACACACATGCACACATGCACGCACGCACACACGCATGCACGCACATACAGTACACACACACACATACATACAGTACACACCTGCATAATATACTATGCAGATTCCAAAGTTGAATTACAGTAAGATGAGGTGTGTGCATGTGCGTGCATGCATGGCGTGTGTATGTGTGTGTGTGTGTGTGTGTGTGTGTGTGTGTGTGTGTGTGTGTGCGCGTGTGCGTGTGTGTGTGTGTGTGTGTGTGCGCATGCGTGTGTGTGTGTGTGTGTGTGTTCATTTGTCTTTGTCTATCTATAGACTGCATGTGTGTGTGTGTGTATCTGTGTGTGGACGTTTCCATGCAGAAGGTGTGTTTACTGGACTATGGACGGGTCCCCCTGGCCTCTCCCTGCTGTTGGTTGACTGAATATTCCTGGCACGTTGGGACAACACTCCACAACTCTCTGCATCCCGGCGGACCCACCGCCTAGCCTATAGCCCGGTCTGGCTGTACCCTCTGATTTGGACAAAGGGCAATCAGACAGGCCGAGTAAACAATGCACGATGTCAAATAATAAGACACGGGAAGGGGGGAAAAAGCACATTAGCCGCTCCTTGGTTTATTAACGTACTCCATGTATCACTAGGGACACTTGTGTTCCACCCATCACTTTGGAGTTGGGAGAGATGCAGCATGCAGCGACTGCTACAATTATCAAGGATGCCATTTTAATGGCCGGCGGAAGACGGGCACTATAATGACATACAGTGCCTTCGATGGATTTTCTTAGCAGAGACCCATTAGTTTGATGGCCCATAGTAAAGCCACACGTGCACGCACACGCACGCACACACACACGCACACACTGTATATACTGTACTGCACACTGTATGAGAGGGAGGGAGAGACAGACAGAGACAGGAGTGTTAATGGTTGCTTTTCAAGGGGGCTCTGTCCTGGGGACGTCTCCAGAACCCTGGGTTAATTCAGAGCTTGGGGAGAGGTGGTGATGGTGGTGAGGTTTGGGGGCTGGACGGTGGACCTTGATGTGGCTGCACTAGAGGCGAGGAAGGGAAACTCCCCAACACTTCCAGGACATCACAGAGAGCCTGTTGGTGTGAAGGATGAGAGGGAAGCTCCATCTGTATACACAACTCTCTCTCACACACACACACACACACACGCGCACGCACGCACGCACGCACGCACGCACGCACGCACACGCTCGTGCGCATTCACATGTGAACTAAATTGTGACAGATCACATGCACACTCCATGTATCGCACAGACACGCTCACACTCGACTCAATATTTTGACTGCGTTGTACCTGTATATACGTATACGGTTGGGACACTTTGAAAGAATGAATCATTCTCTATCACAGGATACGACCCTCTGTTCAGGGTTCAATTTGCTGCGGGCGATGGCTCTGATTTGATATCCCCTCCCCCAGTCATGAATTAAATAACATGATATCATGTCACATTAACCCCCGGCATCCCTTTTTGGGCAAATGTTCAAAATGTCTAAAATTTTCAAATACGGTGAAAATAGTAGATCATGCTCACATCATGTCACATTGGCTCAAGTTGTGTGCTTAAGTTGGACATCCGCTGTTTCCGCTAAAAGTTATATAGGTCTTACTCTTGAGAAAATAGAAAATGTCACGATGCGACACATTGTGCCGCCATGTATTTCTGCATGTTTGGGTCCCAGGCAGGCACACAAATGTTTGGCAACCACTGGACTAAACACTTTATTATATTCCGTCTCTGTTCCGTCTACTGTCTCTGTAGACTTTTTCTTAGAGTTTTGTATTGTATTCTATCAGGTGGTAGTGGAGCACACACACAGCGGTGCTCTACTGTTTCCCTGCTCCTCATTGGTAGATGATTAGCCTGTTGAAAGCATCTCATTATCAGTATTTATGAGGGAGAGCGCCAGCCGGAGTAATGACAGCTTTACTCCAAAGTGGCACTCTCTTTGTGTCTTTCTACCTACACACACACTCTCTCTCTCTCTCCACACACACACACACACACACACACACACCCTCACACACACACACACACACACACACACACACACACACACACACACACACACACGCTTTCTCTCCCTCTCTCTCTCTCTCTCTCTCTCTCTCTCTCTCTCTCTCTCTCTACATATACACACACAGGTGATCATTACCTCCATTCTCTCCTCTTCTTTCCCTTTGCACACACAATACACACTACTATGCATAGATGCATGCATAATCTTTTTGGCTGGTGATAGTATTGTATGGTGTGTCACATGTGTGTGATATGAAATGTAAGCTTACCAAATCACAGTTACTTACATCAAGGCAATTATGTTGTGATTCTGCATCAAATAGAACTACACCTAATCTAAGATAGCATCAAAGCCAATCTTCTTCTTTTTTTTTTACAAACGACCCTCTCTGGTATTATAAACTTTGTTTTGATTGAGCTGTTGGAAATAACTAGGCTTATTACACATGGTTATTAAAGTCCAGTTGAGAACAATAATGTAAAATGGATTAGGTAAATTCTCCATTCATTGTCAATGGGAATTTAATGTTTGTGTAAGACAAAAATCGACACTAATAGCTGAATATAGGAGGTGCTAGCACCCCTCAAAAACCGATTTCAATGAGATTCATGACCCCTGCATACAAATGTATTCCTTTTAAGAGCAATATCGAAGCTGTTCAGAAACACCCTGCATTGTACAACGGCAGCCTGATGCAGCCGGCCGACCTCTCACAACCACAGTAAACAAACAAGCTTTCATCTGTCTCACCACGGACTCATCAATGTACAGTCTGACTGGGAGTCCTAAACCTTGGGAATACACACAGCACCTCATTGGCCTTACAATCACAGAAATATTGTCTGAGCACTAGGACACTTTAAACCTAATTCATACTGTATGGTTATCAAAAGAAAGATGTTGTTGTCATAGTGGACCCCAATGTGACTTCATACTTTTGGTGTCCATGTAGTAGACCCGTGTCTTTCCATGCAAACGTTCCATGGAAAATGTCGTCCATGAAGTGGGCCAGGTACGTTTCGAGGATGTTCGACTAAAGGCAGACGTCTTCGGACAGTGCACTGGATTGTACATCCACCTACAAGCACTGTTACTGATGGTTGCTGCTTGTAATGTTGACAATCTATGAATCAAAGTCTTTCTGGGTATAAGAGACATTACATGATACCTACATACAAAATCTAAATGATCATGGGTCAAGGGTTTTAATCCAACCCATGCTCTATGTTACATGTGATTGCCTCTGAATCTGCTACCACTTCCACCTGCTAATAATTTTATTTTTCATTTGTGGGGCTAACCCCAGAGAGAGAGAGAGATAGAGGGGGGGGGGGGGGGGGGGTTGACAACTTAGAGAGGAAGAGAAGGGGGATGCTACTTGTTATTAGTTTGGATCCAGTTGCCTGAAGGGGAAATAGGAAGAGATGAGATATTTGACCAACACAAATAAACCCAATAAGGTGCCATCGATTAGCAGAACGCCAACAACGCCATATTGGAAAAATGCGCACAGGTGGCTACAAACAAATTAAAGACAGAAAAGGATGAAGGGAGGCGGGGTGGGAACGGGGGGGGGCTCCAAGTCTCTTTGTCTCTCTGTATGAAGTTGGATGTTTGTGTTGGGCTTGTTTGTTTCTGTTGATCTGCGAGGGTCGATGGTTCATTGTACGTTTACACTGTAGGGAGTTACAGTAATGAACGCTAACCCACGACACAGGAGGGGTAGGACAGACAGACAGACAGACAGACAGACAGACAGACAGACAGACAGACAGACAGACAGACAGACAGACAGACAGACAGACAGACAGACAGACAGACAGACAGACAGACAGACAGACAGACAGACAGACAGACAGACAGACACTTGTACCTTGCACTCTTGCAGTTGCTTTTATTTCTGAAAGTGGCCCCTCTCTTCTCCACAGTGTTTGCCTTTGCTCAATGCTGTTGTCTGGATTTGGCTCTGACAAGTAAGGGACCGAGTTATGTTTGCACTGTACATACTAGCATGTATGAGCTATAATATGAATTGGCTGCAACTGGATACATGTGACTAGGGGGCAAATGGATCTAATGGTGGTCTTAATGCTGGCCTTGAATAATGAGGCCTTTGTCTAATAAAACTGGAAAGCCTCCAAATACCTATGGGGACCTGGGCTAGTTAGGGCAATAACAGTCTATCAAAAGAGAAAGCAAAGTGATTACTTAGAGGGTAATAAATACAAGGCCTGCGTCGAGAAGGAGGGAGGAATGGAGGGAGAGGGAGGGAGAGATATAAAGAGGGAGAGAGAAGGGGGAGACATAAAGCTGTGTCGAGAGAGTTAGGAGAGGGTAGAGGAAGATGTAGGAAACAGAACACTATGTGGAGGGCAAGAGAGTGAGATACTGTATAGAGGGAGATGGGGGGGAGAGAGAGAGACTAGATAATATAAGATAAGACAAGCACCGCACTCTTTTTTCTTGTCCTAATGACTCTTCACAACTACCGTCCAAAACACTCGTTAATTTAACTCCAAGGCAGTAAAAACAGAGCCATATTGTTGTTTTTTTGCACCATGCGGTATGGGCGTTCATACAGCATCTGACACAATGTACAGACATCCTGTGGAAGCACACCTCAGAATGTAGCCTCGGTCCCAGCCTTACTGATGTGCGAAGAGAAAAGCCTGGTCACAACCTATAAGGCTATTATATTATTCGACCAATCACAACACTCGTTTCGTTCGCGGAGAATGTTAACAGATTTTGTTTTAGCCCAATCAAATTTGGCAGTTCAATATGACTATTTGACATTGACAATGACCATTTAGTGTCTGTCAGTCTCGTTGAACAGCACTAGTGATGTTTCAGAGTTGTGTTCATGTAACGTTATCGCCCAATGACGTGTCCTTAATGTAAAAGGTATCCACTTCCAACCTGTCCTACAGATGTCTGTAGTAAACCCCAGGTGGTAAAATGATCACGGTGTGAACAACAGATTTATTTGGGTATTTATTTAGACAAGCTTTTAGCCTGCGTGTGTACTTCTTCACCCGGTGTTTGTCATGTACCATGTTCTAAAGTCGCTGAGATTGGTTGAGATGGCCGTAAAAGCAAATCCCAAACGAGATTGTCCTTAACATCCCACATGGGATAGACAAGGACCTTCAGAATAAGGACCTCAATTAATACATGCAAGGAATTAATGAAATGATAAATTATCAAATTAAAAGTTGGAAATATCATCTATCAGTTACTGTAGACATGTTTTTCTTATAGCTGATGTACAAGCTCACAACGTGTGGCGATGCAACATGGGGTGTGAGCTTGTAGATCTACTATTTTCACTGTAAATGTCTAGGACAGAAGGCAAGGACCGCCAAACAAAGACCACCACCCACAGCCACTACTTGAATACTACATGAATATTAAAGTGACAAAAAGAAGGGCCTCAAGGTCACCGTCGTTTGAGTTGTGAACAACTCATTGAACTGAAAAGCTACATAAACACACACACTAACCCCAGAATGTATGCATGGACACACACACACACACACACACACACACACACACACACACACACACACACACACACACACACACACACACACAAAATAAAACATCATTCAACGTTTAAGCAATAGTGAAAATATAGGATCTATAAGCTCACAACCAAATGTCACATGTCACGTGCATATACATACTGTACATATTATACACCAAGCGGAAACACACAACTATACAAAGACGCACACAAAGACCAGACAAACCCACAAGCGCACATTAGTGTACCAATAGAAACACAAAACCACACACACACACACACACACACACACACACAAACTGTCCACCCCATTCCGTTGTGCTGAGCTAGAGGAATGGCTGATTGACCTGAGACCTGAACACAGTAACACCATCAATTACTGGCCTGAGAGGTGGAATAGAGCGTCGCAGTCCCGCCCCCCTTTCATGACGGCGACAGGCCCAGGAAATAATCCCCCATGTATTTTCCCCATAGACAAGATCTGTAAGCCTTTAACAAAGCCAACTGGGATCGTGACAAATCATGACAACAAACACAATATTTTGGACCGAACAAATGATTGCAAAGAAGAAAAACAACCTGCCTTTTTTTTTATTCTTTCTGATTATGTGTTCGGCCCAAAAAAATGGCTTTGTTCGGGGCTTATAGTCAGATCTTTAAATAAATACTTTTTGAAATGTCTATGGGGAAAATTAATGGGGAATTATTTCCTGGGCCTGTCTGCGATGCTCTATAGAGAGGGGGGGGTACACAGTAAAAATCTACAATGTTTATTTAACCCATTCTGACCTGAGATCAGATTCATACGAGGTTTCCACTGGACACACACTGGTCTGATTAACCCATTCTGACCTGAGATCAGATTCTAAAAATGTCAGTCGTTCTTCGATTTTTCAAAAATAGCAGACCTACAAGCTCGTAGCGCGCCACTCGGTGGCGCGCTATGAGCTTGTAGATCTGCTATTTTTCAATAGCTAAAGAATAACATGATGCTGACACCAAAATGGATGCCCGACTAAAATGGGTTAACTCTGAGTTAGGGCTGGGTAATTGAATTAAAATATATTGAAACCGATATTTATCTAGCTATAGGTTATTAGAGAAAAGCACGTTTATATATAGTTTTTCTTTTATTCATTATCTAATAGTTTTTATAATTGACTTATCCATTAGTATGATTAACAAATTAACCCTGTTTGATACTTCATTGCACAATGGTGCTGTAAAGAAAATGCAAAAAACAGCCCTTTCACTGATAATAATGATCATTAATCGTAATCATTGGTATTGCTCATTTTAATATTAATCGTAATCGAGGTAAAGGTCACACTTAACCCATTCTGAACGGGAACCCATTTTGGTGTTAGCATCATGTTATACTTTAGCTATTGAAAAATAGCAGATCTACAAGCTCGTAGCGCGCCACTCGGTGGCGCGCTACGAGCTTGTAGGTCTGCTATTTTTGAAAAATCAAAGAATGACTGACATTTTTTTAATCTGATCTCAGGTCAGAATGGGTTAATCAGACTGCAGTGTATGTCCAGTGGGAAACCTCGTATGAATCTGATCTCAGGTCAGAATGGATTAAAATAGCCAAGCACTGGTTTTAATGAGTACCGGAAAGAGCAGAGGGAGAGAGAACATGCTCTAAAGACGAGAGGACAGAAAGTGAGAGGTACAGATGTGGAAAAGAGAAGGGAGAATGGAGGGTGGAGAGAGGACCAATCAGACGATAAGAGACAATAGGGGATAGAGCTTAGAGTATATATATTTATAGAGAAGGCACCCAGAGGAAATCTTGAGGCGAAATAGACATAGTGGCCGAAGGAAGGTATTGCAGCCTGGCCCCCAAACACATGAACGCACTGTCCGTTGACTATCATTGTACACGTTCACGACGTTGTACACGTTCAATCCGTCCCAGAATGCACTCTGTTCCTACCAGGAAGGAGGAGTGAATCCGCCTCATGCGCTTTTGAGCAACTCAATGCAAGTGGATGGGAGGAGAACTCGGGTGTCTTCTCTATAGATATATATACTCTATGGGATAGAGGGATGGACAGAAAGACTCAAGGCAGAAGGAGAGTGGAGGGAAGAAAGGATGACAGGGAGGAGAGAGGGTATGGCTGGTGACCACAGAGGAGGAGGGGAGGGGAGAAAGGATGACAGGGAGGAGAGAGGGTATGGCTGGTGACCACAGAGGAGGAGGGGAGGGGAGAAAGGATGACAGGGAGGAGAGAGGGTATAGCTGGTGACCACAGAGGAGGAGGGGAGGGGAGAAAGGATGACAGGGAGGAGAGAGGGTATAGCTGGTGACCACAGAGGAGGAGGGGAGGGGAGAAAGGATGACAGGGAGGAGAGAGGGTATGGCTGGTGACCACAGAGGAGGAGTGGAGGGGAGAAAGGATGACAGGGAGGAGAGAGGGTATGGCTGGTGACCACAGAGGAGGAAGGGGAGGGGAGAAAGGATGACAGGGAGGAGAGAGGGTATAGCTGGTGACCACAGAGGAGGAGGGGAGGGGAGAAAGGATGACAGGGAGGAGAGAGGGTATAGCTGGTGACCACAGAGGAGGAGGGGGAGGGGAGGGAAGGGGTGACAGCCGTGAGAGATGGACTTCATCAGGTAGCCCTGCCTGATGGACTCTGCCCCTGATTGTCTTCAGGGTTCACACACACACACACACACACACACACAACACACACACACACACACACACACACACACACACACACACACACACACACACACACACACAGGCATGCACGTACATAATGTGCGTGCTACTGTATGTGTGTGTGTGTGTGTGTGTGTGTGTGTGTGTGTGTGTGCGTGCGTGTGTGTGTGTGTGTGTGTGTGTGTGTGTGTGTGTGTGTGTGTGTGTGTGTGTGTGTGTGTGTGGCTCAATCTCCAGCGATTCATGGACCCCACCATGCAGCACCACCTCCCTCCCCTACCAGAAAGTGACCGATGTCTTTCTCTGCATGCTCTCCATTCCACCTAATGTACTGCTGCTGTTGCTGCTGGGGAAACCTTAAGCACTGTCTGCTGACCTAAACACAGCACTGCACTGCCACACAAAACCCAAAGAGCAGGAACTGTAGCGGCGTTAGTGTACTATCTGAGAGGAATGCTAGCCGTCCGTCATCCCATGTCCTGTATATGTCTGTGAAGGACGGCGATGATTCAATGTGCAGCATTGAATCAACATTTATGGAACTTTTGTTGACATGATTTCTAAACCTGATGGCATTTGGTAGTTCAAGAAAAGACAAAAAGTAAGTTACTGCCTTTGGCCTTCGTAGTGCAGTTCACAGAGTTGTACTAATAAGAAGATGATGCAATAGCACAAAATAATAACATAGGAAATCTGAGCGTACAACAAAAATCTGATCACTTTCTAATCATTCAAAAAATGTAGTGCTCTAAAGCCACAATTTGTTACGCTATCTAAGGTTAAAATATTCCACAGCATGTACCTTGAGCATTTGAATGCCT
Source organism: Protomyctophum parallelum (assembly GCF_964188405.1). NCBI lineage: Eukaryota > Metazoa > Chordata > Actinopteri > Myctophiformes > Myctophidae > Protomyctophum > Protomyctophum parallelum. The sequence goes on along the minus strand of NC_139702.1, from coordinate 53,920,386 downwards.
TGCGATTAAAAAAATACCATACACTGACTTCATTCATTTTATTTTTCACTGTAGAAATATGATTTTATTCAACTGCCAGGATGCTACCACTATACCAAAAGCTGGGTCTCCCAAACGCATATGGTGTGACTTGTAGTGCTCCACATGCTCAGATGCCCTCTAGGCCGCACACAGAAGCCTGTGAACGTAGACATTTCGTGCATAGATGTGCCACGCAATGGTATAGGCCTCAGGCCTGGTATGGTAGGCCTCAGGTCTACCATTCTGAAATTTAATTTAATAATATTTGGACTGCTGGACAGCTGACAGTAGGCTCTCTTTGCTCTTAAAGGAGAATTCCATGCTAGAATGCTTTCTTATCTTTCTTACCTTTCTTTGTAGTTGTTGCGTCCCCACCAAAGAGGTCCAGGTGTTTTTTTTTGGGCAAAAACTCCTTATTGGCTATTTCCCCTACCATAAGCCCTCAATGAATTGCATTGAATTGAATGGGAATTGAATGGGGCTATGGGGTGTTATGCTAGTTCGCTTATTTCCATCGAAAGAAGTAGTAAAGTGTGCCGCTTGGGATATTATTTACATTATAAAGAGAGGATATATACAAAGAAATTATAATTTTGAGCGATGGAAATAAGCGAATTAGCACCCCATAGCTCGATTCAATTCCCATTCAATTCAATGCAATTCATTTATAGCTTATGGTAGGGGAAATAGCCAATAAGGAGCTTTTGCACAAAATAACACCTGGACCTCTTTGGTGGGGACGTAACAACTACAAAGAAAGGTAAGAAAGCCTTTTAGTATGGAATTCTCCTTTAAACAATCACACCCGTGTGAACTGAGTGGTGCAACCACCTGCAATACCTCCACGGACCATCAGGGTTCCGTCACATATACCACTGGTGAAATGTCAGCAAGGTATGAATAAATGGATACCGCCAGAGTCTAGCTTTGACTCAAGGTTAGACCTTCTATTTCAGGGCAGCAGGACCTCAGCAGAGATGCTATCAGTGCCATGAGTCATACAGTATGTCGGCATTCTAAACATACCAGCATCCCACATGGCTGTGGAGCGGTGTGTGAGTTGAACCTGATCATCACCTACCTCTCTTAAGGGTAGGCAAGAACCACGCATCATGAAATGAGAGACTCGTAGAAAGGGGCGAGAGAGAGAGAGAGACAGGGAGAGAGGGGGGTGTAAAGAGCGAGAGAGAGAGATTCATTAACTTGGCTGTTAATGAACTGAAAAAGGCAAGAAGGGCTTTCTATGCCATAAAAGAAATCAACACATGCTGACAACACAATTAGGTCTGGCTCAAAATATTCCAATCAGGGATTGAGCCAATTGCACTATGGCAGCGAGGTTTGGGGTCCTCTCATAAAACGCAAATTTGGAAAATGGGAAAAACATCCAATCAAAAGCCTGCATGCAGAGTTTTGTAAGAGAATGCACTTGAATGTACTTGACACGGCTCCAGGCTAAGGGCGTCCCGACTCCCTACGTCCCAGGGACTATAAAATATCTATTTGGGAGTTAAATTGATCTCAGCCGGGACGGTTTCGGATCTAGAGGAGTTTTTGCACCGGAAATGTGCATATTGTGCGCACCTACGGGCAGCATGAGACTGCCCATAGGTGCAAGAACATTTGAGTGGTGCAACCACTCCTATAGACAGCTATGTGTGTGTGTCCCCGTGTCCAAGCACAAAAATGTGTCTGAGCACGAAAATAGCGTTATACTGTAGCCTTTGTTCACTTCCAAGTGCACAGCCTAACACACAGACACACACAGGCCAGAGAGGGCCAGTACAGTACAGTACAGTACAGTACAGTACAGTACAGTACAGTACAGTACAGTACAGTACAGTACAGTACAGTACAGTACAGTACAGTACAGTACAGTACAGTACAGTACAGTACAGTACAGTACAGTACCACTCACTTCAGACGGGTCTGATTTGATAAAACGATAAATAAATAAAATAAAAGGAGAGAGAAGAACAGACAGAGACGGACCATTCACACAGGCTCAGGGCTCCCTGCAGCACAAGGAGATGTACAACTTTCATATGACAACAGCCAAAAGTTAATATATGTAAGGATTAAGGAAACTGTCGCAAATTAATACTGTACATGAAACAGTGGCTCTCAACAGCCTGTGGACGGTGGATGGAACAATGGGGTAGCCTATTACATATAGGCTTGTTCTGATGCTTGTTCTGGTGATTTAATCACACATATGTCACCGATGGAACGGAACATCTCCAATTGGTGTTTACTATACAGCATTTACCAATATTAAAGGGACACTTCACCCTTTTTGCAAAAACAATTATGTTAATGACGTTTAGAAGCTTTAGAACACTTTCCTGGGGGTCTTTATGTGTGTAATATGTGGTTTTAGATATTTTAGATTGTAGCAGTGAGCACAGTGTCTCTGATGTCATGGACACTGGTCTCACTACCTTCCTGGACTACAATTCCCATAATTATTTGGTGCACTGCTCCTCCTTGTGAATAGGTGGAGGGCTGTCTTACTAAGACAACATGTAGTCCATGAAGGAAGTGAGCCCAGTGTCCATGACATCAGAGACACCGGGCTCACTGCTACAATCTAAAATATCTAAAACCACATATTACACACATAAAGACCCCCAGGAAAGTGTTCTAACGCTTCTAAACGTCATTAACATATATTTTTTTGCAAAAAGGTGTCCTTTTTAAGGTAATAAATTCAGATTAATTAAGATGAGGTAAAAAGCTCTATAATGTGCACCATACAGTCCACTCGCCCTGCAAGACGATTAGTTTACCATCTCCTTTGCTTCTCCGTTCTCCATAATATGCGTGCACTCAAAAGCGCGTCCTGCGCTCCATACTTAACATTATGGACATGATTTGGTTTCTGATATTAAAGATAAGATCATCTAAAATAGGCTCATGTTAAATGAAACATGACGCTGTGCTATATGTATATGTCGCACCAAGCACACTTTTAAAAGGGAGTCGTTTGAATGGAGGAGATATATGAAATCAATATTTTTATATCTGGCATAATAACTCAATATATTTTACAGTTGGCATCTGTGTAAAAAAATATAAAAATAACGTATTCCCAAATACAAGAGGTTAGTATGTTCTTCAGTTATGGGCTGTTGAATAAAGCTTGTTATGTTTTCACCACAAGTGCAATCTGGGAAAAATGTAAATGTGTTTACATTGAGGCGGGTGGAGACAGAGTTTTCACTTCCGGTTCATTTCTGGTTATAATGGCCTCCTAGCAAACTAGAACCATTCATACGTTGGCGAAGAGCGCCCTCTAGCGCAGTGGTTCCCTGTTCCCACCCCTTGTGGTGCACGGGCGCCTTCTAGGGGGTGCGCGACATGAAAAGTCTAATGGTGGTGCTATGATGTTATTTTAAATATATTAACATATTATACCAATATATGGCAAGTATATCATATGCAGAATATAGCCTATGCCATATTCGGGTTCATATGCATATACTGTATGTGGATAAATAGGAAATGTCTCTAGCTTAATCTTATGCCATTTATATTTCCATGTGGGGGGGGGGGGGGGGTGCGTCAGCTAGGTCAGGAGGTAACAGGGGTCAGGGTGTGCATGGCCAAAAAAAAGGTTTGGGAACCACTGCTTAATGACTGGAAAGCGTATTGACTGGAAAGACTGTATACTGAAATCTGGGGACGTCAGTAGCGGTTAAGTGTTGGAGTCAGTAGCGTTAAAGTGTTGGATTTGGGGCGACGTCCAGTCGCGACAATGGCAGTGAATGTTATCGTCCTTGCAGGCATTTATTTGACTGAGCTCCGTGCAGTAACGTCACTCAGTTACTAAAAGACGATTATTTAGTCCAAACATTGTCTTATAGTAAAGTATAGACAAACTTGGCTGCCTAGAAAGGGAGGAAGGCATGCTTTGCTCTCACTGGGGGTCTCAAGGGGTGGTGGATACAAAATAAAGATTTAATAATGAAACCAACTACTCGTAAAAAAAACACACACACACACACACACACACACACACACACACACACACACACACGTGTGAAGTGAGGGCCGCTCTTATCATCATACATCATCATACATCACAATCCGTGCTCAGCCAATCAAATCATCACAAAGTCGTTCCGGCCAATCAATTTTGGCGTCTTCACTTTTCTGCCCTCACTTTTATCTTCAATATGTACTTTGCTTAGCCAAATCATCGCGATGGGGTGATCAGCCAATCACAAGCCAGTGTTTGTGTTCACACAGACCCACAATGCTGGGCATAGGAGTTGCTAGCCTAGCGCCCCTTAAAAATAAAACACGGATAACACAGAGACAGACAGACAGACAGACAGACAGAGTGTCTGTCCTTCCTTGGGGACCATGTCCTCCCCCGCCTGCCCATTAAAAAGTGAATTCCTCCTCTAACTGTGTGTTGTGTTTTCACTTCACTCCTCCAGAGAGCTGCAGCTCAAAGTAGCGACAAAACGCCTGGACTCCTGTCTCTGTCTCTCTCTCTACTTCTATCTCTCCCACTGTCTAGTTCTTTCTTCCTCTTATTTCTGTACTTGGCTTTGCTGTGTACTGACTGTGTCTCTCTGTCAGTTTCTCTTTCCATCTGTCCCTCTCTTCTCTTGTGTTTGTCATGCCTAACATTCCCCCTGTGTGTGTGTGTGTGTGTGTGTGTGTGTGTGTGTGTGTGTGTGTGTGTGTGTGTGTGTGTGTGTGTGTGTGTGTGTGTGTGTGTGTGTGTGTGTGTGTGTGTGTGTGTGTGTGTGTGTGTGTGTTGGAGCTGTCTACCATCAACATGTGGCACATGTCCTTGACAAGTTCCAAAGGATCCAGCACCCGGGGAGATGGGTGGCCCGCCTCAAGCACGCGCCCCACTCCTCCTCTCCTTTCCTCCCCTCCTCTCTCCTTTCTTCATTCCACTCCTCTCGTCCCACCCTCGTCCCTTCCTGTATTCTCTCTCTCTCTCTCTCTCTCTCTCTCTCTCTCTCTCTCTCTCTCTCTCTCTCAGTTCCCTTCCCCTCTACCCCCTTTCCTTTCCTTGCTGCTCTCTTCTTAGCCACCCCCCATTACTCTTCCCTCCCCTCCTCTGTGTTCCTCCTCGCTCCCTCTCTCCTAATATTGAGTTGCTGGGATAAAGTGGGGGGGCAGAGGAATCTAATAACTGTGACAGTGGGGTTTTCTTGGCATTGTTCCTGAAGCAGTGCAGGCTGTCTGCTGGCTCTAATGAAAGGTTAAATGAATAGGACAAAGTGACAGGAGGTACAATAAAGAAACAAGAGGGAAGGGAGAAAAATGTGTGTGTGTGTGTGTGTGTGTGTGTGTGTGTGTGTGTGTGTGTGTGTGTGTGTGTGTGTGTGTGTGTGTGTGTGTGTGTGTGTGTGTGCGCGCGCGCGCGTGCGTGCGTGTGTGGAGGCCACCCTACTTAGCTCAGGGATCGACAAGGACAGGCACTCCGCAGAGCCACAATATTCAAAACAGACTGCCCTGTGACCGTGTGTGTGTGTGTGTGTGTGTGTGTGTGTGTGTGTGTGTGCGTGCGTGTGTGCGTGTGTGCGTGCGTGCGTGCGTGCGTGCGTCTCAGTGCAGTGTCTGGATCTCTCTCACCAGGGTATAGATGCTGAAGAGAAATTCCAGCATGGGGCTGTTTGATAAATGTTAAGGTCACCGGCAGAGGGGAGGGGTGGAGGCAGAGGGGTTGGATGGGATGGAAGGAGAGAGGGAGGCAGAGAGGGAGCGAGGGAGGGAGGGAGGGATGGGACTGGATGGGCAGGAGGGGGGGACACATGTCTCATCTTGTGCCTCTCTCTGCCTGTGCCTTGGTGGAATGTGAAGTCACATGAAAGAGGCCTCTCTCTCTCTCTCTCTCTCTCTCTCTCTCTCTCTCTAAGAGACTCTTCTCTTGTGTCTGTCTCAAAAGCGCCACTGTCCCCCCTCCTCGCTGACACATTACCTGTCAGCAGATTTCCCCTCAGCAACAAAAACACACGCACAACCATAAACGTGTATTTATGCACACACACGCAGACACCGACATAAATGTTAAGCACACCCAAGATCCAACACAGCCTTTGACTAGCGCATGCACACACACACACACACACACACACACACACACACACACACACACACACACACACACACACACACACACACACACACACACATAAAATACACCCTGACGTAAACATCGGACCTCCATTCACAGCCATGCACACATGCACACTTTCCCCTCTCAAAACAGGAAAAGTGAGCTAAGACGCAGACAAACACACCAAAATCCCATCAGCCTGAGACTGGTTAATTACTATGATTAGCGCCATAATTAGAACCTTGGTCACCAATAATGACAGGGTACCTACTTCATAAGTGTCATCCCAGTCGCTGGTAATGCATTGTACGGCAGTCTACAGTTCAATGGAGGCAACATAATCAATGATATGTCACATATCTGTTGGAAAACATAGCATCCTGTGGTAGGAATGACAAAGGAAGCAGACACACTGCTGCAGTAATATGTTATTTTTATGCTGTGGCTCTGCAAGAGGCTATAGCCGCCAAAAGGGTCGGACTACAGTATGTGTCTGTCTGGAGATAATCTCGCAAACCACTGGACCGATCATATACGTATGTCTTGCACTTTTCTAAATAGTTTTTAATTTAATTGACTTAAATCAACTGTAGATTTAGTTGACTAAACTTTTATGATATTTACTATTTAGTCAACTAAAACTAGACTAAAACTGAAACATTTCAGATGACAATAATTTGACTAAAACTGAATTTTATTCCAAAGACTGTATGACTAAAACTAAATCAAAATTAGCTGTAAAAACCAACACTGGTAGAGGCAGCCTATTAACGCAGAGAGAGAGAGAGAGACTGCCCAGTGTGACTAAAGTTATTTGTTGGTCCGATATTCTGCCTGTTACCATACTTTATTTTAGGACGTTAACCCATTTTGTTGGGCTGAAGAAGCCCCTTGTGATTATTAGGAAATTGCATTAGTCAGTGTTGTGATTTCAGTAGTTTTGTCGTTAATTGTGTGTCCCCGTGCAGCATAGTACGTGACATTGTTTGAGAGACTAACTGGCAAATGTCATGATGTTTGTTATTTTGTCACCAGACTGCAAGAGGAAGCCTTCAATTGGGTTTCATCAAATCAACTCTATTAAGTTACGTCTATGTCCCTGAACCAAACATGAGGTCAGGAACCAGCTGGCCACAGTAAAATTATTAACCACTTAAGCCAAATATACGTTGTCGTATGCCTAATGTCTAATAACCAAAAATAGCTGATCTACAAGCTCACAACACGTTGCGATGGCAGGTGACAGATTTTTGAAAAATGTGAAAACTAAATGTTTTTAAAGATTTCACCTACAGTATAATGACAAAATAGGGACACCAGGATTAATGTAAAAATTGTACAACTTAGTTTGGAGAAGGGCAGTGCAATGTATTACAGACAGACAGACAGATGTGGTGGTAAAGCTGAATACATACACTATTAATAATAATATATACATTTGGTTCATGTTCTTATCCGTGGTTTGCCTACTTGCCTTGTGGCTCAGAAAATTTGGGCACAGGCCATTATGCTCCTAGTGAGCGCAAGGACACAGGTTAAACTGAAATTAAGGATGAAATAAGAAAACATCTTAAACATTATATCATTTTTTATCCAGGGTGTTTTGAGGTAGCTTCAATTCTGCAATCACCAACATTACAATCAATAAGTGCAACGATCAGATCCATGCTACATCAGTGACATTACAATACAGTATATGGTGTATACTGTATTGTAATGTAGTACAGTATACTAAGATAGTATATGGATCAGGTCCTGAATCAGCGACATTACATTCAACCAATAGGATCAGCTTATAGATCAGCACCATCAAACAATGGTGAGAGTAAAATGATCAGATCCTAGATCATCAGCATAATGACAACATCCCTGTCATCCTAGATGAAAATACAATACATAGGAGTAGGAGGGGAACCAGAGAAGAAGAGGGTTAGCGGGAGTTATTTCATAGATGCAGGAGAAGGGATGTGATTGATTGGGGATGGGTACGTAACATCTACAGTTAGCTGTACAGCTGCCCAGACTAACAGATCTGACTTCACTCACGCTCAGCTCACTGCATGAGGTCTTCCAACCAACCCCTGACATCAGCCGCTGCAGTAGTTTTGATGTGCGCGCTAAATCCCACAGGGCTGGCTCATGAAAAATAACATTCGCAACATAACTCCACACATACATAAGACAATGACATCACGCCTTCATTTTGTTTGAAAGCTAATAGCTTCGGTATAAATAGAAACAGGCCTCTTGTTTGGATAAAGGACCCAAACTCTGCATGGCGACTGGCTTAAACAAGATCAGAACAAGATCGCGTGAACAGAAAATCACACATACTATTGTACTATATGTGCAACGGTTAAAATGCGTGTAATTTGGAGTCCTTCGACGCATACCATAAAAGGGGTCATAAAAAAAGCTACATCATACCTTCATTATACCATAAAAGGGCCCAGGTTATATGCATTCTGGCTACCCAGTTACAGCTGCGACTGAGACCTTATCCATGTGTCCATGGTATATTAAGGAGTGTAGAAGCTATGTTCAAATAATTCTCAGCCTCTGAAGCAGATAAAATGAAAATTCAAATTATCTGAGAGATGAAACCTTTGGCTGAAATTAAAACTTACATTCCCTTTTGTTTTCATAAACAAAGACAATTGAAAAACTAAATATATTCATTCCACAAATCTATCTGTCTGTCTGTCGGTCTGTCATTTGCATATCAAGAACTGCTCATTCTGTCGACTTCCCACTTGGCAGGTAACCTCACGTCACAGAATTTTCCACATGGCGAACGCCTGCTTTTCGTTCCAAACTCTAGGCCACGCCTATTCCCCAACTACTATCCGGTAATATCTGATTGGGTGCCGCAATGTTATTGGTCCCCTCACATGAATGCCAAATGGAGTGGCCTGGTCTCACCAGTCACTATAACATAGAATAAAACATGGAACTGCCAACTGCCATTCACACCAGCCCATCACCAACCAACAGAGATCAATTATGTGTCATTGAGATTCACACACAAGCTTCTACTGTGCCGTTTACGCCAGGGATACCATTAAATAGAGATTACCAGGGGGTTACAATCCCTGACTTCTAAACGTGACATGGTTGATGCCATTGATAGAAATATGAGCTTGCAGTTGGTGCTGTGTTGAGGAGAGAAGCGGCATAGAAGGAAACATCTGGAATGAAGTGTGGAGTGGAGTTATAGAAACTGGATGGGTCAGTGATACAACCATAACAGTAGTTCTAAACGCCAATCCTGGGTTCCCAGTCTACTGGGATGTCCTATTCTACTAAGCAGTTTCTTGTAATTTAATACTTATAACTACATTATTATAACTACAATTGGTTCAAAATGTTGCTTTATAATCCCATAGGGTAATGTAATTAATTAATACAACATTATCCACTGTACCATACTTTGTTTCTGGTTCAAAATGTTGCCTTATAATTCCATAGGGTAATGTCATTAATTAATATAACATTATCCACTGCACTGTGCATTGTTTCTGGTAATATGCTAAATACTAGCACAGAACTTAAAGCACATGACATGGAGAAAAGTCTCTAACTTTGAAGAATACCCCTTTTCCTTCTTTTGGGTGGGAAAAGAAAGATTTGTAGTAGGCTGGACTGAGGACCTGCAGGAATCCTTCCCAGAGCCTATTCAGGTGAAAATAACATTGTCAGCCAGAGTTACTGGCACAAGGCTAGACACTCGGGGCAATCATTCCAAAGTCAACATGCTACTTCTCAATCCTCAGGAATTTTTCATGAGCCGCCACTTATCTTGTCATATCGCATTTCTTCCACCGGCTCTTTTGCAGAGAGGAGAAGAGACACCTTTAGGGCAAATTATTCTCTTTTAATCAAATCACTATGTATGGCCCAAGGACATCTTTCACAGCCTCTTGAGGCGCTGAAGAATGGGCCAGTGACGCACATGCAGAGAAAACACATGGATGCGTGCACACGCATACACATGCGCACACACACGCACACACACTCACCCATAAAACTCAAAGTGGTACACACACACACACACACACACACACACACACACACACACACACACACACAAAATCACATACAATTTATAGTGAAAGGCTTATAGCAAAGAAGCAAAAATAAAGAAAAGAAGAAGAAGATAAATAGTATTGCCAATGTTACAGCAAGAAATTATAATCACAATGAAAAAAAAGAAACAGAAAAAAATAGGAGAAAGGAGAAAGGAACGACAAGGAACGAATTCTGAGCTTCTGGAGTTTCCATCATAAGCACCCCCCACCCAACTCCTGCTAGTCCCTTATTTTTCTCCCTCTAAACTCAACTGCTCAAGGAACAGCAGCGAACAACTTCATTCTGGAGTAGAGTGGGCGCTGGAGGGAGCTATAAAATATAAATTATACCACATAACCCTATACGTCCCCGCTGAGCCATTTGGTTACAACTAGACTCCTGTTCGTTACTCCAAAAGTCCAGAGCCTGGCTGGGTCCTGCTCACAGCGTCGACATGAATTACGCTCCGACCGTAGTGGAAAACGTATGGATTACAAGTGAACTGCAGTTTCCCCTCCCTCGGGCCGGACCGCACCCCCCCCCACCCAACCACCACCCCCCGTCACCCGTCACCCCTGTGACACTGTGAAGTGTTTATTTTACCCTGTTGCCAGTAATTAGTTTCTGCACAAAATCAATTAAGGGCCACTATGCCAAACTACGGCTGTGAAAAAGGCCAGGAATCATGACTGCGTTTGAAGGAGATAGGGAGAAGGAAATGCAGTGAGGTGCATTTCTAAGGGCTGAGTGGTGCAACATGTCTGCCATCATTTCTTGGTTTAAAGGACACTGCCAATGTCTTGTTTTGTTTTGTATTTTTTAATAATTGCCCAAACAGTGAGTTACAAAATAATAAGAAAATAATTGTTTATAACACAGACAAAATAAAGTGTAATGGTACAAATAATAATAATTATAATAATTTCCCTGTAATAATCTCTCTTCACACCATAATGACGAACACTACGATGCACAACACAGAACTACAGTACTGTGTGTGTGTGTGTGTGTGTGTGTGTGTGTGTGTGTGTGTGTGTGTGTGTGTGTGTGTGTGTGTGTGTGTGTGTGTGTGTGTGTATATATATATACAGGTATATATATATACTGTGTATATATATATATATATATATATATATATATATATATATACTTTAAGGCAGTGCATCTTTAGCCACTAACACTATAGTAACAGTCAGATCATATCTATGAATAAGAAACCTCAAAGAAATCACTGGCGTAATCATGTAAATATACTGTACAGATTTAGAGGGCAGGCATTAGCAAGTGTGCTAATGTGGGAGAATGTTGCATTTTCTAAGGCTAAATCTTTCTTTTTAAAAACATCTAACAGACAGTGCATGGCTTAGAACGCCTATGGTAAAAATGACAACTACAATCAGTGGCAACTGCCAAGTACGTCGTTCGCCCATAAAAGCAATCTGACTTGGTGGGCTGCACTTTTAGGCCAGTCAAAGCCTATAATAACGCTCTCTGGGAAGAACAAATGCACTGAAATCTGCACACATGTAAGTACAAGTATCATCTTACGGCTCAAACGCTGCTCTTCGTTCCAAGCGCTCTGATTTTAATCTGATTAAATTGCCACTCACTGGTGTCGTGTTGTGATCTCTCTCCTTATCAATGCAGAGACAATGCTGCTGCTATCATTTAGCAATTGACAAAAGAAATCGTACAGATCCCATCTGTGGGATGATACAAGACCAGACACATCTTAAACGGTCATGTCAAAACAGATGTAAACCCTATTCATTACGATCTGCTACTTCACACTAAATTTGGAAACCAGAAGACAGCATATCAAAAAGCGTGGGACGCAACATTTCTGAAACATTCAGAGAGGAATTGGTGAGTGTAGTAGTGCAGATTCTATTTTGTGCTCTGTGAGCTAGGCTAACAAAAAAAAGACATTTAATTAACGTCTACCATATGTATATTGTTTTAAATCAAGTATGGCTCCCACTGTGCTTCTTATTAAATTAGGGGGGCCTGCAATCCAATTTGTTTTAAGATTTCACAGTGTCTTTGCTTAGTCGCTCGAGCCTGCAGTTTGGGTTACACAGTACCATTCATAAGGATTTCATCCAAAGCTACCACTAGTAGCTATTCATATGACCCTCACTGCCCCACTTCCCTCTATCTTTCTCTCTTGCTTTCTCAAAATATTACCTTTCCTGTCATTGCCAAGACACACTATCAGTCGCACTGGAGCGATTATTGGACTGAAGAGGAGCAGGGGCTGTATCAGACCCCAAACTATACTTCCACAAAATACATGAAATATGAATGCTGCTCTGATGTTGGTCCATCACTAGGAGACATGGCTGCTTATACCAGAGTTTGCGGGGAAGAGGGAAAGAAATATATCAAATAAACGGATGAAAAGTGCTCTTACAGGTTTCCCAAATAACTTCCTGTAATAATAACGCTTCATTTCGGGCAGAGTAAATGCACATTAACCCTCGTTTAAAGAGAGGAGTGGTAGAAAACTTAGTTTGTTTTTCCTCTCTCTCTCTCTCTCTCTCTCCCTCTCCCGCTCTGTCAAAGCAAGGCTTTTGACCCATTTCCTAAGACGTGTGCGCCGCTGATCCTAGAGCTTCCCTATTTTACATTTACATGTAAGGCACTTGGCTGGCGCTCTTCACTTTAAAGTGACTTGCTAACGTGGAAGTGTGGGGAAAATGGAATTCCTAGGTCACCAACGGTACATATAGCATAGCAGTGACGTGATATTGTGCCCAGGCAATATTACTGTAATCCACGACAGCGCATAAAAGGCCTAGTACCATAAACACATTGCAAGTATCATCATCTTCTCATGAGAAGAACTGTACATTTACATTCTAGCTTAAACTGAATCAACTAATTAGTTCACAGATATTAACCATAGAACAAACACACACACACACGCACACACACACACACACACACACACACACACACACACACACACACACACACACACACACACGCACACGCACACATACAAGAAATAGGAAATCATTCATTAGATCCTTGACCCCTGTGACTCCCGCACTTGACACCCGTTCAGCCCAAGCTAAAAAAGGAGAATGAAGAAGAGCCAGCAGCAGTGAGGAAGGTGGGTGGGGGGGGGGGGGGGACAGGCAGAGGGAGGGGGAGACAGAGAGAGGGGGGGGGGTGGTTGCTGGGGGTCAGAGCAGAGCACGGCACTAAGGAGCCCTGCTCTTCATTAGCGGGCCTCTCTGAGACGGTATGGAGTGGGGCAGCGGGGTGCGTCAATGGCCAACCTACCTGTCCAGCAGATTATTGAACCGGCTAACCAGTGGCCTGATCCACCATCCGCAGACACAAGGGTGCGCGTGCACAAACACACACACACACACACACACCCTCACACACACACACACACACACACACACACACACACACACTCCCACAATATGTGAGCAGAGGAATGAGGACACATACTGTAGCTGCAGTCCTGCGCTGACAGTCTCAAGTTTTTTCTCAGCACTGTTAACTTGACAGACTGAACTGGGTTGAACCGGCTGGCCACCCTCTGTACCGAGTGTCCAAATGAGGAAAATCTTCCTTTTTCCATCTTTTCATTTTTGGGGAATGAATGCCACAATGTGAACAAAAAGTCCCATTTATTTTTCTTTTGTTTTAAGAAACATGATAGGAGTGGTCTAGTGGTCTTAGCTCTTAGGGTTAGCTAGGGCTTACTGACATAGACAGTAGGCTACAGACAATGTAGGAAATGCACAGAAGACCTGGTGGGATTTACAGTACTTCCAGGCCAGCAGGGTTAGGCTACTGTACATTTGTAAAGGGTAGTGCTTATCACAGCACCACAGGCACCAAGTCTTTTGGTTTTTGACTTGGCCTTCATTTTGCTTGAACACTGCATTAGCACTTGTATACATAAATTGAAAGTGTAATATTTTAATTCATTACAAACATAATAGAATATATTCTAATGGGGGAGCAATAGCAACAGAAACGTGTAGGTGTGTGTGTGTGTGTGTGTGTGTGTGTGTGTGTGTGTGTGTGTGTGTGTGTGTGTGTGTGTGTGTGTGTGTGTGTGTGTGTGTGTGTGAGAGAGAGAGACAGAGACAGAGAGAGAGAGAGAGAGGGGGGGGGCACTGAGCATGGAGATAAAAGTAATCAAATGACACACAAGGAATGTAAATTGGCATTCTTCAACTGTAGCAGCACCAGACAGGATCACTATGGACCCTTGAAGTACCATCTGACAAGGTCCTGTGAGTGGGACACTGAACCCAGAGCCTCATTGAGGAAGTTCTACGGGGAGGGGGTGCATGGGTGGGGATCATATGTACCTTTTTCTGACGCTGAAATGGTCCCTCAGCTCTCTACTCCCCCCTCCCCCCCCCCCTCTCTCCCATGTCTCTCTGAGCTGTTCAGATATGCCCATGTAGAAATGTGTTACGCTGACATGAAATGCCTCTCTGTGTTCTGTTCTGCAGCCCTGTGCTCCACTGTCGCACGCTGGCCATCAGAGCCCTGAGCTGAGGTATCCATGCTCACACGCACGCACACACGCACACACACACACACGCACAAGCACGCGTACGCATGCGCACACACAAGCACGCGCACACACACACACACACACTCACTGCACACTCACGCACAAGCACGCGTACGCACACACACACACACACACACACACACACACACACACACACACACACACACACACACACACACACACACACACACACACACACACACACACACACACACACACACACGTACAGTGTGCACAGCCACACATCACACAGACATATACCCTACAGGCAGAGGACTTAGAATGTTTCATTTGCAGAGTCAAGTACAATGCCCTGACCTATGAGGTCTTCACTTATAATTTATGTTATATTGTCAAAAAGAACTTTATGAGTAGTGTGTTTTATTTTGTTTTGTGTTTTTGGTTTTTTTGCAAGCACTTGTGTCAAGAAATGTATGCTTAGTAAAATCAACAGTGCTATCTAAACTTGTTTGTTTCTGAGGAAGCAATGACATGACAAATGCTATCATAAACAAGCCAAGAACAAACTGCAAGAACAGGGCAACATATTCCAATAAATCACTGTAATGCTGTAGAAACTTTTATGTGCAGCATTATTATTAAAATGTACCAACATGGTTCTTGGAACAGGGAACTTTCAAGAGGCTTGAATAAATAATGGAGCAAACTTTACTGCGTGTAAATCCTGATATGCTTTTATTTTTGCCAACCAACATTTATGAGGCAATATATATGGTGACTGTTACAGTTATCTTAAGGGGTTGACCTCACTTTCCAATATTGTTTGCTGCAGTTCTCAACTTCTCATTGTTCTTTAATAAATAGTGTGCAAATATTCAGGCCTATAGCTAAGGGTTTTGATTGAACTGGCTATACTTCATAGCACTAACTTGTTCAATATTACTAATGTGTTTGATATTTCCTGCCTATGTTTTCACTGGATTAAATTTGTGTTCCCTGGGTTTCTCCCTGAAGTTTGAAGCTTAACCAAAGAGAACTGAATAAATACTTAAAATGAAAACAAACTAAATAATGAACACCTGACCATCATAGGCTATGATCCTTTCAGTATTTCCTAATAAGGCCTTATAAAATAACTGGTGGCTGCACAGTTGGTTATTGATTTTACAAGACAAGGAGGACAGTGGCATGTGAGATAAGGAGATAAGGAAAACAAAAGAAAAACACACTCTTCTTCATAATTGCATCAAACAGAAGGCTTTTCTCAAACACACCTAATGTTGAGGAAAAAAGTTGTACTGTAGCCTACTTCCATCAACTTTTTATCTGATGAATTTAGTTGATCAGAGGATAGGCCGGGCAAAAGTAAAAAAGTTACCTTTTTCTCCCATGCATGATGCATCCTACCCTCATCTGCATAACACACTATAAGCCCATGCATGCATTATATAAAAAAGGAAATCATATTTACCATTGCTGCATAGTGTAACTGACGGGCTGTCTGAGGAGGTCCTGCTGCCACTTTTCCAACTTGAAGTCCTCAAAAGTCTGATTTCGCCCTCAAGTGGGGGACTTCAATTTCTCCTCTTGTTTGAAGTGTTGAAAAACTCGGCGGTCCGTTCGTTAACTTGTTGTCCAGGATGACAGTTTTTGGTTGACGAGGAAAAACACGCGCGGCTCGCTCGCACGCACACACACAACACACATGCGCGCGCAGGGAGACGGTTATTCGTTTTCCTTTTTTTTTTATCCCAAGAAATTGTACCCACCACTACGGTATAATGGACAGAGAAAACGCACGGGAAGACGAGCTGTATCTGAATGTCGAAGTCACGACACCGTCGCTTTCCAACGCGTAAACTCGAAGAAGATGAATAGTAGGGGAAGTCGTTGACAGCCAGAGTTATTACCGCTTGTCCCACCTAAAGAAAAGCGAATAAACCTTCCGTGGAAGCCTGCCCCTCTCTCCTCTCTCTCCCTCCCGATGTCTTCGGGTTCTGCAAAGTCAGCTCTCTGTGCGCCGAGGCAGGCAAAGGCTGCGGGACGAGATCGGGCTTGAAAAGCGGAGAAGGTGGCTTCTGTTCTGTGTGCAAGTTGGGTGAATTTAGACCGTGGGCTTCGAGGCTGGAACACGCCGTGTGTGTGAATGTAACCTGAGTGACTGTGGCTCAGGCTCTCAACTTGAATAACGATGCTGTCAGGCCGGAGAGTTACATCTGCATGCGACAATTGCGCCACACCTGATTACTACTAGAAAACAGCTTGTGAAGAAACAACGATGCTATAGTAAAAACAATGTTAGGGTTTGCGGTCTTATAATGTATCTGCCGATTTAGAGTGAGACAGTAGGCTATAGCTTAGGCCTAATTAGTTCTCATTTATTTGCATCGAACTGCTGGCAGATGCTTTAGGGTGGCAGGGGAAAAAAAATAAGCTTAAAATAATTTAAGATAAGTTTTATTAGGCCTATGCAAATCCTAGAAACTACAGGCCATACTGACTCCCTTGTTGATTTCCTGTCCTGTGATTTTAATGTTTCAATGTCACTCAATAATGCCCCATACAGCCTACAGTCAGTCTACAGTAGCCTAATGTATTTCTTGTAATTTTACACAGGCATGTAGACACACACACACACACACACACACACACACACACACACACACGGGGCAGGGGGTAAACTTTGATGTGCTTTAGACAAATTCTGTTCACTTAAATAACACTTTATCAAGCCATGGACAAACTCTTTCTTTCTCACACATGCATGGTATGCATACACACACTTAAATGTCTTTATCCAGAAGTTTTTTTATGGACACTTCTGCATTCACTCCACTCCATAATGAGCCACTCAGCCACTTACATTCTCTCTCTCTCTCTCTCTCTCTCTCTCTCTCTCTCTCTCTCACACACACACACACACGCACGTGCTGCGCGCGCGCACACACACACACACACACACACACACACACACATACATTTGACCAGATGTGTTTCAGACATGTCAAAATCCTAGACAGTCAAGTGCATCAAGTTTCTCCACATTGGCAGAGGCAGTAGACATGGGATGTGAGGACACACCATGTTTCCTCTCTCCAAAGCTGTGTCCCTCTCAGATCCCTCAGAAGTGAACCGCTCATTAATGTTCTATTGGACGCTTTTTTTGCTTCCTTCTTTCCCCAAGAGGATTTTCTGAACACTTGACTAAAGACTTTGTAAAAGTGAAGAGTCGAAGAAATGAGAGCTTAGTGTGTGTGTGTGTGTCTGTCTGTCTGTCTGTCTGTCTGTCTGTCTGTATATTTGGTTGGATGCAGTGCAGAGGGTGCTGGAGAGTGCCTGCATGTCTGCATTGACTGCATGGTTCCTTCATGGGGGGTTGGATGCATGGGGGTGGGGGGGTGAACAGAGAGAGAGAGAGAGACAGGCGAATCCCCAAGACAGTCATTTCTATCAAGTCGGAGCGTCTGGAAGAGCCCTGCTTGCATGTTTGGTCAAGGGGTAAATAATAGATCAGGGATTAGGCTTGTGTAGAATTCATTCCGGGGTAACAAGCTACTCCGGCTCCCAGGATATGCATATTCATTCCTCGGCCAAGGCCGTGGGAGAAGGGAGAGGACCATATGCCTGTTTGTCGGAGGGCTTAGATTTAGCTAATTAAATGAGATATTACATAGCCATGCGAGCAACAAAACAAACCCTTTAACCCATTCTGATCTGAGATCAGATTCATACGAGGTTTCCGCCGGACACACACTGGTCTGATGAACCCATTCTGACCCGAGATCAGATTCTAAAAATGTCAGTCGTTGTTCGATTTTTTTCAAAAATAGCAGACCTACAAGCTCGTATCGCGCCACTCGGTGGCGCGATATGAGCTTGTAGATCTGCTATTTTTCAATAGCTAAAGCATAACATGATGCCAACACCAAAATGGGTGCCCGTTCAGAATGGGTTAAAGGATTGTCCGTGCCCTCCGATTCCGTTTTGTCGACTGACTTCAAAAAAAGCTCTGATGTTGTTTTAATTTGACATGGGAGATGCTGATGTTTTTTTTTTTCTCATCCACGGGGTTTGTTAATCACCCGGACGCCTTTAGAGTTTCACATGATTAGTGTTGTGACACGCTGCTGTACATCAGGCGGAGGCACTAATGATGTGTACACTACATCCACAGCACTCCTGTAGGCTATGTCACTTGATGTCCTGGTATTTAGCCTACTTGATGGAAAACATACATGTCCAATGTGCTTATATCCACAGACAGGGGTTGATTCTGCTAATTAAAGTGAGCACACATAGATGGCTGACTGCCTTGGCCTAATCACCCTGTCTTGCATTTGCAGCGTCGATGGGAAGAATTTATTAAAGTCCTTTACTTGGAGGCACTGACATAATTTGACAGAAGAAAAACTGAACTAATTTTATAATACAGATTTCATGGCAAGTGAATACTGAAAGTGACTGCAAACACTGAGCGGAAATGTTTATTGACGTCCATCACTTTAAGTAGATGGCGTCACACATACACACACATACAGTACACACACGCATGCACACACACCCCACCCACCCACACACACACACACACACGCACGCACGCACGCACGCACGCACGCACGCACGCACACACACACACACACACACACACACACACACACACGTAAATGTTTCTTGAGCCACAGCACACAGCACCACCGGTATCATGCGGGGATGGTAGAAGCAGAAGAGGACATGTTCATCTGTCCCTGACAGGATCCTACTGTTCACTAATTACTATTGATGATGAGGTATTGAACCCACAACTGGAGCAGGCCTCCCTCTTGGGCTTTGGCCATCAGCCACCGCACTGCAGTCTCACCCGTACAGGCCTCTGGGGTCTCCCTCCTGTCTATCAAAGTGCCAGATCACTGCTGGCTGCAGCTCCGAAAGGTCAGTTTGATCGTCTCCGAAAACCCTGGAGAATGAATCTTCAGTTGACTGCAGGCTCTTCAGCAGGCAGCAGAACCCAGAGACTGTTCTTGGGAGCAATGCCGTCCACGCCAAGCAGTCTATAACTATCGTTCACTCACTGTCATTGATATATAGTTGTGGCGAGGACTTTGCTATCCACTTGAGTTAGAACGATATTTAAAACAGTATCTTTATAGTTATATTGTTTAGTGTGGACGGGCCATTACCCTGTTCCTCTGGTCTGTGGAGGGGTTTGGAAGGTTTGCCAATTATTTATTGGCTATTTATTGCTCATCACAATAACACTCACTTTATTGGCCTGGCACAGGACGTGTGTTGACAATGATGGAATATATTCATGCACACTGTTAACACCCACAGTATGAGGACACATTCAGCACATACGACAGCAATGGACCCTTTTCACAGAAGACACAGGTAAACACAGTGAAAGTAATAATGCTAATAGTGTGTTTCATGGGTCTCTGCATGTGCCAGCATGAAGTTAACTGTACAGAAGCTGTGCATGCAGGCGCACAGCAACACAGAGGTTAAATGAAACACATGTATTATTTAATTAATTGCCTTTATAGCTGTGTATATTATATACCTGGCAAACGTCTCCTGTGAAAAGGGTTTATCGAGAGACTACAGTGTATATATCACTCTACAGTAGGCTACAGTGCAGATCAGCATTCATTCAATCACAATGTGCAATTGTAATTACAAATCAGCCATCAAAATGATTATCATGCATACAGGACAAAATGGATCCAATAGCCACATTTTGTGGCAAAGCTATGCTATAGAGGGTTAGTATAGAGGGTGTCTCTATTATCTGCAGTTTATTATCAGTTAAAACAGTTTAAAGAAGACAGCCACTTATTTCAAATAGGTGCCTTTTCCGAGGTGAACAGCATTTACACAGGCAGATCAATGCTCTGTGTCCTATATCACTGGCACTCCAGGGAAATATTAACTTGAATACAACCTCACTACCTCTCTATGACCTTTCCCCCAAGTAAAGGACAAGTTCTCCAGTCAGGGCCCGGGGGAAATAGTCTGACTGCTATTTCCCACACTTTCCCGGAGGGTGCTGACCGGGTGACGGGGTGGCACACCACATGGGTGGGTGAGCTGTGAATGAGTGTGGCTCAGGCGCTCATGGCACCACGGGTGTGTCTGCACGTGTGCACGCGCGCGTGTGCACGCACGCATGCACTGTCTCACGCACGCACACACGCGCACGCACGCACGCGCGCACACACACACACACACACACACACACACACACACACACACACTGCACAGTCGCTTGCACAATAATATACACAGGGCACACACATTGCCTCCAGGAAGTAGGTCTTGTGTGAATCAATTCCTCCTTTATGAGGGCTCTTGTCTGCTGAGGATAGGACCAGAAGGTCATCTGATGGGAGTCAAGTGGAGGTCCGGGCCATAGTGGTGGAGCTGGGACTGGGGCCAGGGTAGTGGTGGGGGTGGGTGGGGGTGGGGGGTCTAAACACAGGGACTGTATGTGTGGGATTCCTGGGGGAGCCCAGGAGGTCAGTGACATTGCATGCGTACAGGTTTGCGCGTGATGAGGGCATGGGGTAGGGTTCGGTGATATTGATGGTGGTATCAGAAGGACATTGAGCTATATTTGTCTGATTATAAGGTACACACATATTGTTGGTCTAAAGTCTGGGAAGGGGGAGAGAAATTGGGAATCAATGGATGCTCTGTCATGCTGCCGTTGTAAAGCGGTCCAAGGTCTCACAGGGCTGAGCATGAGATGGCTCATGCTTTAGGTCAGGAACCACTTGAGAATTCTCCCAGAGACTGTCAGCATTTGAATGCTCTGATGTTTATTAATATTTTCCCCATTCCTTTTCCAAATATTTATTGTTTTTGTTTTCTAAAAGTAGTCCACTCCAATATTTCTGTTCTATTATTGAGACAGATTATTTATTTAATAGTAATAAAGTAGACATCACTGAAGAGACACAGGAGACAGGACTCCGGTGGGATTCACCCCAAGGTCAGGAAGGTGCCCATGGTGCTAGTAGTCAGTGTGTCCAACGATCTCCTCCTAGCAGCTCACTCCAGCTACCTGTGCAGTCTCCTCTGGGCCTTAGTGCTGCATGCGGCCAAATAGACAGCTACCTGTGCAGTCTCCTCTGGGCCTTAGTGCTGCATGCGGCCAAATAGACATGCAGCTACCGGCCTGGAAAATGAAGCCCATCCAAGTGCAAAGAAGTGCATTCTCTCCAAAGGCCAGCAGGGTGCGACTCCAATAAGTTTCATTGCATGTAAGTTTCATTGCATGGAAGTCAAACCTTAGTAAACATTTTTATTAAGTGGTGCAACCACTTCAATAAGTAGCTTTGTGTGTGCCATGGCTGCCTGCCTGGCTGGCTGGCTGGGTCTGAGCACGAAAATAGCATTTGGTTGGTTTTCACTGTTGTGCAGCCTAACACACACATACATATTAACTGTATATATTATGATTTCAGGTGTATCAGTACAGTACAGTACAGTACAGTACAGTACAGTACAGTACAGTACAGTACAGTACAGTACCTCCCCACGGTAACTGTCATTTCTCGACCGTTTCGGACGCTGGGCGGCTCGCCGGGACCGGGCCGGCACCCTGGGCACATTCCTGTGGGTCTGATTATAATGAGTTTCAGTTCCCTTCTCCAATATAACCGGATGCTTACTTTTGGGTTCGTACCATTTAGAGTAAAATAGATCATAAAAAGCAGTGTATTCAAGATTGAAGAGGTTTTATTTAGCATGTAACTATTGTCACTGAAATGTTGGTATGACATGCTCTGCAGAGTGCAGAGTGCAGACTGTGCTAAAATATTTCATATGAATCAAACAAGCTATAAGAACTAAACATTAAGAAAGATATAAAACAATATGTTGCTGTGTATCTTGAACAATGTAATTAATTTCCTCTCCATCTCCGCATCATTAAGGGACCAAGAAGACACGCAGTGACTTTGGTCACTTCTTGTTTTTGTGTTTATTTTTCTTCTTCTCCTTCTTCTCCTCCTTCTGCCAAAAATAGCTGTTCTGACTGAACCGTGCAGTCGCTTTTCGTGAAACTCGGTAATCTGGTAGAGGGCCATGCCAAACGGTGACTATGTGAAGCCCATGACCATTGGCCAAATGGTGGCGCTATAGCACTGAAAATTGAAAATTAAGTTGAAAATGCAAACTTTGAACGTGCATAGCTCATGAACCGTTTGACCGTTGGCAATGACACTTTGATACACATATGTGTCTACTCATGCCGAAAAACTTTCATTTTCTGACTTTTGACCTCTGACCTTTAGATCACCCGCAATTTTGAATTATTTGTAAACCATTTAAAATGTATCTTCTCCCAGAATCTTTGATCAAAATGCACAAAAACGTCTACACTTGAACTTTGGACTTAATATGGACGTAATAGTAGTGTAATAGTGTGATAGTGTAATAGTGTAATAAGTGTAATAGTGTAATAAGTGCAATAGTGTAAAAAGTGCCCTTCCGGGCACAGGTCTCCACCAGGTTATCCACAGATCCGTGCAGTTAGAGGTAAAAACACTTTTCGGCCAGTTATAGCGCCACCTTGAGGCTGAGTTGAAATTGTTCATGTGGCATTTCGTCCTCGGCCTAGTGGGAATGTGGGTGCACAATTTCACGGAAATCACGCGATGTGTTCATGATTTGCAGCATTTTGTTTGAAACTGAGCACTCCTGTGAACTTTGGAAGCCAATTTTAACCAATCAGGATGGAGTCTGATAAATCTGAAAGACCCGTTTCGTTGAATGGCTCTAGAGAGACTGTGTACCAATTTGCGTGATGTTTGGACAAAATCTGTAGGTGTACTGTGCAAAAACTTGTTTTGCACAAAGCGGCCTCCTGGTGGCGCTATAACAGGCCGTTCTGGAAAGTTTGGGGCAGAGGTTCATGGTTGGCATCCAGGGAGTGTGTGTGCAAAATATGGCATCGACCGGGTTAACGGTGGCCGAGATTAGCTGTTCACGGACACACGGACGGACGGACGGACGGACACACACACGGACGGACGGACGGACGGACACGCGGACGGACGGAGTGCAAAACATACTCTCCCCACATGCCTTCGGCCTGGTGGAGACAAAAAGTAAACAGGTGAAAGAAATGTAAATAAATAAATACTTGTACAAAATATGATGGGGGAATGATGTAGCAACTGGGATATACAGAATATATACAGTATGCAGCCACATGTGCTTGGTTGTGAGCAAATAGTCGTTCATAGGTTGAAGTCATTTGATCTGACTGTAAAGACCTTGCTCATGGCCTGGGGGGAAGAAACTCTCTCTGTGGTGACCTTGTGACAACACATGAAGGCGCTTGCTTGCCTGACCATAGCAGCACAAACAGTCCATTGTTGGGGTGGTATCCTTGCAGCATCCTTTTAGCTCCGCTTTAGACAACTGACAGTGGGTGAGTCCTGCAGGGAGAGAAGTCCATGTGGTGCACTCGACAAACGACATGGGAGGAGCCAGTCCTGTGTGATGGCCCGGCCAGTCAGAATGATCAGAATCATTGCTGAGTAAGGATTTCAGGACCGTTCTGTGAGACCCTGAATTCTCTCAGCTGTCTGAGGTGGTACAGGAACTGCCTAGCCTTCCTTGCCCCAGTGTCTGTGTGCATTTTCCATGTGCTCAGTGATGTGCACATGCAGTCACACTGAGGTACTTGAGACTGGTCTACTGGTATAGTCCACAATCACCTCTGTGATTTTGCCCATGTTCAAGAGGATGCTGTTGTCCTGACACTGCATCACAGTGATAGATTGCCACCCCCCTCGTTGCTGTGATCAGGCCCTCCACCATTGTGCTGTCAGCAAACTTGATGATGGGGACAGTGAGTACAGCAGAGGACCGTATGCAACTCTGAGTGGCTCAGGTGTTGAGGGCGAGCGTGGTTGACAACTCGACATGTAGACCCAGTCACACACTCAAATCCCAGATTAGCCGGTTTAACAGCCAGCCTTCATGACGGTATATGAAAAGCTGAACTGAAATTGATAAGCAGAAGCCTAACATAACTGTATAACAGATTAAGCCTTAAGGGTATATATGCCTTGTCAATAGATTTTAATGCAGTGACAGTTTCTCAGTGACTTCCTAAATCTGTGTAATAACATTTTATGTATATATTCAATAAGAATGCCCCGGTGAACACAACAAATAAAGTCACCAGCTGTGTCAAGTGACTGTAGTTCATTTAACGACACCAAACAACTCTCACAGGTTGTTGGAGTCTGGTTTTCATCATGTTGGAGTGACATCCTGCTTAATTGAATTCAAGTATGACATCCCAGCTGACATTAATTATTACATTTTGTACTACAACTGGTGTGTCTTTATAACTGAAGGGACTTGTAACTCTTTTGTCTATTGTCATCCTTCCCAGCAGTACCCAGGTTCTTTCCCTCCCTCAGTATCAAAGCTCAGCTCTCTCCGCATCAACGCATACAATCTCCACGCTTACCTGAGGTGGCAGGCTGAGACACTGCTCCTGGAAATCTCTATGGAGCGCTGTGTGTGTTTTCTTTTGTGTGCCTGTGATCTGCCTCTGTTCCTTCCTCTGTCAACCCCAACCCACCAGGGCCTGTCACTGGCTTTTGAATTTTTCATGCAGGTACATTTGCATGATGGGTATTTCTCTCACTGTCGCTTTTTCCTTTCTCTGTGGCGATTAAATGCTGCCTATAGTGCTTGAACTTCTCCTGGGTGACTCTGTGGAGACAGAACAGAAAACAGAGGGAAAGTCATGCTCCTTGGGACCTTCACTGCCAGAGCCATCTCATTTCATGGGCTGGCTTCACATTATAACTGTGCTCCAATTAGACTTGAGGGGTGACAGCTTCAAACAAGAGTCAATTTTGCATGTTTGCTGTGGCCTTCGCCATCTCTGTGGCATCTGGTGGAGAGATTTCTCTAGTAGTAGTAATTTACAATGAGTTTTGTTCCTATAATTAATTGCTGCTATGGGCAGTGGGCCTCAGTACAGGAGTCTGCAACTCTGGGCAAAGATGAGCTGAGATTCCCAGATTGGGGTTTATTGACTTACTCAATGTATAACGTAGTGCAGTTCACCTAGTGTTACCAATCAAACATTGTGTAGACAAAACTACAGATTTCTATAAGGCTACCCTGAACACAAATGGAGCTAAACGGCTTGTAAACATAGGAGGATCTCTTTTGGTGCTATTACATCTTACATGATTCTGGTTCCCTGTGGTCTCTATACTTATTTTAATATTTTAATCAAAAATATTTCTTAAGGTTTATTCTGGATGTTTTTATTTGACAACAGACTATGATTACTTGACTATGATGGATGAACAGTTTATGGCATAATGTTGTATTTATTTGATGATGCTGTTTGTTTTAAGTGGATGCAGACCGTATTAAATCCGATACTCCAAGGCAAATAACATACAAAGTGGCTTTAGTGCATAACGAACAATGATTAAAATTACAGAATGGCTGAATAACTTGCATGACTGACTGGTAATGCACGGATGAACAAACAACACACCCTAACAGACAAATGGAACTACCGGTACAACTAAACCTGACATAAATGGACCGGCTGGAGGGAAGGCCACACGTAGCAGTGTTCCCACCCCGAAGTCCAGGCAACGACTGTCCTTTATAGCAGACGCACTGAGGCATCCAGTGCGTCACATGACCGGGTTGGCCAATGAGGGCTGATCAGGCTCCAAGCCAGGCCCTCCTCAGGACAGCAACACATGATGGACACGTCACTCATCATCTGCAGGGAACAGAAGCAACAACCAGTATAGGCAAAATAATAGGCGTCCCTATAACCCAGTACAACTAAGCAAGCCTACTAATAAATATATATAGGTATAATAGCATTAGCCCCATATATATTTATCACTACTAATCAACATAATAACAAAAACAGCCAACGGCTGTTACAAAGGTTTGTTGTATTATGTTCCATACATTTTATCTTATACAGTATTAAGGTGCTACTGCTATAAAACAATACCCTCCCCTGGGCCCTCACACATAGGATATATATTTTATATGGAGCACAACAACCATTTATTTGTGTGTACTAGGGAATAAAATCAAAAGGGTGGAACATTTTGTTATAAAATATAGATACACCTTCTACCCAAATTAAAGCAGGCCAATAGCTTCTGAAATGTGTGTTTAACTAACGGACAAACTACTGACAGATCCACCCCACCCCTTCCAAGATTCATTAAGACATTTCCGCAAGCAGCACATTATTATGTAGAGATGAACTCATTGACATCACTACTCAGATAACTGTGTGTGTGCACAGTTAGGAGCATATATGTCTTTATGAGTAATGATCTTGGATTAAAAAAAAGATATATAACATGTTACAAACCGCTGGATGAAAGAGGTAAGAAAAAAGTCTCAAATCAAACAGCGTGCAAGTTCGGGTAAGGACTTGAAAATCTTTTTCTTTTTTAAATGCTAAATGCAGGAAGCATGTCCTTCAAAAGATGAAAGAGGGCTGAGCTGAGACAGCATTTTATGTGCCTAAAATCCTCTCAGATCTGGATTAATCTGTCATTAGTGGTATAGACAACAAACACTTAAAAGGGAAAGACACATGCACAGGTGCATACAGTACATGTGCGTGCACACCCACAGCCACGCACACACTAGTCACACACAAACACACACACACACACACACTACAGGTATGCAAGCTGTCGCACATGCACGTCGACACACGCACGCACGCACGCACGCACGCACGCACGCACGCACGCACGCACGCACGCACGCACGCACACACACACACACACACACACACACACACACACACACACACACACACACACACACACACACACACACACACACACACACACACACACACACACACACACACACACACACACACACTCTGCTCTGCTCTGACACTGGCAGGCCCAGTGGCAGGCCCTGTCAAAACATGGTGGGACATGTCTGAGTGGAACGTGTGAAGCGGCTGGAAGTGACGAGGGCCAAGCTCTCTCTGTTTGATCATGAAAGGGCGACGTTCATAAAATGGCACACAGATTTAAGTTTGAAATTTGTCTTATAATTAACCATGAAGCATCGTCAGCAAAGGATCTGTTCATTTGGCAATTTGATGCCTGAAAAAAGAAAAAGATATAGGACATCAGGTTTTATCTGCAAAATTAATGCATCATTCCATCAATGACGAAATACGCACGCACGCACGCACGCACGCAGGCAGGCAGGCAGGCAGGCAGGCAGGCAGGCAGGCAGGCAGGCAGGCAGGCAGGCAGGCAGGCAGAGTCGACAGAGAGACAGACAGGTGTCTGTCTTTCTGACTGAAGGGGTAACAAGGGGCAGGCAGATGTTGTACATTAGGCACCAGCCGACTGCCTCTCAAATCGCTCCACAAATGAGCATCCTAATGAGGGGTGGTGTTTGTGGGTCAAGGAACAGCATAATCATGCTAAGTCAATTGCATATCTGCCTCTCTCTGTCTTTCTCTGTGTGTCTCTCTCTCTGTCTCTCTCTCATATCCACACACGACAAGTGTGTGCATATGAGACACACGCACGCACGCACGCACGCACGCACGCACGCACGCACGCACGCACGCACGCACGCACGCACGCACACACACACACACACACACACACACACACACACACACACACACTGAGCAGATGAACCAACATTTGTCAGAGTGAACAGTGGTGCCAGTCCTTTTCTTCATTTATCTCTCTCTCTCTCTCTCTCTCTCTCACCCAATGCTCCATGTCTGGTTTGACACTAAAGTGCATTATCCATACAATATGGAGTTGTCTTGTCTCAACCAGCAGCGCAGATGTCAAGCACATACACTGCTTTGTTACATTTTGCTATAATTAGGCCTTTCTCGCATGCACCCGATTCTTCAGCCCCCACGATTCTAATTTTATTGTCCTAATCCTGGTGTGAAAATGATTTGTCTTTGACTTTGCAAGAGCTCATCAAAATCACATAAAATTATGAAGGACATATCAACAGTGGTGTATCAGTGTGTCTATTATGTGAAAAACTGCATAGGCATATATAAAAAATGTATAGGCAGTAAAATGATGTATAAAGATCAATTTCACATCTTCTTACTGTCGTTCATCCCACTGTTGAGCTGTGATACAGTAATGGGGATTTACAGCCCTGTAAAACATAACTTCTGGGCACAGGGGAACTTTTACTCAGGTTGGGGCAAGATATCAATAAAGCAATAAAAAACATTGTTTTTCTTTCTTTTTAATCTGGTGGTGTCTTATGTTTTGCAGCATTGTGATATTTTATTTGCCTTTATTTGACAATTCAGGTTTTTCAGTGTTGACCATATTCCTGAAAATAAGATTATTGAGACTTAATATTAAAGGATAAGAATAAAAACAAATAAAAAAGATGTATTGTTTTGTTCTTGCTGTAAATCGTCTTTAGCGTCTGCTAAATGCCCATATTCTAAATTAGCCTATAGGCTACAAATTACAACCACCACAGTTCTAAATTCTAAAAAGGTAGCCTATAAAGCTAAATGTATAAGCAGGCAAAGTATCAAATGCTATTTGTACGAGCTTAATTCCAGTCCGGTCTCTCCACTATGGTGCATTTCTGTCTCTAAATGTTTTGATGAATTGGACATGGTGGACCCTCTTGTAAACAAGTGTAATGCTTAATTGGGTCGTCCACTCACAGTTAACAGTCTTTGTATTGAGTTTGTGCTTGAAATGTACTGTAATTCTGCAAACTGGTATATAATAAATATTTCAATCAATCAATCAATCAATCAATCAATCAATCAAATTAGGATGAATATGTCTAGGATGGTTGATAGAATTATAGTAGAATTCAACACTTTAGGATCACCACAAAAGTCAAAGCATTTGTTATACGTCACGTGATTAGGCTAAGCGGTATCCCTGGATAACGTGACCATAGATATGAATGTGACATACATGTGTGTGTATTTATTTTGTCATTTTATGCAAATAAGGCAATGCGGCCGCACTTTATCGGCAACTGCTGCAAACTGACGTAAAGAAAATGACGTATGAGGAAAACAGAAACGGAAAACAGCGGGCTTGTTTGAAAGCGTCTCTCGGTAGTTGTTGACAACGATACTGTTGCTTTACAAAAGACTGGTTTTTCTACCACAGAAAAGCAACAATAAACACTTAAGTGCGCGAGAGAACACGGGTATTATTTCAGATGTATTGGTACGTGACATGACGCTGTCGAGCGTGTGGTCGGACTATAGTTTCACACGGAAGGTTGTCAAGTTGTCAACACAGTCAACACTAGAACTAAACAAAACAAAGAAGCAAACAGCCGTGTAGCGCGGTAAGGTAAGAA
Organism: Protomyctophum parallelum; assembly: GCF_964188405.1. NCBI lineage: Eukaryota > Metazoa > Chordata > Actinopteri > Myctophiformes > Myctophidae > Protomyctophum > Protomyctophum parallelum. The sequence continues at coordinate 53,890,306 of NC_139702.1, read as the reverse complement.
GAAACTTTATCATGCTGTTATGTTATGGCTGTTACGAGAAGGCTGCTCGAGTTATAATCAGCATTCGGCACGACGAAATCAGTGTAATGCGCTTGACAAATACATTTGCCTCTTTCGTTTTTACTGTGTATACTAGTGTGTAGCCTATACATTTACTATCAACTATATTACTCATTGTAAAATTTGCGAGCGATGACAGCTGTTGATAATGATACGTCCATAAAGCGAGCTGTTTTTATCTTGTGATAGTTCGTTCGTTCTGTCCAAGAAGATACACGTACGTACTGACTGTACGTACACGCCTGAGTTCTGCATACTGTCTTCACAGGCAAGCTGTACAATGTCTACAATTACCATGTCTTCTCATAACGACTCTCGTGTCTTGCTACTGGAGCAGCAAGTGAAGAGATTATCGGAGGATTTAGTAGAATGTCAGGTATGTATATGGTGTACGTGTTTTGTGGGGATGGATGTGTGTGGAGAGAGGGAGAGAGATTCAGTGAATGAGTGAGTTGTCACATCTCATCTTGTGCTATAGTGATTGAGACATGCTGTCCTTGCATGCTCACCACCAGGTGGTGCCTTATAGCATGAACTCACCTACCACCTGTCACTTTCTGATATCTCCACTCATGTATATCGAGACAGACACAGTGCCATTGTTCTTGGCAGCAAACATGACAGCCTTGGAACCTTATCATACACACATACGGTAAACAAGTCCTTGTTTATGCACTCTGGTAAAGATCACACATCACACTGTATTATCAGTTGCAGTTAGAGCTGCAGATCGACTCACTCCCAATTTTCCTCCAAAAGTTAAAATGTAATTTAGATAGCGTGTGATTTAGACAGAAGCCAGGTTCATGTGTTGACCTAGGCATCCTATAGTTTCTATAGTTGCAAATTCAATGTACAGATTTTTTTGGGGGGACTGAGCCCCCCACCACACGTATAAATGGTACTTTTTGGCCAGAAAGGGATTTTATTTCACCGGAGGAAAAATATTCTCTATGAGGCAATTCTCTGGGCAATATCGGCGCAGCGGAAACAAAATCCTCTTTTGGTCAAAAAGTACCGTTTATACATGTGGTGGGGGGCTCAGAGGGCTTCCACTAAGGAGTAGTAGTAGGCTTTCTAATGACACAACCCGCCTTTGTTTTAGTGAGTAGCAAAAACGTTCTTTTTATTTACGCTAAAGACGAGAGGCTGGTCTGCATCCATGTGAGCCCCGGAAGTCTAGAGTAACATAGCTCTAAATGCAACACATTAGAGCTATGGACCAGAGCTAGTTCTTAGTTTACTTATGATCCCATGCCATGCCTAAACATAATCATACTAATAGTGCTAAAGTTATTCAATTAAACATTTACCTAAACGTAATATGTCTTTACATATCGTTGCTTTTGGGCAAAAACCTTATATGCCCAAAACCGTTATTTTTCAGGAAATGGAAAAAATAAGAACCTGTCTTCCAATGGATCCAATTTAGTTAACACACACACACACACACACACACACACACACACACACACACACACACACACACACACACACACACACACACACACACACACACACACACACACACACACACACACATCCACATACTTAACCACTTTCAATTTCAAACCTTGAAAATAGCAGATCTCACACAACATGTCCTGATGCAAGGTGTTGTGAGATATTTTCGCTACTTTTGCACAACACTCTTGTACGACTAAGTAGTAAGTATAGGGCATTCATTTCCAATAAAACCCCTAAAACCCAAGTTGAAATATATACAGCAGCAATAGGCCTATTATTTTTCTTTCTTTTTGAGGATCATCAGACGTCATCATTGTGATGAAAGGCACTGCTCACTTCACACAAGTGTGACTTCCATCTTTTTAGGGTGACCTTCTAATGATTACAGGTACATTTAAAAGGAAAACGATTATGACTTAGTCTTTTAGGCAAGGGCATAGATAGAGCTTTTATAATCATCAGTATGCCTTCAAGTAGTGTACTTACTCTTCCAGAAGTTCCAGGTCTAACATCACACCACGCGGCCACAGCACTGTGTATTTCTGTAAATGCAGACCAAATTGTCTCTCAAATGTGTCCTCCTCTGAGCTGGCACAGGAACTGTCCTTGGTGGTCTGGGGCAGAGTGGAACATCAGTGATTCTGTCTGTCTAATAGGGACCCGTAGCTGTGCAGTGTAGCGTTTAAACAGTGGCATTTGAATGCCATTGATGTCTTAAAAGTCCCTGGCACTACGATCTACAGGACTGCCATTAACTACAAAGACACTCATCAGTTGGCCAGCAATCGCTCCTACTTGACCATGCTAATTTTATTAATACGTCGTTGGATTCAAGGCGGGCGGCCCCCTGCTTTTAGTATGTTTAGCCCATGGTGTTTCAAGGTCTGGAAATGTGATTAATAATTCAGCTATCATCAAATACGCACATTCGATACATCTCTAAGTACACACATACATGTGCTAAGAGGATCCCTTGATTTCTTTTAGAGCGATGAGGGGTCCTGTCTTTGGCGGTTGTCTGAACAGCAGCCAAAGGCCAAGCATAGAGCAAAACCACCTATTTGAAGTCAGCGATGATGCTTCATATTATCCGTAGCTGCATTGCAGGGTGGACTTGGTGGGATCTCAACCCTCCCCCTCCCCCCATCCGCCTGCTCCCACTCTACTGTATATATACATACACTCACTCACACAGAGATCCAGTTAGTCCCTCTACTTTGTATGTTCGGTCCATGGCCTTATCAAGGTCTGCCTCTGCCATTTAGTAAATAATTGATTGGACATTTTTGAATGGTGATATTTTAAAATTCATGCACTAATTGGAGGACCGGTGGAGTCCAGTGGGAGGGACGACTTTTATCTTGTGATGATGTGAACATAATTTATCAGATAATGTTATATTAAGTCGATTTGGTATAATTCCCCATCTTTAATGTCAGAAAATTTAGTTTTCAGATGTCTCTCATTAAATGTAATGTAGCTTAAAAAATGTTTGAAAAGCCAGCGAGACAATTTGAATTGGAAATGTGTCAGGACTGGCTCAGCCTCGGCTAACTCTCTCTAGCTCTCCCACGCTGCTTTAAAAGGACTCTCTCCCTGTCATCACTTTTGAGTTTCTAGTTACTGTAAGCCCATATAGCCGAGCAGAAGAGGAAAGAAAATCATTGGAAGAAAGTTTTATTAATAAAGGAAGTGCCAGACATTGACTGCTGTGTTTTGATTTAGATCCCCCATGTCTCTCCGGTCATAAATACTTCATAATGACAAGTGTCAATGTGCGCTCTCCCCTTGAGTCGAAGGTCACATCTCAGTACTGCACAGACTCCCCATGATTAGAGGGGCAGGACAGATCAAAACATATTTTGTACAAGATGCTTAAATTATTGATTGGTTTGGCTTCTCCACCCCCTCATCTTTCCCCCCATATGCTAATCACTGAGTGTACTATTGAATTATTTTGTATTTTATTAAGAACAGCTGAGACATGCCACTGGTGTCATGTTGGTGGGGATGGTAATGTTATTCCTTAGATAGTACACAAAAAAGTGTGTGTGTAATATATATAGATATATATAGATATGTATTTATAAATGTTATCTAAACATTTCTGATCTATTAACATTCTATATATATTTTTTCTTCTCAATTCTACTGAAAACACTGAGAAGTGAATCAGAGTTTGAATTCTTGTCTTTTCTCAGGCTGACAAGGATTTTGTGTGGTCCCTATGGAAACGCCTTCAAGTGGCCAATCCGGACTTGACTCAAGCTGTCAGTCTAGTAGTTGAACGGTGAGCACATTCTTCTTCTTTCTTTCTTTTCTTTTTTTCCTTTCACAAATTGCTAACTCAGAAGCTCAACAAGCTGAAAATGGCTTTATCTCGTAAGCAAAAGAGAAATATGTGTGCGAAAGTCATCCAAGGGTGTGTTTGAGACACCCCCTTGACCAGTGGGGAGGGGCGGGTTACTGTGGAAATCTGGCGCAGATGCTGATTTAAGCCTCCTTATCCCTGGTCTAGCGCTCCAGCCACGGAAACCCGTTTTAATGAAAACACTCTCTCTCCCCCTGGCTCTCGCGTTCTGGACACTCCAAACGCTCCCTCCAAACGCCTGTCTTTAACGGGATAAATTGTGAGATTGAATATGACCTTTCCCTTGCAAGGTGGCTAAGCCACACCAAATACAGTGGCATGGGAAACTTTCTGCAGGTTTTCGTCGACTGTGTTGGTGGGCGGATTTGAAGAAAGTGAAAGGATCTTTAAAAAAGAGCTGACATTGTGCTTTGTTCCATGCTGCATTATCAGTGCTTGTTTTTTGTAACATCTGTATCGGTTGATTGAGCTGTGTTAAAGTCATTTAAAGTTTGTTTAAAATGTTGTCAATACTTAGTGAGCCTTGCATTTATAGTAGACATACATATTATAATAAACAATTTCAACATTCATTTGCTATTACTTTTTCCAGACAAGTGACCCTGAAACAAACTGTGCTGCAAATCTGCAATGTACCTCCAACAATTCAACATTATAATTTATAACCGTTGTATGAACAATTTCTTTAGTAATACACATTGGCCAACATAGCCTGCTTTTGGTAGTTGGTCATCCTCTCTGTGAGCCAAAAAAAAGAATCAATGAGGGGCGCCACTGGGGAGCATGCTTAAAGAAAACAAGTCCATAGACTGATATTGACATGGTAATTGCATTGACTATAATGGTGAAGAGCTGGGGCCTGTTGGGAACCGCAGTGCACCCTCACTATCCCCAACATACATTCCCCAGGTGTTTTTGTACAGTGATTGGTTGGTTGTTGAGGACATGGACATGAGAAACACCACAAGGAAGGGTAGTGGCGCTGGGGGCCTGCCTGCATTCCACCTCCTCCCTCTGAGGATCCCAGACTCTTATTTCAATTGTCTACCATCGGACAAAGAAGATGGATGAGAACTGAGAAGAAGCTAAAGAAAGGCCTAGATGGAACGTTACAGCAGTTAAAACAAACGGGTGACCAATTGCTGTTCATTTTAGGCTTCTGCCCCTATAAACACATACTTACCAGATGCACCAGTGGGCTAGAATGACGCCATAGCCTGGATTTGGTCTATAGGAGGATGGGGAAGGATGGGGAAGGCTGCTGGGTTATTTGATTTTGCTTTCAGCGCTGCTTAGGGAGAAAAAGCTCTGCAACCTGTGTTGTTTTCAGGCACATTCTATTCCTCAGTTTTAGTTTAACCACTGAACCCTATAGTATCCCTTTTTTTGCCATAATAGGCAGTTATTTGGTGAAAATTGCAGATCTACAAGCGACGTGTTGTGAGCTGGTAAGTTGGATATTTTTTGCCAAGCGTTGGTGTAGACTGGGGAACCCTGGTCAATGACGTTTATAGGGGCCCAGGCGGTGGCGTAACCGTCTGGGCACCCGACTGGTAATCCAGTCGCAGTGTGCCGCAGGTTCGAAACCCGAGCCCGACACGGCCTTTACTGCATGTCTTCCCCCATCTCTCTCCCGTTTCCTGTCAGCCTACTGTCTGTCCCTTCAAAAAACCAATAAAAGGCATAAGCCGCAAAAAAATATCTTAAAAAAAAAAAAAAAAAAAAAAAAAAGAAGACGTTTATAGGTTTTAAGTTGTTAACACTTTTTATTGTGTGTGTGTGTGTGTGTGTGTGTGTGTGTGTGTGTGTGTGTGTGTGTGCGCGCGCACGCATGCAGTGAGAAGCGGAAAGCTGAGACTAAGGACAGGAAAGTGTTGGAGATCCTTCAGAGCAAAGACTTCACCATCCAGGAGTTGGAGCAGGTACTTTACATTGCTAAACACACTTCAGTTGCCCAGGTACATTTGGGCAAATGATACATTTGACTTACTGATTTTTCACGCTGACATAACTCAACCAAATACGAACAACAGCATGGTATAATAGAATTCTGAATAGCTCACGTATTCTGATGCAAGACTAGCTTAAAAAAAGTAAATTAAAACTATTCTCTAATGAACTTTATTTAATGAAGCAGGATAATATGTTTCGAAATGCGAGCAATCGTCACAAACAGTCTTTTACTGAGTGCACGGTTCAAAGAGAATTGAACTAGATCAAAAGATCACCAGCATTCACTTCAAGTTCTGGAAAGTGGAAACACGTTCCTTTGTTGCTGCCCGTGCAAGAGAATAAAATATAAGGACTTGAAGTGAGTCCTAGTGATCTTTTGATTTAGTTGAAAGCCAACGATAATGACATCGATGCTGTTAATTGACTCCAAATCATTCACTGAAGTTTCAGTCAGCTTTCTTCATTAGTGTTGCTTTCATCCTGTTAACGCTAGTGTTCCTATGAGACTGGTGCTAACGCTACCATCCGCTGACTGGCAGGTGGACGCCACCTTCCTCAGTCATTTAAGAAGTACAATACCCAATTAGCAATTGTGCTCTGTCACATGCCGAAAAAAGCTCACAACACGTCAAAACAGTGACCCGAGCTTGTAGATCAGCTATTTTTCGTGTGCGACACCGGTGTACAGTGAAGTTTAAATCTGGCTTAAGAATGAGATGTTCACTGACAGGATCACTTTCGCTACCTTGCACTGTGGCATAGAGTGAGTGAGTGTTTTTGTCAATGATCTAATGTAATCCTGGGCGCTACACTTCCTCTGCCATCCTGGGGGGGCAGCGGACTGACCTCATGCTTCCCAAATTGAATGATTGATTGAATACTTTATTAGACAAAAATGTAAACACAAAAGGTACATTCCTTTTACGCTAAAAGGATGACATAAAATGTCCTGGGGACTTATTGTGGTCACCAGGAGAAAGTAGAAATGGTAGACTTTGCTAGACGTTTGGGTTGTGTGGTTACCTTGCCATGATGCAACTTTCTAGGTGGGTGTGTTCCCACTGTCTCATGCTTTAATGTGCAGTAACAGTTTAAAAAAGAATAACCTAAAATGAAATGAGCATGTGAATATTCATCTGATATATGTCAAGACATCTCAGATGTCTGTTGGAAAATATGAGACAATTAGGCTACAGTGTTTCTTGACAGCACGACCATACAGTGTTTTTGGATTTCAACTTATTTCAACAACTTTATTTTCCTTTCGGAACTTTGTTTGTGCAGTGGTTAAAAAAACAACATAAGGACACAGATACTCATAATAATAAAACTCTACTACAGTACTTAAAAGCATAATATTTTTTTAAATCTATGAATCATTTCTCCATGTACAACAGTATATAAATTATATATAACCTATGTGTGTACTAGCGTCCGTCAAGTAAGACAGTCTGTAGTTAAACACTTGGATTGTTTTTGTTTCAATGTCGATGTTTTGGTGAGCAGAGAGCTTTTGTTTCACCTGTGTGTTCTGACATCATTATATCACATTATGAATGCTGTAACTTTGCAGGAGGCTACTGTAGAAAATAAAATGTAACTTCATGGTTCATGCAGGAGGCTACTGTACTGTAGAATACCGTCCTGGGACTAGTCTTCTGATCTTTGCCACTAAGGAATGCGCCTCGCGCCAGGCGAAACCTAGTTCTTAAGATGGCACCAGATACTGATTGGTTTTATTAATGTAATGCCCAAAACGGCATGAATAATTCTGTGCCCGCAGCGCCAGGCGCAATGGATAGCGCCTGCCACTACGGGCATTTTAACAGCCTGTATCATAGGACCACTGCACTGTCTGGACACACGGCCACGGCACAAGTTACTATGTGCCATGGCGCTAAGTTCCGCTGTCAAAATAGGGCCCACTGTTTCCTAATCCTTGCACTTTGTGATTGGCTGTCTGATTGGCGCTCTGAGCAGCAGAATAACAAAATAATAAGAAAAAGTTATTTTGCAGTTGTGGGTGTTTTCTTTTGTTTTGAGGAGCTCATTAATAGTCCAGGACTCTGTACACCGTCATCTGGCCCACTGACATTCATCATCCCGTCCACCATCTCAGGGCCAAACGCACCCAAATGGTGATTAATTGGTGAGCAATTCCCTGCACTTGACTGTTGGAGGATGTGATGGTCCACTGAGCCCGTGCAGGATCTCACACGCTCACCGCTTAACATCTCCCACTCTCCTCCAACTTTGACAAAAAATATATATCTGCCTTCCCTTTCTTCTCTATGCTTTTTTGTCTCCCTCCCTTCCACTCCCACTTCCCATTTTTGTAACATAATTAGCTTTCATTTTTGAACCGCACTGGGAATTTTGAAATGCTAATCTCTGTCCTAGACCTCTTAACTTGGCAGAACCCCCTCTCTCTCTCTCTCTCTCTCTTCTCTCTCTCTCCCTCTCTCACCGACGTCCTTCCAATTGAGCACTACTGGGGTTCAGATTGTTCTCGCCCACCTCATTATCAACGTTTGAATTTATTTTCCACTCGGCAGTATAAATCTCTATTAAAGCCCCCTTTCGTGCCGTCATTCGAATCAGGAGAGGCGAGGAGCGCTTAAATCCACTATCTGGATAGATCTGAGTGATACTCCCCATCCCCACCACCACCACCTTCAACCACCCTCCTCTCTACATGGCAATTAATTGCATCCCATAGTACTGTGTTAGCTAAGAGAAGGGTGGACCCACAGAAGGCTGTGGATTACCCCATCAGTGCCGGAGACCAGCTGATACAGTGTTAAAAGGCCAGCCTCTCTTATTCAACAAGGCAAGCAAGTCGCCTGCCACATAAAAACGCAAAATAATAATTATCCGAGAAGAGTGTAGACCAAAAGGATCAAAATTGGATGCTCATTAAAAATAATAGAATCGTGTGTGTCCCCCACCCCCTATGCTCTAGTTTGTTCAACCATGGGAAGCTTCATATTGAGCATGATGGGACCTTGAGTTTTAAAATGCCTATTTAGTATATGCCGTCTTAACTCATTCATGCACATTTAGTGTGTTCCGCTGCTTGCTCTGATTTGTTTCAGTGTAATATTGTAAAAGACATCATTTACAGTATATGTTAATTTGAACATGACAATGATGTTTGGCTTAGTACTGCCATAAAACAAACGGCAATGTAAAACAAACCATGATTAATCTGATACAATTGAAATAAAACAGCTGGGAGTGCGATAAAAAAACTAAAAAGGAAGATTGAAAAAAAGGAAAGTGGCATTAATATAAACTTAGACCGGCTGCCACGTTACTTTCCCCTTAAGACCGGCCGGCTGCCCCGGCAGCGTTACTTTATCTCTGAATGTGTGCACGTCTCCTTGTAGTTTTGTAGTCTTTCGGTACTTTTCCGGATTTCCGGATTCAGTTCTGTGAAGTTTCTCAGAAAGTTTTAGGGTGTCTTTCATAAAACTGCCTTAGGTTTTAGCCCTCAGGTCTAAATGGGGTTTAATACTCTCTCTCTCTCTCTCTCTCTCTCTCTCTCTCATATATATACAGAAAGTGACAGGACAGCAGCAGGAGATCAACAACCTGGTTCGGAGGAAGATGTTGGTGGACGAGGAGAAAGCTGAGATGAAGAGGGAGCAGTCAGGGCTGCTTGAGAAGCTGGCCTGCCAGAGTCGAGAACTTAAGGTTGGTTGAATATGTTTTCTTGTGACACCAAACGGGACCAGTGGCCCTTTGGCCTTCGACCCTGGGAAGGCAGTCACTTCAGAATTAGTATTAAACTTTATTATCACATCAGGTGCTTTATAGAGAGGAGAGACAGATGCAGCCACTGCTGTTTTCAATGCCATGTCATTCATGGCGACACAGGCCGTCACACTGGCAGAATCACTTATACTGTATATGACTGTGAATACACTCCATTGCCTATTTTATGTACAGCAGTTGTACATGTAAATATGACATATCTGATATCTGCTGCTTATAAGCACAGTGCACGCTGTAGGTATATTTGATATCGTTTCGTTATTTTACATTTTCAATTTGTGGGTTGCTTGGTTGCTCTCTTTTGAACCTGCAAACCTTTGATATGACGATAAACATTGAAGTTGAAGTGATCATGACAAGCTTATAATTGCGTTGTATCACTTGAAAATCTGTTATTATTTTATATATATATATATATACAGTATATATATATATATATATACAGAGCCGAAGAGTTTGATCAATCCTCAAGGGGGCCCCTCCCCGCACCCCCCCCCCCGCGCGCCGCCGCAGCGGGGGAAAAAAAATAAGTTGTTGTTTTTGCTGGTACTTTAAAAGCAGCTTCTATAGGCCAATGTCCGGACTATATTATTATTATTATTATTATGAGAGAGAGAGAGGGAGAGAGGGAGAGAGGGAGAGAGAGAGAGAGAGAGAGAGAGGGAGGGAGAGATAGAGAGAGGGAGATAGAGAGAGATACGGAGGGAGAGAGAGAGAGATATATACCGGTATACGGACTTACGGAAGGAGGGGGAGAGAGAGGGAAAGTGAGAGGGGTTGCTGGGATCGGTGCGGACTCTGCGGAGTGATTGAGTGATTGATTGATTGCGCGGTGGCGGCAGCCGGTCACTCAGGGAAGAGAGAGACGCTGAATCACTTTTTTGTCACACGATTGCACTGTAGTGTAGTTGGAAACAATTGCTCTCAAAGACGGGGCATTTTCATCCTGGTGCTCCTTGAACCAGGTGAGTCTCTTTAGTGAATTCTTCATCAGTGTTATTATATCACGACTACCATGAAATTCTGACACGCTTTGATGTTGTGGACATCTGGCTAGGTGAAAACAAAAGAAACCCGATTAGCATTTGAGTACTTTTTAACACCTCTCCGCCGGCGGAGTAGTCTCTCAAGACAGACTGTTGCCTCGCAACAGTTGAGGAACAACAGAGGAGTCGCTGTTTTCCCGAATATTTGACGATGGGATTCTCAGATTGCCGGCGGAGAGGTCCAAAATGTCGGAATTCCCAGAAAATCTGTAATGTAAATGAAAAATGTCCACGAAAATCTTCATGGGGGCCTAAAGGGGCCCTGGGAGTCTTCATGGGGGCTGTGGCCCCGTGGCCCCCACAGACTCTACGTGGTTGTGTATATATATATATATATATATATATATATATATATATATATATATTATATATATATATAATTATATATATATATCTTTCTGTCTTACCTGCTCTTGTTCTGAGTGGGTGCAAATTATGACAGGCAGTTTCTACTGTCAAAATATGACTCCCCATTCAAAAAACACTTGAAATAGACACTCATGCACACTCAGGTATGATTTGGGGCCCTAAGGATGAATACAAAATGAATATCAACATCCTAATACTGTCCAATCATTAGATACGGAGGGGGGTGCAAATTATGACAGGCAATTTCTGCCTATGTGCTTTAAATAGACACTAGTGCTTTCTAGGGTATGATTTGGGGCCCTAAAGATGAATACAACATCAATATCAACATATTAATACTGTCCAATACTTAGATAGGGAGGGGGTTGAAATTATGAAAATTTGACTTGTGTTTGAAATAGACACTCATGCTTTCTAAGGTGTGATTTGGGGCCCTAAGGATGAATATCAACATCCTAATACTGTCCAATAATTAGATAGCATGTCCTGTGCACTTGAATACTGAGAAGCTACACTAAAATATAGTGAGGGTGAGAGACAGAGACATATACAGTATGTGGGAGAGAGAGAAGAAAGAAGCACAGCGACGACTGGCAGATCAATTCTTAATGACAGGCTTCGGCAGGGGTACAAGCCAAAATGGTGATGACGACGAATTTGGCTATTTGTCTTTGCCCTAATTACACCCCTGGAAGGGACGCGGCCATGATTAATTGATAAAGGGAAGGGGTCCTCCTTGTGCATGCCTCGCCTTGCTCTTCTCACCAAAGTAGAGAATAGCAGGGGGACGGCATCAAAGAAGATCCGGGTGGAGTGGCCTTGGAGTCAGCGGCACTCTCATTAGGAGTCTTGTCATTAAAGTATAAAGCCTGTGGACACCTTGGTGTACCTGCGTGTAGCCCGGCTTGCACCCCATACGCGTGGCAGCAGGCGTGCAGGTGACCTTGGCCAATCAGAGACTTATATGGGGTGGAAAGCATTTACATATTCATACGCCACACAACCTCCTCAACCCCAAATCCACATGTGGCTTTTCTTTCTTTTCTGTTGAGCATTTCTCTCCTGTTTTCATTCAAAGCCTGTATGTCTTTTTTCTCTTTCCTGTAGTCTTTCTTATCTCTCTTAATCTCATTCCATCCCTCCATTTGTTTATGTGGCTCCCTGTGACCGCCCCCCCCCCCCTCCATTCTGTGCACCCGTGTCTACCCAGGACGTGAGGGAGGAGATCAGGAGGAGAGTGGAGGAGGATCAGCGGGCGGTGAGGGCCATGGAGGAGGAGAAGGAGGGATTAGCGTCCCGCTGCGTGGCCCTTTGTGTTGACCTGGAGGAGGGACAGAGACAGAGGGACATCGCCCGGAACAGAGTCATGGTATATAGATGCAGAAAAGAGAGACACGTACTGTACACATGCACGCTTCCACCTTGAAGCTTTCAATCCTCCCTCTCCTCAGCTTGTGAATATAAAGTGATACCTGCAGCAAAGCACACATTTTAAACATATTATGCATGGCTTCTGTTCATCATTGCATTCTTTATATGTCGGGCCCAGGTTGTTTGGGCTGGGGAAATAATGACCTGAACTGACACCGTCTGAGGTCCATCTGCCCTGGCAACAATGGTGATTCATGATTAGTTGTGCACCATGTCGCTTACCAAAAATAGCCAATCATTGTTTGGCAGTATTTGTTATGTGACACCGTTGTGTGAATTATAAATCATGGGTTATCGATGTGTGGGTCGCCACACCCTCTCCAGTAGTAGCAAATGCTGGAATCTGTAGATGACATCAGAGCTAGTTAGCCACCACATATGCCCAACGTAATGACAAATACATCCACTTCTACATGAACTGGCTTTGAAACTAGAGACTATAGAAAACGTTTCACCTGAGCTAGTACCCACACAATTCACACTATTATGTAGCAGAATGAACATTGAGCCATGTCATCTTTAGACTCAAACAGGGCACTTAACTTTACTTAATGACGTAATCCATCATGGCTGCTGCTTAAATGAGCAGGAAAACAAAAGGTTGCCCACCATGCCAAATGTGAGATGCAAAACTGGTCAATCAATATTCAGAGGAGAGTAGTGCTACACACACACACACACACACACACACACACACACATACACACAAGACTTACAACCGTAACCTGTCCATTGGTTCCATTTGTGCACTCAGATTTGAAAAAAAAAAAACAGGATTTTTCAGAGTAGCACTCAAAATGTGCCATTCCCTTTCACAATGCTGAGTTTGTCAAACAGACTCGGACAGAGCAGCTTGAATAAGTAAGTGCCCGTGTTGTAATTATGCCAGGTCGGAACAGGCCCAGGCAACTTCTCTATGCACATCAATCACTGTCCTTAGACGTTCCACCTGCTCCTCATCTGGTTTCAGCACAGCGATGGTGTGGAGGTCGGAGAGACAGAGGAAAGACGGGAAACGTGGCGCAGCAATAATACAGCGATGCCAATTTGTTTGACATGCCAAAGATTTGTCAGGGAATGTAACATTAAAATGGCTCCCATGCATATTCTAAAAAAGATATGTGTTACAGCTGCGTTGTATTAAGTTTACTGAACATTTCTTGGAGTTGGTCAGTGTTAATGGATGCCCTAGAACAGGGGGTCTCAAACTTCTTTGGCCCAGGTACCCCTTGGAGTACCCCCTCATCCTCGCAACACCGATAAGCATATTATATACAGTACTTACAAGTTAACGTACAACCTTACATTTAGATGCCATTGGAACTATTTGTATTAAAAACCTTTCAACCAAAGTCATTCAGACCCATTTCATAAACAGAAACCACTAGTACAAGGCTATATGGCTGGGTCGGTATGGGTTTTTTGTTACTGCGCTATTCATCCTCCCCTTTACCGATGGTATTGCTGCAATTATATTGCTGACATGATGAGACTGAGCCTCACTGAGGCCGTGTTTATTATGGTATAAACTATTCATTTCATATCACACAATATGCATCATAGGCCTATGGCGACCGTAGGTTAGTGCATGCTGTGCTGGATGACTGTGTTGTGTTTGATACTGGGGGCTGGGCTGGAAGCTGCCCTGCTCCAAGAGCTGTCTTTGGAAGTGGAGACGATGCTTCACACCGGCTCTCAATCAAAACACATTTGTTTGGCACGCACGCACACACACGCACACACATACACTGTCTCTCTCTATTTTTATTAAATCTATTCTAAAGTAACGAACGTTAGCCATTAGGCATGTCTATTTTCAAACGAGTTGAGGGTCACAGCTGTGATCTGAGCTTATAGATGCTCTCTGGACTAATTCAATGAACGGCGCATCTGCAATAGAATGGACCGCCACTTCATTATTCTGATTTTTATTTCCCTCATGCTCACACAATCAAAACCAGGGTTTTATACAGCTGCTCTTAATATATTGCACAAGGGATTGTTGTTGCATCATATCGTATGAACTGGGAAGCCATACTGTATGTACATTTTGTATTGACACACACACACACACACACACACACACACACACACACACACACACACACACACACACACACACACACACACACACACACACACACACACACACACACACACACACACATCACCTATTTCTGTCTGGTCTGAATTGCCAATGCTTTCAGGTGGATACTGGATAGTATTGTGAAAGCAGGGCTTCATATTTCTGTTGTAAAGTGCTGTAACGTCTGTGTGTTGTACCAGGAGCTGGAGGGGCAGCTTTCCAATGCCAGGGAGGAGGTGTTGTCCCTTCAGAGCCAGAGTGCTAGCATGGCTGCCCAGCTCTCTGCCAAGGGGACAGAGGAGGGCCTCCTCAACCAACTGCAGTGAGTCACGCTTCCCCTTAGAAGCAGTGTTATGAGTTTGTTTTCTGGATCAAATAGAATATAAACATGTACCTGCCTACTGGTGCGTGCGTGCGTGCGTGCGTGCGTGCATGCGTGCGTGCGTGCGCGTGTGACATGAGTCATACAATTCTCAGAATGTGTTATAAGTATGCTTATAATGCATTTTTGACATGGGATGCATAGCAAGTGTTACCATATAGTTTTGTGTGGTAGTTTTTGCCTTTCTCCACCACAAGCCTTGAAAGGTCACTCTCACACACACACACACACACACACTGACACACACACACACACTCACTCACACACACACTCCACACCCAGCTCACACCTAGAGCCACTTGCTAAGCCCTGCATAGCGGATGTGCTTTAAGAGAAGGTAGAAGAGGGGAAACGGTGTGGGCTTTGGCTAAGCTTTAGTCGATATGATAAAAACTGTGAGAACCACGACTGCCTTAGAGGTAATCTCAACCTTTTTTAACTACTTTTCTGTCTTAACGCCAGAGGCACTCTGACATGTCAGTCACATCGGAACTGAAGAGACTGTTCTCAGTCGGCCCATTAAAGATGTCCTTGTAAAGCGAGAAGGATCACTTTGTGGTAATTTCACGGTACAAAGAGGTGGATTCAGAGCAAGAAGCGCTGATGCTAATGTTTTCTTTTCTTTTTTATGTTGGGGTGAATGTAAGTAATATTGACTGACAATGGGAATATTTTATTTATTTAGCTTGAGACTGATAAAACACAGAGGCAAAGTAGTCAAAAGACAAACATGAAAAACACAGAAACCAGCTACGCGTACAGTACAGTATGTGCAGCTGAGATATTAATACATACATAATATCAGTCAATAACGTCAGTGGTTCCCAACATTTGTGTCTCCTTCCTGACCCTATCGATTCATTCTAAAGTCACTCGGCTAATTCCCTACAATGTGACAGTAGAACCCATATTTGTGTGTACACATTTCTGTGTGCGCGTGTGCAGGCGTGAGGTGTTGGAGGTACAGGCCTTATACAGACAGAGCACAGAGCATGCAGCAGAGCAGAGTCACCTCATCAGACAGCTGGAAGGACTCAACCTGGACACACAGAGAGTCCTCAGGAACCAAGAGGAGGCACATACCGCTGACGCTACCTCCCATCGGCAGGTAAACACACCCTCTATACCTGAACGACAGAAGCTTTTCGCTGGTAATCGGGAAGGCAACCTCCTCGCCGACCCACTTTGGGTCCCTCATCGTTTTCAATTCATGTGTGATGTTGGTGCAGCAGACTCCTGCCAAATTATGCTCCAGCATAATATACGTACAAGATATAATACAAATTAAGTCATATTTTTTTTTAAATTCTGATAAAAGTGGCATACTACTAAGTATACTAAAATGTGGGTAAACCTTATAAGTAAGACTTCACACTCATTTGTGATAGTATTCAATCATAATTATAGCACTATAATACTATGTACTCAGGGCTCTGTATCTCCAAATGGTACACAATTCTTGCTTCTCTTCTGTGGTTTTCTGCATGGTTGCCTGCGAGTTTCAGAATTGAATTTAAGATTTGACTGATGACTTTTATAACCTTACAAGGCCAAGCTCGTATAGTAACATTTTAGTTATGCTCCTCCCGTATGAATCTAAGCGCAGGCTGATATCCTGAGATACTCTCTGTTCCTAATACTTGTCTCATTACCTGGGGGGATAGGGCTTTTACAGCCCAGGCACCAAAGCTTTGGAATGTCCTGCCTGAGGATCTAATGCTAGCAAAGTCAGTGTCATCTTTTAAATTTTCTTATTGCCTATCTTTTTTTTAATATACATGCTCATTCCTTCTTTTACATCTTTCTTGTTCCTGGGTAGTTTGTACCTTGTTTTTGTAAAGCACTGTTTAACCTTGTTTTTGAAAAGCGCTATACAAATATGAAATGATTATTAATCATGCACACGCGCACACGCGCGCGCACACACACACACACACACACACACACACACACACACACACACACACACACACACACACACACACACACACACACACACACACACACACACACACACATACACATACTTTCCTCATCCATATTTAGTCCATATTCATAAAATACATTAGCAAGGGCACAAATATTTTTCAGTTGCTCCTGATATCCCACAGACTCTAAATGTACAGAATATAAGCAACACATGCACATAAACTTATTCACAGTCAACATTGGTCACTTCAGTCTGTCATTCGCAAATACAATTGGGTCATTGTATTGAAACATTTAATTTCTGGTTTCACACAGGAATTTTTGTGAAACACAAAGGGATGTGAATCATTAAACGATTAATCGCCAATAAGAAATGAGTCAGTAGTAGTTAACATTTAATAACTAATCGTAATTAATCAAAATGTATGCGGTTCTATCATTGGGTGGTTTTCTGTGAATGTAATGCCTTCTGCGCGCGTGTGTGTGGCCGAGGAACGCACATACAAAGATGCCATTGCCTGGCCCTGTATCGTCAATGTTCAAATAAATATTTGATTAAGGAATATAATATGCCTTTTGTATTATTTCTGTATATCAGCTAAATGTAGATTTGTATGTTAGACATTGAGGGAAATTAAGATTCTTAGATTTGTTTTACAAAAACGCTGCTTATCAACTAACCGGTTAATCGATCGATAACCTTATCAAAACGTATCAATTAACTATTAATGCATTGATCGATAATTCACATCCCTAAGAGGAATCAAACATGGGTGAGTCAGGGTGACACATCTGTGGCAATCATGTTAACAATTCTGTCTTGCCTCGCTATTTTATACATATATATATATATATATATATATATATATAGTACACACACACACACACACACACACAGTCGTTTGTAAGAATTACATCCGTTTAATATTTGGGACTATGGTCTGATGCTGTCCATGGTGTGTAGACAGTAAGGATCATGCTTATTGGAATACCAGATGGACAGATTCAAACAGTTTGTTTGGTAACATTTGGAGGCGTGCCTTTACTGTGAAGATCATCAATCAATTGCTGCGTTTTTTTTAATAATTGAGTGGCACATAGATTGATCAGCTAACTGGAGGCAAGCAAGCTTCCCTTGCAGCCGCAGTCCTGTCCAGCGCGGTTTTCTATGCTGCTCTCTGAGAGCTAGAAGGTGCGTACGCGTGCCGTTGGTAAGGAGCGCGTTTGATGTTCTGCTGGCGCGGTTTACTGTTGCGTGTGCAACACACACACACACACACACACAGTCACAAGCGAAAAATTGTAAATGGATCTACAATTGTTTCATCTGATGAAAAGTTTTTTCCAGATTGTGCACAATCCCTGTCGCAAAATAAATCAAAATCAGACAGAAAACACCCTTGACAATTTTTGCTGGTCAAAACGAGAATTTCCAAATATTCTTAACATTGTCTCAATACTTAGAAGCATTTCGAAAAAGGAACAAAAAATAAATAATCAATATCATACAGTATACACACAGTACACACAGTACATACCCTCTCACACAAGACTGACATTGAACCAAATCTCAACTTACCATTATCATTACCACGTTGTTGCAGAATACATTTCCACGCTAGCCCTCTACCCCCACAATTATTTTCCCATCGCCCCCGAAAAATGAAGGCTCTTTCTCACTGTATCCCATTACTGTCAATACGCTCACAAGCTACCACCTCTGTCCCTGATGTACCATACTGCTGTAACAGAGCCATACACTCCCTCTCTCTGCTCTCTGTCCCAGTGTGTGTGTGTGTGGGGGGGGGGGGGGGGAGCAATGGCTGAGAAAGCATTTAGGACAAATTCAGCTCAGTCAGGGACCTTGCTTTTCCCACTTTCCATCTTCCTCTCCACGCTGTCTTCTTTTCATCCCTGCTTTTCCTCACAGTCCAGATGATCTTAGCATATGTCATTTCCCATCTCTGTGGAAACAAACTGGCCGTGTCATGCTCAAGTCTCCTCGTCACCTCAGTCTGATGAGTGATTTTGTCTCGCTTTTGATCCTTTTCCCCTCCAGCTTCTCTTCTCTCTTTCCCTCCCTCCCTGTTTCTTTTGAGGGGCTAGCCCTCCAATGTCTGGCTTTCAGAAAAATAAAAAATATATATATGAGGACCCCACTATTGACGTCATGTGGCAGCCAAGTCTATGGACTTTCTTTAATGAGTGACGTCATGTGGCAGCCACAGAGGGCGCCCCTCACTTTCTCACGACAGGACAATCCTAATTTCAGGGATAAAGTGATTATGGCTAAAGTGAACCAGTATACAATATAAAAATCATGGTAGCACAGCGACACCTCAATGAAACACGCACACAATTAACGCTATTACCTTCAGGTGTATTTCCTAGGCAAACTGGCAAAAGACTCTATCCTGATTGCCCGGATATGGTACTAGTTTCTAGGTCATTAATATGGCTTCTTCTTTTTCTGGAGAAGTAAGTTAATGGCTTCTTAGTCCAAGGTTGATGACGATAGTGCCAACGCTGCATGTTTTTGTCCAAGGAGTATATTGCCCCAAAATATGATTAAACACTTCCACCATTGGTACAGTAAATGGCCACAGCATAAACCATAACCGTACCACACATTAATGATTATTACTTTGCTGTGTGTTGTGATCACATATTATTCAACACAATAAAGCCTTAATGCCCATGCATAGCCTACTAACCTCCAAGCCGCTCGAACATAATTACCTCACCAATATGTCAACATGGCACAATAATGTGTGTTTGTTCCGACAGCTGTACACGGAGATGAGCCAGTGCTACCAGGCCCTCGTGTCCAGCGAGGCCAAGTTGCGGCAGAGCCACCAGGAGCTCAGCGACCAGCTGGTCCAGAAAGAGCAGCTCATTCTGCAGCTCCAGGATCAGCTGCAGCCGCAGCACCAGCAGCAACTTCAACAGCAGGCTCAGGAGCCAATGACGGTCTGCCCGCCTCCCACCAGGCAAACCAACTTTGAGGTAAGCTCTCTTATTTTTTCTTTTCCCTCAACCTCAACTATCCAACCCCCTCGCTGGTTTTCAGCAGCCGTGAATCCATGGAAGATGGATGCATCAAAACAAGCCCTCCTATTTCCATAGGTTATTTAATGTTCAGCCGCCCCGGGCAACGCAGTGATTTTCCATAATGCCTGCTCTAGTGCAGAAGAAGTTCTCATGTTGAACTCTGATCTGTTTGTGTGTGTGAATGCGCCAACCTTAGCGATGGAGCAACTCATAATTAATGTGAGCACACACACTCGCACAAACTAAATGCATCAAATTGCTCATCGTGCCTGCCAATCAGCTGTCCACATCTGTGTGTAATTGTCCAGGCTGTGGTTGTTAGAGGGCAGCAGTTTACACAGTGTAGGTGGATGAACACCATGTGGATGGCCCACACACACACACACACACACACACACACACACACACACACACACACACACACACACACACACACACACACACACACACTATACCTCCGCTTTAGTGTCCATGTCATGACACTTGAATGTCAGTTATCTCATCTTCACTTCAGGGCACACAAACACAATCTCTCTCTCTCCCTCTTTCACTCTCGTATGTTACATACTCTTTCCCTGTCTCACTTTCTTCTCTTCCTTTTCCATCCCTCCCAACTAAGTATATATATGGAATTTGTTCATTCTGATTAGACGGCAAAGATGGATACTTCACATGGACACTTGTGTGTATGTGTGTGTTAATTGGAGTCCAGTAGGGTTCTTGAAGGTGGTGTTATGTCAGCGGGTGGGGCCAGGGGTTGTCTGTAGCTATGTATCGTACACATTTCACCCTGGGGGTCTAGGCTAGGGTAACACATCAGCACCACAGTGGACCTTAATAACCCCTAATGATGTGCTGGTGTGTTTTCCCTTACTTTGGACCACACCGTGGTCCGTCTGGCTGAAAGGTGGTGGATTGAGCTGTTATCGCTTGTCATGTCATCGCTCATGTGCCCTTGAGCAAGGCACCTCACTCAATACATGCTTCAGAGAGAGACGCGATGCAGTGAATCATTTGTCGGTGTTGATTATGAATAGAGCTATTCTTTACTTGTAACAGTGTGTCCACCAAGATGTACTTTTCTCCTGAGCGCAGCGTACGTTTTGAATTGTTGTGCTTTTATGTGTTATGTGTTATGTTCGCTGCTGAAGCTCCAACTGAAATATTTTCAACTCGGGCGTTTTTAAGCAAGCCCTTAAAAAAGACACCTTTTTGCAAATAAATATATGCTAATGACCTTTAGAAGATTTAGAACACTTTGTTGGGGGTCTTTATGTGTGTAATATGTGGTTTTAGATATTTTAGATTTTAGCAGTGAGCCCAGTGTCTCTGATGTCATGGATCCACTTACACAGCCCTCCCCCTATCCACAAGGAGGAGCAGTGCACCAAAGTATTATGGGAATTGTAGTCCAGGAAGGAAGTGAGCCCAGTGTCCATGACATCAGAGACACTGGGCTCACTGCCAAAATCAAAAATATCTAAAACCACATATTACACACATAAAGACCTCCAGGAAAGTGTTGTAAATCTTCTAAACATCATTAACATATATTTTTGTGAAAAAGCCTGTGTGTACACGGCCCCTTTGAGTCTTAGGATAGATAACCGGTGGATGACAGCTAAGTCACTTTAGCTTTATACCTATATTCTACTGGACTGTGTGTGTGTGTGTGTGTGTGTGTGTGTGTGTGTCTTTCGCCTCTAAATAGGCTAGATTGTGTTTGTTTAATTTGATGGTTCCATCGCTGGCCCCCGCAATGTGGAAGTCAAAAGATATCAGCTCAAATGTTAAGTGAGTTACAATCGCCTCGTCTCACTTAACCCCCGTTAATTTAACCGACGTTGAAATATAAATGGATCAATTAGTCCGTAATTAAGTACAGCTATGCAGTGTTCCCCCAGTAATTAATACTACATTGAGAGGAGATGCAGGCACTGCTGCCTGCGTGAGGGGAGCGTGAGTGTACCGTATGTGTGTATGTAGGATCTGGCTATAGTGCACACACATTCTTAGTGTATGTGTTCTGTGTGCAATGTGCATACTATGTGTGTGTAACCTATAGGCTATACAGTAAGTGTGTTTTTCCAAGCTGTCTATACGTCTTATTGTGCCTTGCATCGCATGACATTCTCCTGTTGGGAGGCAGAACACACTTTGTGTTGTCCAGGCTGTGATGACCACTACCAGACTTAATGCATATTCTTTGGATGAATCTGAACTTCTGTTTATTGAACACATGTAGCTTCTGTCTGGCTGCTTTGTTTCTTTGCATTTCTTACCTACTGACATCAAAGTGAACAGATCAGTCTTCCCAAGGCAGAGCACCCAGTCTGGAGATTTCTCACTTTCCCCATTTCGTAATTGCACTGACTGACTGTGTGTGTGTGTGTGTGTGTGTGTGTGTGTGTGTGTGTGTGTGTTTAATTGTGTGGGCCCATGTGTGTGTACATAGTTGTGCCCGTTGCTTTTTGAGTTGTGGAGTGGAGTTGTGTGTGTTCCAGCACGAAATTGCAAATTCTATATAGCAATTTCCATCCCGAACACCTGTTCAATTCGAATGCTCAGGTTGTTAAGGATTCCATTTTTTTTCATTTTTTTTCTTCATTTTTTTGTGGAAGTTACTGTCAGAGATGATCAAAGTGCTGATCGCAACAGGAGCACATGGGAGGGGAGATATGGGTAGTAGACGGGGCTCTCATTTGAATACACACTGGAGCGACGCTTTGAACACCCCTCCCACTGAGGATTGGGGGGGTGAGGAGAGAAGTGAGGAATATCACCCATTGTGTTGCTTCCCTTCTCACTGTGTCCCAAGTTGTCTGTCTGTTTCTATCTCTGTCTGTCTAAAGCCCCATTACAGGGACATTTCACAGCTATTTCAATCTTAATAGTATTTGTAGTATTAGTAGATAACAGTAGCAGTAGCACAATTAGAAATTTGCACCCTGTGACCAGAACAATTCTGAAGGCTGTGTGTTTGACTAGGGTTTGACTGGATTGCTGAATTCCTACAATGCCCATAATGCATTAGTGCACTTCCTTGTGGAGAGATGGTGGCGTTATGGAGGTGTGACTTTGTATTCCAGGAAGGAAGTGAGACCAAATTTTCATGACAGGTTTTTGGTCATGAACATGGCTTCATGACTAAAATATATATATCAAAAAAACATATTACACACATAAAAACCCCAGGAAAGTGTTTCTTGTGTCCTAAACATCATTAAAATAAGCTCTGGTTGCAAAAGAGGTGAAGTGGCCCTTTAACACACATGCATTTTAAAGAGAATCCTTACATCTGAGGTTATTTTAAGGTATTTCTGTATATCTTTGTATAGTCTCTTGTTTAGTCTCAGTAGAGGGCAACTAGCAACACTTCAGCACGCTCAAGCCACTGAAGCATTGCATAAACGCTTTTTTATCACCTTGATCTCTACTAATTTTCTTCATCACCCTCTGATGGGCTTTGGCAAATTTGCCACAGACTAGAGGTTTTGTCATTTCTTGGGACAGGTTTATGGACCCTCAGAGAGGGATTACGGTGGTGTTTGTTGTGTACCTACTACCTCCTAACCTCTTCCAAGCTATCCATTGTTCGTTGGCGGAATTAAGCCTTGGGTAGAATGCAGAAACGAGACAAAATTAATTTCCCCACCTTGAATCATACACAATGTTCAACTAGCAGAGGTTATACGTTCTTATGACGTAAGTGATTATTGAGCTGTACATCCGAAAAAGCGTTAGTCCGAGTCCGACGTCCCATTAGTCTGACATACTGCACGTGGCCGGTTAAGACTCACCCGTGGCTTCCGCGTGCATTTATGGTTAAGGTTAGAGGTAGGGTAACTTAGTAATGTCGAACGTCTGACTAAAGCTATACGCACAACGAAAAAGCAGCCCTATTGTGAACTAGAACTGCACTCTGTCGAGTGCATACTTGCTTGTTGCACACTAGTAGGCCATAAATGGCCAACTAGTCCTTTCGACCGCTGTAAACTGTCAAATCTCAGTATCTCTGTGAAGGAACGTTTGAAATGATTAATGTTTAGATGTAACTATTTGCTACCTACTTTATACATATAAACATCTAGTATTATTAAGTATGATTCAAGTTTCTATCTATATAAGAAATACTGTTTTATTGTTGTAGATATATTCTGGATCCCTTTTTAGTTTTTCTAGTCATACACATACACACCACGTACTCTAGTCCCAGCAGATCAGGCACAATTAGCTATTTAATTTTTTACTGATTATGTATATAGTATACGTATGACTAGCTCTAAATGATGACGTAAGAAATATATATAGTATATATATAGTATATAGGCATATACTATATACGTATACATATATACTCTATACTCTATACTGTATAAAGTGTGTAGTTGTAAGTAGATTACCGGTATACTGTGGTTACTTTGCGCCAAAAACCGTGACAGCTGTTCCGCCATTTGAGGCTTACGCAGAAAAACATCAAATCTGTGCCTGTGTTGCTGGACCAAATGACCACAAATGACCATATTTCTTACGTCATCATTAAGAGCTAGTCATACACATACACACCACGTACTCTGGTCCCAGCAGATCAGGCACAATTTGCTATTTTATTTTTTACTGATTATGTATATAGTATACGTATGACTAGCTCTAAATGATGACGTAAGAAATATATATAGTATATAGGCATATACTATATACGTATACATATATACTCTATACTCTATACTGTATAAAGTGTGTAGTTGTAAGTTGATTAGCGGTATACTGTGGTTACTTTGCGCCAAAAACCGTGACAGCTGTTCCGCCATTTGAGGCTTACGCAGAAAAACATCAAATCTGTGCCTGTGTTGCTGGACCAAATGACCACAAATGACCATATTTCTTACGTCATTATTAAGAGCTAGTCATACACATACACACCACGTACTCTGGTCCCAGCAGATCAGGCACAATTTGCTATTTTATTTTTGACTGATTATGTATATAGTATACGTATGACTAGCTCTAAATGATGACGTAAGAAATATATATAGTATATATATAGTATATAGGCATATACTATATATGTATACATATATACTCTATACTCTATACTGTATAAAGTGTGTAGTTGTAAGTTGATTAGCGGTATACTGTGGTTACTTTGCGCCAAAAACCGTGACAGCTGTTCCGCCATTTGAGGCTTACGCAGAAAAACATCAAATCTGTGCCTGTGTTGCTGGACCAATGATGACGAAATGACCATATTTCTTACGTCATCATTTAGAGCTAGTCATACACATACACACCACGTACTCTGGTCCCAGCAGATCAGGCACAATTTGCTATTTTATTTTTTACTGATTATGTATATAGTATACGTATGACTAGCTCTAAATGATGACGTAAGAAATATATATAGTATATATATAGTATATAGGCATATACTATATATGTATACATATATACTCTATACTCTATACTGTATAAAGTGTGTAGTTGTAAGTTGATTAGCGGTATACTGTGGTTACTTTGCGCCAAAAACCGTGACAGCTGTTCCGCCATTTGAGGCTTACGCAGAAAAAAATCAAATCTGTGCCTGTGTTGCTGGACCAATGATGACGAAATGACCATATTTCTTACGTCATCATTTAGAGCTAGTCATACACATACACACCACGTACTCTGGTCCCAGCAGATCAGGCACAATTTGCTATTTTATTTTTTACTGATTATGTATATAGTATACGTATGACTAGCTCTAAATGATGACGTAAGAAATATGGTCATTTCGTCATCATTGGTCCAGCAACACAGGCACAGATTTGATGTTTTTCTGCGTAAGCCTCGAATGGCGGAACAGCTGTCACGACGAAGGAGACCGGGCGAAAATATTACTTGCGCGCTCTGCTTGCGCAAGTAATAAGGCTTATGTGCACAATACTACTGTGTATTACTCCCTGACAGAATATTCACATAAAAGACAGATTGTAGAATCTCTTACATTTGTAGACTTTGAATTCACTTGTGTTGTTACTTTTAAGGTAATTAGAGGGATCTTTATGTATTTGTACTTTCAAGTTTTATGTAATGGCATTCAGCACTTACTACTCCGAATTTTAATGCACAGAGTAATGGTCTGGAATACGGCCATTGTAAAGTCAAGCGTTAACCATGATTTTCATTTCGATTCATCTCCATTGTTCCAAACCAATAACATTGTGATACCCCCCAAAGAAACACCATTATGGCCACATTATACCTGCAGGAGTCCGCTGGCTTTCTGTATGTATGAGTATTTCACAGTAGCCAGGGACGTCCACAGACGTGGAGAGGAGATGGCCCTGCTCCACCAGCCTCAGGGTCTGGCCCAACACCCAACACAACCCAGTAGAGTCCAGACTCAACACCGTGCTGGAGTCTGGACAGGTTGCCAGGTTGGAGGGCTTGGGTTGCCACCACAGACTACCATACCACTGGAGAGCCAGGGGGATGTCTCCTATCGCTGGCCAGGAAAAGGGGCCAGATTTAATATTTCCGTCATGTGTAACTAACATGTCTAACTGGCTGTCATTGTGCTTGTTGTCGTCTAGCATTGGTTTGGCTATCATCAGAGCTGAGCAGTGATTAAAGACCGACATTAAGATCCGCAGCAGACCTCAGGCTTTCTGGAACCTTTGCCACGGTAAATGAGTGGTGAGCTGTTAATTGTGTGGGCGGTTGTTCAACACAACGCTTAGTCTCTCATTAGCACTGGGAAAGGGAGGGAGATTAGGCATGCTGTGCGCTCCAGAAAAGTTGGGACAAGATGTTAGAGGAAGATGAATGCTTCACTCCTTTTTGTTAGGGAATGTTTTACAGAAAAGTTTGAAAATACTACATTAGCATCATGCATCAAATTTGTCACATTTGACGGGATTATAGGTAAACAGACTTCCCAGATTATTAATTTTGTATACTCATGTTGGGATGTTGACAATGAATCAACTATTGATTTATAATTAATAAATTACATAATTAATAATTAGTTTCGTTTAATACAGTACATTCTTATCAGCAATTTGCTGATAAGAATTTACTTGATGTATTTTTGGGCATGTTGAATTGTGTGGTGACAGTATTTTGTAATAGATTAGTGGAAAGTATAAAAATGCTTCAGAAGAACAATGTTGGTCAGTGTAATTAAGAGATTCAGTACTGTACTAGAGCTACATGGCCCTCACACACTCGCACTGCCGATCTGACCAGTATCTGAGTCATAGTGTTGGGGCATATACTGTATGGAGATGTCTGTTTCTGTCTGTCTACCTGTGCCCCTTTTATCAGCCCACATATGACGATATCTGTATCTTTCAGTTCTTTTTTATGGCCATATGTAGAGATAAATGGTAAATGGAAAATGGTGCATTTATATAGCGCCTTTATCCAAGGCGCTTTACAGAGATTGTGCATTACATTCACCCATTCACACACACATTCATACACCGATGGCAGCGGAAACCATGCAAGGCACCAACTAGCACATCGGGAGCAATTAGGGGTTCAGTGTCTTGCTCAAGGACACTTCGACAGTAACTCTGGGGGAGCCCGGGTTCGAACTGGCAACCTTACGGTTACCATCCAGGCACTCTACCCCTGAGCCACCGCCGCCCCTAGAGATAGATGTCTATAGTGCCCATATACTTAATTTGCATTCCAATAAAAGTATTGGTGGTAGACTTGCACTACACTGTATATCATTTTGTATCATTTCTGGGTATGTCATTGCTTATACGAAATACAATCTCTAGTTATTCTGATCTGTGACCAGTAGTAGCTGTTCCCTTTCGTACTGTGGGTTAGCTTTGTCTAAATACAACTAGCCTGGCCCAGCCACCGTGCAATGGGGTGGGTGTCACGGGATCAATGCGTTGGATCATATTGGTTCACCAATCTGAGCAAGTTCCCCATCAGCACCGTTCGACTCCCAGGCTCTGCAAAAAGGTAGTCCCGTTAGAAAACAGCAGACAACACTGATGTCACCAAAATTCGAGTGATGCCCCTCTGCACTGTAGTTCACTCCCACTCCTAGACCAAGAAATGTCTCATTTCCCTAGGCTTTCATTTTTGAGTCGAATGCGAACGAAAATAAAAGCTTGAAAGTTTGAAACCTGCAGGAAAAAAAATGTGCGGATAAGCTGGATAGGCTTCGTTTTCCCCAGGTGATCAGTCAATTTGTTTGTTTTTCACGCGGTAACCCCAATTGGCACTTCTCCCTCAGCCAGCTCTGATGGTATTTAACATCTGCTGCCAGTTATTAATGTTAGCCAATCAAAAAGTTGACAGATGTATAATTAAAGTGCAAGTTAGGCGTTCACCAACACACAGACATACCCACGTTATGTGTGGTCATGCTGGGCTCAGTCGAGGTGTTTCTTTTGATCACCATCATCATTAATGACAAGCATCCCATTGAACATTTTAAATTATCAAACATTAAAATGCGGCATGATTGAAAATACTTTGGGCTATCCAAGACAGAAATATGATTTGTTTTAACAAGCAGAAAGTGAACAACTGGAAGTAAATCAGTTCCTCGACTGAGGGAGCCTATGGTGGAATTATAAAAGTTGGTTTGACTGTGAACTATCTAGGTTACAGGGCTCGAAATTAACTTTTTTACTTGGTAGCGCTTGTGCTACCAATTTCAAAATGAAGGAAAATTAGGAGCACCCACCAAAATCTAAGGAGCACCAATATGTAATCGATTTTTTACATTCATAAAAACAATATTATAACGTGTGGTTTACAAATAACATAAAATGATTAAAGTATAAAAATGCATGCCAGAATTTAAAATGTAGTGTCCAGACTTTCTGTCCCTCATCCATACATCTCTTCAAAGAGACAGAGGCATCAAACGAATCTCCAGATGAGGACCCTCTAGTCTACACTGATTCCGGCCAGTCACATCACCTGTTTTCTTTTTCTTTGTTTTGTGTTTTTCACCTTCATAGCCCATTTAGATCATATAATTAGAATTTATAATATAAAATAATTTCGATGTAAAACATGGTATTTATAGCTATATGCCTATACTTCTAATCAGTGGTGGAAAAATTACTCTAATGTTTTACTTAAGTAAAAGTATCAATACTGCTCCTATGCTATGTAGAAACACTTACTTACTTACTTACACCTGACACCCTTTCCAGGGTATAGGCCGTCGACAAGGGACCTCCAGAGTTCTCGGTCACTGGCGTTCTTTTCTATCTGCGACCAGGTGCCTCCCAGCCTCTTGGTGTCTGCCTGGAGATCCCTCCGCCAGGTGTTTTTGGGCCGACCTCTGTTTCTCTTCCCCTGGGGGTTCCATGTCAGAGCCTGTCTGGTCGTGTTTGACACTGGCTTACGTAGTGTGTGCCCGATCCATCTCCATCTTCTTCGTCCGATTTCATCTGCTGCTGGGAGTTGTTTGGTCTTCGTCCATAGGTCTATATTGCTGATCTTGTCTGGCCAGTGTATTTTCAGGATTCTTCTGAGACATTTATTGATGAAGGTTTGCACTTTATTTGTTGTGGTCTTTGTTGTTCTCCATGTCTCTGCCCCATAAAGCAGGACTGATTTTACATTAGAGTTAAATATTCTTATTTTTGTTTGTTGTTGTATCTCTCTAGAGCTCCAGATGTTTTTGAGAAGTAGGAATGCTGTTCTTGCCTTGCCTATCCTGGCTTTCACATCTGCATCAGTACCACCCTGGTTGCTGATGATACTCCCCAAGTAGGTGAAGGACTCTACTTCTTCCAACGCGTTGTCCCCTAGAAGGATTGGCTCTGTGCTGGTGTTATTTATCTTAATGAGTTGTGTTTTTCCCTTGTGGATGGAGAGTCCTAATTGTGAGGAAGTCTCTGCCAGTATTTTGGTTTTTTCTTGCATTTGGTGGTGTCTGTGTGAGAGTAGTGCCAGGTCGTCGGCAAAGTCCAAGTCGTCTAGCTGTGTCCATAGCGTCCACTGAATTCCGTTCTTTCTTTCTTCTGTTGTTTTTCTCATTGTCCAGTCAATGGCAAGTAGAAACAGGAATGGGGATAGTAGACAACCCTGTCTGACCCCAGTCTTGATCTCAAACAGGTTTGTGAGCTCCCCATCATGTATCACTCTACAAGTCATTCCAGAATAGCTGTTTTTGATTATGTTGACTAGCTTAGTGGGCACTCCATGGTGTCTTAGTAGCTTCCAGGTGGTCTCCCTATGTACACTATCGAAAGCTTTTTCGTAATCTACGAAGTTGACGTAGAGTGGTGAATTCCACTCTAGTGACTGCTCTATAATAATGCGGAGCGTGGCAATCTGATCTATACATGACCTGTTCTTTCGGAATCCTGCTTGCTGGTCTCTAAGTTGGTGGTCAACTGCATCCTTCATTCTGTCTAGGATTACTCTATTTAGCACTTTCCCTGGCACTGAGAGTAGGGTGATCCCTCTATAGTTGTTACAATTACAGAGGTCTCCTTTCTTTGGGAGCTTGTTGATAAGGCCCTCTTTCCAGTCTGCTGGTATCTGTTCCTCTTCCCAGATCTTTTTGAAGAGTGGATAAAGCAGCCTCACAGTGGTATCGACATCTGTCTTTAAGGCTTCTGCCGGGATGTTATCTGGCCCTGTTGCTTTTCCGTTCTTCAGCTGTACTGCTTTCCTGATCTCCTCTCTGCTTGGTATATCACAGCTGATGGGGAGGTCGGTCTGTGCTGGTTGTATCTCTGGGGGGTTTGTTGGTGGGGGTCTATTGAGCAGTTCTTCAAAGTATTCGGCCCATCTATTTAGTTGGCCGTCCTCTGTATTAATGATGTTTCCCTCTCTATCCCTGACCGGTCTTTGTGGCCTGCTATATCTACCTGACAACTTTCTGGTGGTGTCATACAGCTGCTTCATGTTTCCATGCCTTGCTGCGTCCTCTGCTTCTTCTGCTAGGTTGTTGATGTATTTCAACTTGTCTGCTCTAATGCTCCTCTTTACTGTTCTGTTGACATCAGTATATTCTGCTTGCGCCTTTGCTTTTGATGCTCTTGTGCGGCTCTTTGTCACTACTGCTTTATTTTCTTTCCTTTCTTGTATCTTCTGTTGTGTTTCTGTAGTTATCCACTCCTTTTGGTGGAATTTCCTGTAGCCAACCACTTCTTGGCATGTCGAAGTTAGTGTGTCTTTAATTTGTTGCCACTGCCTCTCAATGCTGGTCTCGCCTTCAAGTAGGTCCTGTAGAACTTCAAATTTATTGGAGAGTTTCAGTTTGAATTCTTCTTGTTTTTCTGCCCCTCTCAGTAGGCTCACGTTGTATTTCTGTCTGTTAGTTGTTGTCTCTGTCTTGTTTTTCTTTAGCTTGAGCTTCAGTCTAGCAGTTAGCAAGTGGTGGTCTGATGCTACATCTGCTCCTCTTTTAACTCTTATGTCTTGTAGTGATCTTCTGAATTTCTTACTTATGCAGATGTGGTCAATTTGGTTCTCTGTAGTATGGTCTGGTGATACCCATGTTGCTTTATGTATCTTCTTATGGGGGAAGATGCTGCCTCCTATCACCAGCTTGTTCAGTGCGCAGATGTCTATGAACTTCTCTCCGTTGTCACTCATCTCTCCGAGTCCGTGTGTTCCCATCACCTCTTCGTATCCCGTGTTTACTTCTCCTACCTTTGCGTTGAAGTCTCCGATGAGGATGGTGGTATCCTTCTCTGGGTATTTGTCCAGGATGTTCTGAAGTCTGTCATAGAACTCTTCTTTTTCTTCTTCTTCACTGTCGTTTGTTGGTGCATAGCATTGGATAATGTTCATCTTTATTTTCTCTTTTGTTGTTCTGAATGATGCTGTGATAATCCTTGGTCCATGGGCCTCCCATTCTATCAATGCTCTCTGTGCAGGTCTTGATAGCATGAGAGCTACCCCTTGTGTGTGTGGGGCACCTTCATCTTCATGGCCTGAATAAAGCAGCAGCTCTCCACTCATCAATCTTTTTTGTCCAGATTGCGTCCATCTTGCCTCGCTGATTCCCAGTAGTACGAGATCGTAGTTTCTCATCTCTTGCGCTATTTGGAAGGTTTTCCCTGCTTGGTACATTGTTCTTACGTTCCATGTTCCTATGGTGATGCTTTTCCTGGTTGAGAGAAGGGTGGTCGGTCCTGCGGCTTCCAGGGGATCCTGGCTTTCACCACCTAACGTCATACGTCCTCGAGCTGAAGAACTTCTCTCTCCCAGTGCCGAATTCTCTTTCTGTATCCTTGTCGTCGTTTCTGTAACGGAAAGTGTTTTACGGGGTGGGGTTGTTGGCCCCACGCCCAACCCCCAAACCTGGAGGACCGGGTGCTGCTTTTTGTCTGACCTCTACTCTAAAACCTGCCCGGCATGGTTAAACCTGCTGAGGGTATGAGCCCCCTCCGGTATAGCCTTCAGAGTCACGGAGGTACGCAAGCCTCCCCACCACGACAAGGTAGCAGCACGGGGAAGATGTAGAAACACTTACAAGTCTGCTATTCTCTCTCCCTCCCTCTCTCTCTCATTCCCTCTCTCTCTTGCATGCACACACGCACGCACACACACGCACGCACGCACGCACGCACGCACACACACACACACACACACACCGCCGGTCCGCCTCCTCTTTTACATTCGCTCCGGTCTTTTCTGAATCTGAACACTTGAAATAATGTCTTTTCTGACACATGGTGAAGTTGCGAGCCGTGGCGATGCAGCGATCAACGTTGTCCCGTACCGTTGTGTCAAAGAGTAGAACACTACACACTTCACACGTTGGTTTGTTAGCATGAAGTGCTAGTGCAGCTAGCAGACAGGAGCACTGGCAGTACAGTGGAGTTGGATGTCAGAGAGCGGCTCAGAGCGCCCGTTTTTCTACAATCGATCGTTGTAGCCAGGGGCACCACAGTAATTATTTGTAGTGGCACTGGTGCTCCCAAATATATTTTTAGGTCGCAAAGATTAAAATTCAGGCACATTTGCGACCAAAATGGTCGCTATATCGAGCCCTGGGTTAGCATGAGTTGGGATTTGAATCTTGCATGCAGTACATGAATCGACCGAGGTACTCAGGGTGCTGTCTTTACCTTCTCTGTTTGTAGAGAGTCGACTGGGGTGGTCCAAGTCAAGTGGGACACTGACTTATGCAGGGGTGTTATGAAGTATGGAGACACACACACACACACACAGAGTTCCAATCTGGTTTCAGAACATCCCACTCCACTGACACATGCCTCCTCTATTTGAGCGATCACATCAAACACGAGGTGGATGCTGGAAAATACTGCGGCATGGTCATGCTGGACCTCCAAAAGGCTTTTGACACCGTGAACCACTCCATACTGGTTAACAAGCTTAAAGCTATTGGTTTTGATAGCACATCAGTGAGCTGGATGCAATCCTACCTGGAGGGGAGAGAACAGATGGTGGAGGTGAACGGAACACTGTCCCCTCCCCTCCCAGTGAGCTGTGGCGTCCCACAAGGAAGCATACTAGGGCCTTTACTGTTCCTAATTTATGTTAACGACATGACTTCAGCTTGTGACTGCAACTTGTTCCTGTTCGCAGATGACTCAGCACTGCTGGTCTCGGACAGGAACAAACTGCAGGTTGAAAAGACCCTCAGCTCTGAACTCGGTAGAATCTGCACCTGGCTCGCTGATAACAAACTATCCTTACACCTGGGAAAAACTGAATCCATCCTCTTCGGATCAAATAGTAAACTCAGCAAGGCAGATGGCTTCTTGGTTAGAGTGGGTGACAATATTATCACACGAAAAGATGAAATTACCTACCTAGGTTCCATCCTGGAGGCCAATCTTTCCGGTGATAAAATGGCCACCAACATAATCAAAAAAGTCAATCAAAGAACAAGATTCCTTTACAGGATCTCCTCACTGGTCAGAAAAAAAACACCTTGAAGACCTTAACAGGAGCCCTCGTACAAGGTTTCTTTGACTATGCATCCACCTCTTGGTACCACAGCACCTCAAAGGCCCTTAAAACAAGGCTCCAGACCTCCCAAAACAAACTGGTCAGGCTCCTACTTGGCCTCACCCCCCGAACCCACCTCACCCCTGCCCACTTTGACAGGCTGGGATGGCTTAGGGTCGACGACAGAGTACAGCATCTTGCAATGGGTCTGGTCCACAAGATTCGATACACCACCAAGATACCCATGTACCTGTCTAAATACTTCCTTAATGTAAACGAAGTCCACACCCACAACACCAGAGGGAGTGCAACAAACCATGTACAACCCAGATTCGGCACAAACAAGGGACTAAATTATTTTCGCTCCTATGCCACCAAAATGTGGAACGCCCTACCAACAGTCATTAAGACATGTGAATCCCTTGACTCCTTCAAAACCGCTCTCAAAGGGCACCTACGGATGGCTGCAATTCGAAACTGGCCTCTGTAAAATCTGAATCCCCCCATCCACCCCCCCCCCCCCATTTTCCCTCATTGTATATTGTATCTTTTCCCTTTTTTGCTTCCCATATGATGAATTCCTGTTCTGTACTTTAGCTACATAGAAATGTCTATTTGTATGTCTCTAAATGTCTGTATGTCTTTAAATGTTTTGATGAATTGAACAATGTGGACCCTGTTGTAAACAAGTATAATGCTTAATTGGGTCGTCCACTCACAGTTGACAGTCTTTGTATTGAGTTTGTGCTTAAAATGTACTGTAAATTCTACAAACTGTTAATAAATATTTCAATCAATCAATCAAAACACACACACACACACACACACACACACACACACACACACACACACACACACACACACACACACACACACACACACACACACACACTATACATATTCCATACTTTATTATCTGCTTTGTTTGCCGGCACACAGATCATTTTTATATGCACTATGACTATGATATTGTTCTAATATTATATAATATTATATATTATAATATTGCTTTGGAATGAAATTAATGGCACTGACATTTTTCATTGTCTTCACATTTTTATATTTTGCTGTAATGATTAGAAGTTTATGTTGCACAAGGAACCACGCCTGATGACAGAAATGAAACACTTGAACATGTACACCTGACCTGCACAAGTGCACAACCATATAATGAATACCTATGAAGTATTTCACCAAGCAGGATTGTTGCACCATTTTTGTCCACACAGACCCCTGTGGATACTGATCTTTGTATGCTATGTCTGGACTACAAATTGGCCTTTATGCTATATTGGTAACGCCATGTTTGTCCTAGTGATGACAGCATGATGCCACATTAGTTTAATCTGTGTCCATACAGTCTGTCACAGTATGTAATGATTTAATGTAGGCTATATCCCTAGCTCCCATTTTCCTGTGCCCTTCCAGCCATGCAAACAGAAACATGGAGGGACGTAGGTTATGCCTCCTGCTTTCAGCCATGCAAACAGAAACATGGAGGGACGTAGGTTATGCCTCCTGCTGGAGATTTGAGCTAGGGATGCGAAGGACTCTTTATTTTGGTAATCAATCCGTCAATCGATTTTGTCTTGTTTTCTGCCAAATGTGGTGCTGAAAGGAGAGTCCAAAGTGTGCTTTCCTTTCAGTCCCACAACTTGAACTACCGCCATGATGTTTAGAATGAGTCAAAACCCTAATGATAGTAAGAAGAGGCTTGAAAAAGTAAATACATAGTTAATTACCGGCAGTAAAACTACAGTAATCAATAGGCCTATGTTTAACAAATTAGGCAAAACTAGTGAAACGATAATGATAGTCAGATTCGGCTCTGCTATTCCTCCCCAAGGCCAAATGATAATTGTAATACAGTACTACTTTAACAATATGTTGTCTGGATATAAACACTTAATACAAACTAAAAACAAATTCAGTTGTGTAGACAAGTGCCTAAAGAATTGCTGCATCCAAAATATGCAGAATCTCTGTCCGTCTGTATGTTTT
The DNA here is from genome assembly GCF_964188405.1 of Protomyctophum parallelum. NCBI lineage: Eukaryota > Metazoa > Chordata > Actinopteri > Myctophiformes > Myctophidae > Protomyctophum > Protomyctophum parallelum. The sequence goes on along the minus strand of NC_139702.1, from coordinate 53,854,478 downwards.
TCCACAGTGAAATAAGTCCACGGACTTTTTGGGTGTTTTATCTGATTGTACGATAACTTTACTTTTCAACTAAACTAAACTAAACTAAACCTCTGGACTGGCGTTGCAGCACCCTAGGTGCTATGGCAACCACTTTGAGAAATAAAGCACTCATACTCATGCAGGAGTTCAAATAAGCTGTTGTCAAGTAAACATTAGGGCCTTTTTTCTCACTCTCTAGAAGTGAAATACGAACCACCGCTTGCTTAGTGCTGGGACTGTCCGCCATCCGAATAAGTATTGATATCATGCTTAGAAGAACATGGGTGCTTTTTTGTATACTATTTACATTGTTTTGAAGAAAAATGGTGCTATTTGTCCCAAAATTACTTATTTGTTTCAAAAATATGTATCTAGCAGAAGAAAGAGCGGCGATCGGAGCGTACTTTATAAAAGTTTAAAACACCAACATAACATGTTTTTTTTAATACTGTTTTTATTAGGCATTTGTATTTGACATTGCTTCAGAATATAATTGATGTAGTGTAAATGTTCCAGATACAATACAAATAAAAAAGGTATATACATGCTATAAACAAGAAAAACAAACAAATAAAAAACAATTGGACAGACACTCTTGCTCTCAGACTTTCCCAACAAGTTGTTGTGGCCTCTTAGAGCGGTATATCAATTGAATTACAGACTTTTTTTTTTTTTTTTTTTTGAATGAAAAATAAGTTCTCTGTTCCTTTTTTATTTTTGCCTTTCCAAATTTTGATTGTGTTATCTATTGTATAGGAGGGGTTAGCGTGCACCTGTTGAAATGGTCAATGAAGGGTTGCCAAGTATTGTAAAATCTGTCTTCACTCCCTCTCAATTCAAACTTTTCCAATTGTAAATAGTGCATAACATCTTTCATAAGTGTAGTGTGTAGTCGGAACCTGTGCTTGCTTCCAATTCAACAGTCTCAGTCTGCGAGCCAGTAGAATCACACATTTTACCATGTTATATTGGAAAACATGTTGGCATTTAAAACTTTAACAAAGTACCCTGATTTTTATATCCGCTCTCTCCTCCTTTTAAACTTTTTTTTGCTCGGATCACCGCTCTTTCTTCTGCTATATAGTTCCTTTGATCCTTGAAGCACCATCCGTACTTTGTTCACCTCCAGCGAGCACCTAGTTGATTTATGTTTTCGCTTTGAATTTAATTGAATTGGGTGCTACAAAAAAATAACTCTTGGGTTTTGTAAAATGGTGTAAAAGTAAAGTAATCTGTGTGTGCGCCCGCTATTTTTAATGTCATATATAGAATTACATCTCATCTTGACATACTGTTTCATTGGTCTTGCTTTGTCTTGCTTCAGCGCCTCAGTCTTGCTGTGGTGCTATGGAAAATGACTCGTAACCCCAACAACAGTAGAGATAGCACTCAGTTTGAAACTGTCAAATCGATGGTTAGTGAGCTACAGTGTTGTGCAAAGCGTCTGTGTAACTTCCAGATAATGATCTGCCAATAGAATATTGGTATAGCATTGTCATGGACGCAGATTGCCATTTTGTTGGCTATGCCCCAACCCTCAACTGCAGCTGGCTACTACAGTATTTTGATGCCTTTTTGATGCCTCTCTTGCATTATGCGTCATTGCAGGATGGCACTCTTCACAGTTCAAAATCTTGAGTGGTTATCGTCATATAGGTCCTTTTGTAGGCTTTAGACAAAATCTCATGGAGGGAGGTGACTGATTCACTGTATATTCCCTCTAGTTTCTTAGTAATTGTTTGGAAACAAGGCATACAGTGTATTCAGCTCAAGAAACACAATCAGCCCTCGGAAGCCTTTCCCCTCTATAATGCCAGTGGGCAGAACCTCTATCATTTTCGCCATCAAATTACTAACTTTTCTTCCCAGTGGGTATCACACTGGTGGTGAAGTTTCACAGTGATTATTCATCCATGGTTTGCTTGAATGAAGTCTTTGGACTTTGGGTATTTTGTAATGATATGCAACCTTTATGCTGGATCATTGCATCACTGCTTTTTCTTAATTTCTGCACTGATTTCAGCTGCACTATTTCTTTATCTAGTTTGACAAAATATTTGTGTGTTCATGAAGTGAAACTCCTGCAGTGCATTTGTTTTTTTTTATTTTTTTTATCCCACAATTTTTGTAACCCATTTTTCACCCCTGTGTCATTTAGCTAATGTGATCCTGGGCTCTACACACCCTCCGCCAAACTAGTCCACATATAATTGGGACATGGGGAGAGCAACGGACTTGAACTCATGCTTCCTTCATGCCTGAGTGTTCAAGTTTCCCTGGTTGGACTTGCATGGATTCCGTGGAAGGAACACGTTATTCCAGCCAGTTCCTTTCCCCTCCATTAGGCAGGCCAGGGGGAGGCAGTTTAGAGACCAGGATTACTGCATGTTTTTTGTGAGGGTACCTACCCTAGGAGACACGGGGAGAACATGCAAACTCCACACAGAAAGGCCCTTTAGCCAACCCCGCCTCGGGTATGGGCACTGATGACGTGGAGGAAACACGCCGCCAGCACCCACAGCGTCCCGAGCGGGAATCTGACCCATGACCTTCTAGCTGTGAGGCGACAGCACTACCAACTGTGCCACCGTGCCCCCTCTGCAGTGCATTTGCAAATTTTCGGCACTATTGGAGCGCTCAGCGTGAAACTGTGCATGCACTCTCCCTTGAGGCCTTGAGTAGAACCAGTGGCCCAGTAATGAGCAGAAAGAATTGGAACCAGAACACTATTGAAATTGAAACTCATAAACTGATACTCTCTCCTGATTTCTTTCTTCTTTACTGAAGCGTAGCAATGATTACTATCAGAATATACCTGTAGAGGTACAGTATTGAATACTTGACGAAATCACTTATGGCACCTTTAATTGACAATGACAGTAGAGGGAAACGGGTAATGCAGAGAGAATAGGAGAATGACTTGCAGCAAAATGGTCCGGCCGGGAATCGGACCGGTGCACTCGCCATTCTGGCCCTCTCTGCACCCCATCGGACCGAGGCCAAAATATCATTTTTTTTAGTACATAAATGGGTCTTTGTGAAATGACTACATTTAGGCTACATATTTTGTGTTGTATGTATGCATTGTGATGCATAGTAGGTGTGCATACATATAGAGTATATAGTGTGTGTGTGTGTGTGTGTGTGTGTGTGTGTGTGTGTGTGTGTGTGTGTGTGTGTGTGTGTGTGTGTGTGTGTGTGTGTGTGTTTGGAGCTGAGCCATGTCCGGGGCCAGAGCCATGCTAATGACATGGACTCCAGTGGTGTGTTTTACCATCTCAACTGCTCTCATTAGATGAGAGGCTCTGTACAGCAGCTCTCCTCATTAATGAACCACAGCCATGTGCTGCTGCAGATAAACACACACACACACACACACACACACACACACACACACACACACACACACACACACACACAGGTCAAACAGACTGTGTGGGAGGACCCAGGGCTGTATATGCACACAAACATACACGCGCATACATCCCACTCGCCCTGCTTTGCCCTTCTCTAAAGTCCCTCTCCACTGCACCAACATAACACACACACAGACACACACACAGACACACACACACACACACACACACACACACACACACACACACACACACACACACACACCTTCACTTTGACCCAGGAGCCACCATCCTGAATGCAAACTGTGTGGGCTGTTGGGAGGCATGTACCTTCAAGCCCTTGCTCCCCAAACCTCTCCCTCTGCACTTTGACAAAGACATTCGTATATTCGTGTATTTGTGTCCTATATTAACCCATTCTGAACGGGCACCCATTTTGGTGTCGGCATCATGTTATGCTTTAGCTATTTAAAAATAGCAGATCTACAAGCTCATATCGCGCCACCGAGTGGCGCGATACGAGCTTGTAGGTCTGCTATTTTTGAAAAATCGAAGAGCGACTGACATTTTTAGAATCTGATCTCAGGTCAGAATGGGTTCATCAGACCAGTGTGTGTCCGGCGGAAACCTTGTATGAATCTGATCTCAGGTCAGAATGGGTTAATTAGTGTGTCTGCTGCATCATGTGATATGTGATGGGGTTTGTGTCTATACGTTTGGGTGCCTTGTTTGTTGTGTGTCCTTGTACTTTTTCGTAAAAGGATGTGTGACTTTGTGTGTGTGCTTGCGGGGTTGTGCGCAGACTTTGTGTGTGTGTGTGTGCGCGCGCGCGCGTGTGTGTGTGTTTGCACGCATTCATGGCAGAAGGCCTCCCTTCCTGATTACGGCCGTTCCATAATTAACAGTGATCAGATTTGTTTTGTGGCATAAATGGTGCATGTGTCGAACATTAGGCCTGGCAAGTCTCATTTCACATTCAGCTCAAGGGCTCTGCAGCAGACGGGTCACGAGCGTCGGGGAGCACAATCACAAGCCTCGCTCCATATGGTCCTGCCTGCCCAAGCCTCAGCGGCGAGGCGAGTGGCCACGAGCGCCAGACAAGTTCCCCCAAGAACCTAATCGTGTTCAGTAATTACAGAGAGAGCACCCCCCCCCCCCCTCCCTCCCTCCCTCTGCCTCCCCTCTTCTCCTACACTTCTACCACCTCTCTCTCTCTCTCTCTCTTTATCTCTCTCTGTATGTTTTTCTCTCTCCCACTGTCTCTCTTGTTTTCCTCATCCCAAACACTGCACTCATTCGTCTTTTCAACTATCTTTCCTCTTCCTCTCTCTCACCTTTTCCTCTCTCTATGGCAGTTCCCCCTTTTTTCCGGAGTTGCTTGTTCAACAATTCTTATTTTCTCTTTCCCGTCTGTCTCCCCTCTCTCTTGTTTGTATTTCTGATGGCTGGAAATCAGTAACGGTGGGAGGAAGGATAGCAATCAGGACGAATAGATGGATGGACGGACGGACGGATTGTGTGTGTGTGTGTGTGTGTGTGTGTGTGTGTGTGTGTGTGTGTGTGTGTGTGTGTGTGTGTGGTGTGTGGTGTGTAGTGTGTGTGTGTCATATATATGTATGTGTGTGTTTATATATATACACATATATATTAGGGCCAGGACTTTAACACGTTAATTTCAAATAATGAATTACAGATGAAAAAAAAAAATACATTATATAAAAAATACAGTATATAATAATAAAAATGATAATAGTCACATTCATTTTCGCACCACGGATCGTTTCTCACTAGACGGGTTTCAGGCGGACCGATTAGATGCACCAAACCAGGAACCAATGTGCATTAACACCCCGAACGCCCGGGGTTATGTAATCCATTACATTTATAGCAGCGGAGCCCTTTTACCGACGGAGTGGATGTTATCCCGGATGTGGCTGAAGCAGCTAGATATACAGTAGCCAAAACACTCTAGAGGCGATCGACGACAACGGGAGGTATGATTAAATCTACCGCGACTAGCGGCGGGACTGCGGTGGGCACATGATCTTTGCTTAGAATTTGACGTTATGATTTAGATCAAGAGTTATCAACGTTTTAAGATTTTCGGTCTCGTCGGCTAAACAGGGGGGGGGACATTTTCGATGCCGTCCCACTGTTGCGCAACATCGAATGTCCAGGCTGTGGAGCGATGCGATCGGTTTTGTTATCAATAATCTCCGTCCTTTTGATCAATCTTCGTCCTGGGCGCTGGGCGTTACTAATTGAAAGGATGGTGAACTTCGTCCTGTGCGTTCAGGGTGTTAAGTGGCGACAGACAACAATAAAGTTACAAACCCCAGAGCAGTAGTGCACCCAAACAAATGAAGAAGACACTGAGATGGCTTTGCTTGTCCCTGTGGAAGCGAAATTTAGATTTAAATAGCTATCCGATTGATGAGTGGGTAAATGCAATGCGAAATATGTCGCAACATTTACTGTGGAAACGTATTAAAAAAAAATTGTCCCTTGGTTTCCAGCCTGCTTTGCTACGTTCCGTGAATTTGTTTTGTCACTTGAGTATAGCGACGTGACAAAACAAATTCACGGAACGTTGCTAAGCAGGCTGGAAACCAGCCTAGTGGAAGCTAACGTTAGTCAAGGATCCACTCCCAGCCCACACTCTAAATGGTTATGGCCTATTATTAACTAAAATATTGGTATTGGTAAATCTGTTATGGATGTCATGTCCTCTGAAGAAACATGTGTTCAGGTTTCCACTGTTCTGGAATGTACTTCCCAAATCTCTGAAATGTATATTCCTAAAATCCTTGCACTTTATGGCAGAAAATGCACTGATCTGTCACCTTGATAAACAAAACTATGTTTTATTGCTTAAAGGAAAGGATGTTCAATAGCACTGATTTAAATAATGATAACCCAAAAATGTAGTTGAGTTAGGTGGTTTCCTCCCGACAGCGACAAATTATACTGTAGAACGATACTGTAGCTATAGATACTGTAGATATATGGATATATACTGTAGCTAGATACTGTGTAGATGGATATGTAGATGGAGAGGAAGAGACTCAAATGCTCTCACACCAGTTAATTTGTAAATTGCTTTATGTAGTTGATGCCGAAAGAACGCATTCAGTTACCGGTAGTCCACCTCCCGATTGCCTCGGAAATTATAAATAATTATAACAGATGCGCCAATATGGCCGGCCTCCAATAAACGAGGCCCCAGATAATTTGGCCGACCCCCCCTTTGACAGGCCAATTTAATAAAACGTGAACAAAATCTTCCTCGCTAATAATTTATCATCCTTCCCCCTCTCTCCTCCCCATTGGTTAAAGTTGATTACCCTGGCAGTTAACAAGGTCACACCCAGATGCCAGCTTCTCTGATAATGCAATCAGGAAAATCGCTGGAAACGAGGTTAAAAAAGAGAGCGCGAGAGAGAGAAACAAAGGTGATGACATTCGGCATAGGTATTTTTTCTTAAAAAACACAGGTGTGAAGGTCTCTTCATCCAGCTTGTCAAGAGGCGGTGAGTTGAGTAGATGGGCTGTTTGTTGATGTAGCAGCAGTTGTTTTAGTGGGAACTGAAAGCTGTGTCGCTTCACACCTTTTTCTGTAGGGTTTTAAGAAGGTGAGTATGTATGTATGCATATAGGCAATATGGTGAGAGGGTTGGGTGCATATGAGTGATGAAAAGGTGAGTGTGAAGACAAAGAAAAGTTTGAAGTACAAGGAGTGTTTGAGTGTGTTGTTGATAAGTGTGCGTCCGTGCGTGCGTGTGTGCATGCGTGCGCACAAATGTCTGTGTTCGCACCTATGCCCTTGGTGTGTGTATTGTATGTGTGTCAGTTAGTGCACCTGAATCAAACCTAAAGGGAGACATGAACATGAAGAGAATCAAAGCCCTGAGCATGTCTGTGTGTGTGCGTGTGGTAGTTGCTTCCCAGTGTCTGTTTGTGTGTCCTATGTAAAACCTGTCCCCGGTAGGTAATTGCATGTGAGGGTGAGGCCCTTTACCACATAATACAGTACGCACATCACCAGGACCCTTGAGGACCTAATCCATACACACACACGCAAACGCAGACACAATCATGCAAGTGCCGCAATAGGTCAAGATAATAGGAGGTCATTGCATTATATTTCACTACATTGCAGTTTAGTTTGGGGGGGGGGTGTTTGTTGTGTGTGTGTGTGTGTGTGTGTGTGCGCACGTGTGCTTTTCTGTACGTTCACTTTCTAGTGTGCGTGTGTCTTTCTCTGTGCGTGAGCCGTGCGTGCGTGCAGTGCACAGAATCCCGTCCCTCTCCCTCTATAGGCTGAGCCTCCTCTTCGTCCTTGTCTCCTCGGTTTGTTTTGGTGGTCCCGCCGCGTGGCGAGGTTTGCCGGGCCCCCAGGGGCCCCTAATGGAGCAGCCTGCTAGACACTGATAAATAGATGCTGCACACACACCTCACTGCTGGAGCCGCTAGACAGCTGTCCCACCACCTTATTACACATCTGGACATGGAATGACTTAAAGCCATGCACGTGAAGTTCAGTGGCCCGACTACCCTCACACTTTCATTCAAAGGTTTCACTGCGTTTACACATCCACACGTTTTCACCTGAAACAGTGGTGTCACAAAAGATAAAAAGAAAACAAAATGAAACAAAAACTGAAATTGCTGCCCCACAAATGACATCATAATCATGCATTTGTGGTTGGGTTACAATATTAATATTGTGCAACCATCCACTAATGTTCCATGTTGTACAGTAAAATCTGAGTTAACGGGACATTTTGTCAGTTTTCAACCTAAAGTCAAACTGAAAGACTCATTTTATTTTTCGGTAACACCTCTTGTAGCTCTGTTGTCATTTAGCTTTTGTAAATTCATAAGTACTGCTCCAAAAGGAATGCTGCTGGGTCCTAGCCTGAGGATATTTTGGAATCCATGCAAAAACAAGTTGCCAAAAAAATTAAAATTTAAAAATTTAAAAATTTAACATTTTTAAAATTTAAAATTTAAATTTTAAATTTATTAAAATATAAAATCTATATAAATAAATATATTTCCGTCCACATTTTTGGTACCTACTGTGCGCCATTTTGGCATGAGTGTCTGGGGCAGACGCTCGTGAATACAAATTGTGTTAAAATCATTTATCTGCCATTGACGTATATGTCATTTCAATCCAACGCACAGACTACTATTGGCGTCATTGGTGTTTTCAGTGTCACTTTTCCGCAACCCATGTGAGATAATCTACAGCTTCTGGGTCAGAGGATAAGTGGAAAAACATGATCAAATTCAATGATGAAAGTAGAGACTCTCTTGTTTCTTTTGAGATGTTTGGTGTTTACATAGTCATAGAACAGAATATTCTGTGGCTGTTGAAAGATGAGTAAACACACTTTAAGTTCCAGACCCACAGAAACGCACCCAGGGTGCCGGCCCAGTTCCGGCGAGCCGCCCCACGTTCGAAACGGTTGAGAAATGACAGAGTTACCGTGTGGGGGTCCCTCTACTGTACCCTCTACTGTACTGTACCTGTACTGTACTGGCACACCCGAAAGCATCATACTGTATATACAGTTAATATGTGCGTGTGTGTTTGTGTGTGTGTGTTAGGTTGCGCACAGGTGGTGAAAAACAACCATGCTGTTTTCGTGCTCATACCCACCCAGACAGCCAGCCAGACACCCACCCACCCACACACATAGCTCCGTAAGGGAGTGGTTGCACCACTCAAAAACTAACATTTGTCTTAATAGACGTTTTGATGGGCTGAAAAACAAAATCGTATGTGGTCTGTGTACTTTCTCCCATAAAGGCTTTTTTTGCTTATGAGGGGTACGAGTTGTGTCATTACCAAGCTATGTGTTTAACGCCACATGCTCACACATTTGCATTTCACAGGAGAAATACACACTGACTCTATACATGTACGTGTACATGATCTCCTCACATCAGAACGATGGGATTTACGTTGAAATTCTGCAAACGTTCCTATAACTCTGAGAGTTAAAGGGAAATGTACCCTATCATGTCCATTTGGTTCAATGTGTTCACTCTCAGACTTAAATGAATCCCCTGGGAACTATGCACAATAACGAATTTGTGACAATACAGCTCATTCTGATTCTGTTAAAGTATACATGTGTCTCACTCTTCTTCCCTCTGACTCTCTGTCTCTGTCTCTGTCTCTGACTCTCTGTCTCTCTCTCTCTCTCTCTGTTTCTCTCTCTTTCTCTCGTTCCATTAAGTAACATGTCTGCTATCTGTATCTGTCCATCAGGAGTTGTCGGAACCAGCTCAAGCCCCGGTCCTGACACCGAGCCTCAGTTGTGACCCATCCTCGGTCCCAGAGCCACAGCACCAGGCGGTGGATGGACAGCCCACTTCCACTGGGAAACAGCAGGTAGATCTGGAGTCCACATTAAGTAGTTTAGCATTTGGCTTCGCTGTGGTAGTGGGTGGAATAATGCATAGTGCATACATGATCAAACACTGCAAGACAAAGGGAAAACATTGAACACAGTAGAATTCTTAGTGTTAATGTAACATAGCTAACTTGGGTTATGTATTAATTAATAGTAAGGAGTTTACGGTGAAGAGGTCCAACTGCATGTTCCTAGTTAAATTGACAAAATAATCAGAGAAAATAAGAACGAAGAATGAAACAATTGAAATTAGAAATGATGACAAACTAAATGAGCACACAAAATGGAACTGAACATAGTCCGGTTGCCGACAGGCTTCTTTTGTTTAAAGTGGTAAATTTGGTATATACCGGTAGTCTTTTTTTTATTGGCCTAAAATATTGTCCATATACATAAATTATTACATTCATGAATCCACTTGCTGACCGGCTGTCACTATTGGGCAATGTTTTTACAGGGGTTTCTTGTGACCCTACCATTAACATTTGGCAGGAAAAATTTTCATTCGTTTTGCACAAAAAACACTCCTTGGGCTTTTTGGGTGTTTTTTGTGCAAAACTAATGCTTGGAATGGATTCAGAATCATGAAAACCGCTTAGTTTGACATGTCACATGCTACTTAAAGAATAATGAAAGTTTGATTTTTGACATTTTTTCCTGCCATAGGATGTTAAAAAAAATTGCCCAATAGTGACAGCCGGTCAGCAAGTGGATTCATGAATGTATGTATATGGACAATATTTTAGGCCAATAAAAAAGACTATACCAAATTTCCCACCCGTCCACCTCGGCTGCCGGACTAGTATATGTCTCCTGATTGGCATAACAATCAGAAAATGTATTTTCTGTGTAGAGCAGGAGAGAGAGGGAGACCCCATGTGACTGAACAAACACTTCATAGCAATGATTTATCAGCATACCAGTATTATAGAGCTATATAACTAGAATTATCACTTCAGCCTACCCCCTTAACAAAGAAATAGTTTCTTTACATAGCCGTTGTTTACTTCCAGTTCATGGCCCGGGATATTTTCTTCTTCAAAATAAGAGTATGTTTTGAAAAGATTGTGGCAGTGGCGAAATAATTAATTAATTAATGCCTGGCAGGGAATGTGATTATAGTTTTATATTCTGAGGTGTTGTTTTTTCTTTTTCTTCGGTCAGTTGACTTGAGTTACTTTGTAACTGTTAGCGGTCTGGTCATGAGGCGCGAGTGCAGATCTCAGATATGTTGGCTGTTTATGTTAGCTCATCAGAGCTGAAGAGACAGGGCTACAGGGGGCAGTGGGCTGCTGAGACTCATGTGATTTTTCTGACCTAGCTTCTGCCAGCCATTGCACACACACACACACACACACACACACACACACACTCACATAGACTACACACACACACACTCACGATCACAGGTACACAGTCACATACACGCATACAGATGACCCCTCCCTGCTGTGAGCAGGGCTGGCGTGTGCTGTGGGTTTCACGCATGCCTGGGGCTCAGGCACTGGCTAATTTACCGCTTCAGCAATACATTAGGAGCAAAAATCACACACAAAAGGACAAGAACTCTTTTGATCTTCTCAATGCTCCTCTCATAACTTTGGCAGGACATGTTTATAAATGGCCGCTCGCTCGCTCTCCGTCTAAGTCGTACAAAACATACACATCATTTTATTGGGGCCCTGTATTACAGCCCCCATAGCCCTCATAGGGCTGTAGCCCTGCATTACAGCCCTCAGAAAATGGTGCTTCTCTTTCGGCACTTTAGACCTTAGACATACATTTAGATAGAATGACATATTTTTCTGCAAGAGATTTGACAAGGATTGATGGAGGAGCGCTTGTCTTTGCTGCAGGTCACACACACACACACACACACACACACACGGCTGCCGTACCCCTATGCATTAAGTTTGTCCGTAGTGACGTAGTGATACTGGCTTTGATACTTCTATTAATTGTACCTGTATACTCACTGTTGTATTGCTGGCAGATCTGCATTCTGGCTGATGAAACCTAATTCACACTCAGACCCCATTACAGGTCGATTTTATTCACATCTACTCTTATCATCTCATCATGTCATCTCAACACACACACACACACACACACACACACACACACACACACACACACACACACACACACACACACACACACACACACACATTGCATTCATGTTAAGAGTTAAGGCGCACGCATGTTGTGCTGCTGGCCAGCATTCATCCAGCATCCTCTCAAGGCCACCATCAGTGTTTTAGTCACCTTGATGTCAGTAAGTGGTAGCTCCATTATGCTCTGCAACGCACCGCAGCTGAGCTCTGTTTAACGGAAGTGTTGGCCTCTCACCTCGCGGACACAATGCCGCTTACATTAGTCTTTTATTTGGAACTGTCCCCTGGGTTTGTGCATCTTAGGAAAAAAAGACCCGCTTTTGAATCGTATAGTGTATGTTTATGTTGTCTGTTTGCCTTTCTGTATCTGTGCCAGTGTGGTTGTGTGTCGTGGGCCCCAGAGCTGTGTGTGTGTGTGTGTGTGTGTGTGTGTGTGTGTGTGTGTGTGTGTGTGTGTGTGTGTGCGCACAATATTCCCCATTCAGTCGGAAACCTGAACAAGTCGTGCTTTGAGAGCTCCAGATGCAACACATGACACAGTCATAAAGAGACCCATTGATGACAGCTGAGACCCCTTTCACTTGGAACATGGAGAGAGCGAGAGAGAGAGAGAGAGAGAGGGGGGACGGGGGGGACGGTGACAGTGACCCTTGAGTTCATTAGTTTTCCTCATAAACACACTCAGACCACATATACTGTATAACTGTCTCTCTCTTGCCTTTCAAGCCTCTCACATCCTCTTCCTCATGTCTACTCTCTTTTTCTTACTCTTTTTTTAGATCTTTAAAAACATTTTTATCTAAATACTGTATTATTTTTTTCTCTCTCTCTCTCTCTCTCTCTCTCTCACACACTTTGTCCTCTAACCCACCTGCTCCTTTGCTGTGTGTGTTGTGAGGCAGGTGGGAACCATCTTTTCATTTATTTTCTTGTTGTATATGTTTTTGCGTCCTCCAGTCTCAGCTTGTCATTGTCACATGGCGTTCTGTCCGCCAGACCATTAGCAACAACGTACTGATACAAAACATTGCATGCAGGCACACTTTGAACTAGAGATGTCCCGATACTGTGTCGGTATCGGAAAAGTATCGTTATCGGCCCTTATATCGTTATCGGCGAATATGCCAGTCTAACCACCGATACGACACAGTGGGTAAGGGGTTAACACTATGGCAGGTAAATAAAATGTTGGTGCATGTGGAGTTTGCTTTCGAGTTGCCAAAACTGCAAGTGCACATTTGAGTGAGGAGTCTGCTATAAACACAACACGAGATATATAGCTAGATAGCTATAAACACAACACGAGATCACAACACTGCTATCGGTATCGGCTAACCCAAAAATGGTGGTATCGGGATCGGATTGTAAACGAAAAAAGTGTATCGGGACATCCCTACTTTGAACACGCACGCGCGCGCACGCACCGGTGCGCACAAGCGCGTACACACTCATATTCTGAATGCAGACCTACTGTACAGTACACATGCACATATGCTTTCCGGTCGCACACCCAGACACACGTGCACACAGTACTACTCACTCACACACATGCGCACACATTGGTAGTCGCACATTCGTACACTACATATGCATGGGATTGCACGCACGCACGCACGCGCACACACACACACACACACACACACACACACACACACACACACACACACACACACACACAGTCTGAGGCACATTGGTGCGTCCTCTGGACCTGTGGCAGGGAAGCAGACGGCAGACAGACGTCCAACTAGACCATGGAGAGCATCTGCACCAGAACCCAGTCATCTATCACTGTCCCTGGGTCATCTCTGCTCCTTCAGCACAGCATAACACACGCACGCACGCACACACGCGCGCGCATACAATAGCATCTCTTCTGCTCCCTGACTGTTTTCAGATACACTTAACTGTGTTAAGATTATCTGAAAACTAATTTAGTATGGGTGCACTCATGTAACGACACTCTTCCGGTGAGATCACTCGAATATTGATTTGTTGTGAGTGGAACGCGCATTACATGCCACAAACGCACACACATACTGTACACGCGCACACACACTTGTGCACGTAGAGTAGACACACATCACGTCTATTAACTGTTGCACTACACATTAAAAAAGTAGTGCTATTGGGCAGAATCACAAACTGAAGCTATTATTTATTTTATTAAAAGAAAAAGATATGCAGGAATTTGGCTCCGATTTTAATAATGGACAAAGAGGAAAAATACACACCATTGGCGGTTGGGGGTGTTCATTTTGTTCCCTGTATGTAGTGTATGTTTCACACTTAAGTTGTAAAACATACAATAATGTTATTTTAGAATATTTTTACAATTTATTTTATCATATATATCATATAATAATCCCACCTTAATATGATCTGCTTCTCCAGACTGATATTTATTTCACTGTAAATAAGGCATGGATGAATTCTGTTCGTAAAATAATTCATGGAGTGTCGCTAGGCAACCCGCCAGGTGAGAACCACACTAATATAGCTTACGCATGTTTCATGATATTGATAAATGCTTTTATGTGATGTATTCCCATGCTTTTGTTCTTGCTTAAATGTAAGTCGCTCTGGATTAAGAGCGTCTGCTAAATGCCTAAATTGTAAATTGTAATTGTAATATATACTGTAATGATAATAATACACTTTATTTATATAGCAACTTTCATACCTAAATGCAGATCAAAGTGCTTTACAGGGCAGAGCATACAAATAGCAATAAACATGGCTAAGGACATAAAAACAATAAAAGCAAATATATATACATATACAGTATATATGTGTTGTGGGACAGAGACAGTGCGCAGCCAAGTAGACGACACACACAACTCGGCCACGTTACCCCTATCAGTGTACCTCCTGGATCAAACTGATTTCTACACGTACCTGCGCTAGGGGAGAGAGGTATAAAATGTTTGTTAGGCTGCCTCTGTGTCATTCTTCACTGACTTCTCTGAGTTGACGTTCAGGTTGGCTCTCGTGGTAAGACAACACTAAACATATTTCTCTCACCTCATCATAGGGCCGGGACTAATTGCGATTAATTACGATTAATTAACTACAGAAAAATTAATGCATTAAAAAAAATTACGCATTTTAATCGCACTATTTTTTTCACCGCGGAACGTTGTCACTGGACAGTTTTCAGACGGACCTGCACCAAGTGTCCGTGTCCTCTTCAGACAATAACACCACCAGACACCGCAGACAGTTCACCAGACTGGGGGAAGCCGCTGAGATCACTTTGCTTGCCCCCGTGGATTGGAAATAGGATTTAAAAGGCTATCCGATGGTAGCGTGGATTACAGCACAGTTGTGTGCAATTATTCAATAAAGAATTATTACCCCCATTACTACAAAAACAATGTTTTATTGCTTAAACTTATGTATTCACTATTCATTGATTCACTAGTATACCAAAATCCATTTGAAAAAATTACTTTCTCACTGTTCTCCGGTCAAATAATGCGATTAATCTAGATTAATCTAGATTAATTAATCGCAAAGCCTCTGATTAATTAGATTAATTTTTTTAATCGAGTCCCAGCTCTAGTAGAAGATAAAATGACGTGTCTGTGTTTCCTTTTATAGGAAACCTATACCCGAACCTATCTGAGACAATGCATGCTACTGCTATAGTTACCCGACTGCAGCGACGAACGAAGTACTTGCCTGTCAGCCTGTGGAAAGAAAATAGATATTAATAAAATACAACGATAATATAACAGAAAACAGAAAGGTAACAGAACGTCAAGTTTCAAAAAGTTGGCAGAAAAAAACAAAAAAAACATTGAGATTGAGAATCTATCAATCTTGTTAGTTGGTGGTTTTAGTTCATTTGGATTTCCTTTAAACTAAGCTATGTTGCTTTGCCTATCTAGCGTAATGGGTGCTAAGGGCTAACCCAAAAGCAAAAGGACTTTTTCAGGTTAATTTCAACCCCTGGCCTTCCATGTCTGACTGAATTGCCAACATCATGGCAATTAAAACAATGATATAATAACAAAAGTAATCGTGCCAGCCACTGTAAAGCAATTCTACTGGAGAGACTGTATCTGAGCCACTGGTCTGAGCTCAGTGGACTACAAACAAGATGTTTCCTTCTCCTCCCCACGTGCACACAGTGGGGCTGAGTGTGTGAGCTGCTTAGCCAGCCCGGCCATCAGAAATATGCAGATCAATCTGCTAATTAGTGGCACAGAGTGGTTAAGGCTGAGCTGTAGCAGACGGTTGGCACCCGCGTGGGCACGGCGGCAGAGCAGGGCACCGGGTCACTGGAGTCAACCGTAGCCCATGGGCAGAGCATGCTCACGCATGCACACACATGAACACACACACCCATACACACTCTATCTCTTATAAGTGCACCCACACACTTAAAAATGCACGTGTACACACACATTGCAAGACACGTGCACACGTCACGTTTATGCATGCACACACACATTCTCAGATGTACTATTGCTTGCACACTCTTCACATTATACACATGAGGATGCATGGCACACTGACAGGTCAAAATGCTAGTGCTTGTTTCAATGATAGTCCACATTCCAGTTTAAATTAGTCTAGTGCAGCTGACATACAGTAGAAACGTTTATCATAGGCATCTGGTTATGAGAAGTGTGAGAAGAAGTAGTTATAAATAATAATGGGCCTGTATGCGTTATCGAGGGCACAACCTTAAGTCCTGGACGGCACTTCAAAGTCACTTTGGCTGATGTTTTCTTCAAACTGGATGACGCACCATCCTCTCTCATAAACTCCCACCCTCCTCCTCTTCCCCCCATGCACTGAGCCTGAGCACCAGCGTTGTGCGTTTAGTCGCATGGCAGATTTTAGCCTGCCATCTGGTCAGGCCTGCCTGGCACCACGGGAGGCCTCCCAAACTCTCATATTCATATTCCGCTAGCATATTGTTCCCACTGCTTCCTCCATGGCGCGGGGCCCCAGTGCACCATGCTCAGACGTTCATTTTTTATTTATTTAAACAGAGGAGGGTTGGCGATAGCGCGTGTCTCCTCTCTCTCCCTCCACCTCCTCACCCCCCACGGTCGGCGGTTTCTTCCAGTTGTCCTATCAAGTGTAACCTGGGGGCCCCTGGTAGAGCAATTAGAGGAGCCTCCCTGCCCACCTCTTGTAATGAAGCCCGGCACATTCCACAATCTATAGCCCCTTTAGTCTCCCCTAATGGGACATCATTATTGTCAAAGAAACAATGTAAATGGAAATGAACACACTCATTAGCCAGTCGCAGGGAGAAACCTTTGGCGCTCTCTCCTCTTCTCTCCGCCACTCTCTCTCTGTGGTCTCTCTCTCTCTTGCTTTCTCTGCTCACTATCGCCCCCACACACACACGCACACATGCACAGACAAAACTTAAAGAGAAGAAGCACGTGTGTAACTCTGCGCTGCTGTTCTGGCTCTCCTTGCAACTTCATCACACAAAACACATAGATACCAACCTCCTGCTGCTGCTTTTCCTATTCCTGTGTGTGTGTGTGTGTGTGTGTGTGTGTGTGTGTGTGTGTGTGTGTGTGTGTGTGTGTGTGTGTGTGTGTGTGTGTGTGTGTGTGTGTGTGTGTGTGTGTGTGTGTGTGTGTGTGTGTGTGTCTCAAGGTGAGAGGGGAGTGATATGAACATGTATAATTGTGGTGTTGGCATTCAGTGAGCGTTCCCGCACATGCTAATTGTTGCACCACATTTCCCCGTCTGTTCATGTGGTCGAAGTGTGTTCCGGAGCTAAACTCCCCGTTCTGCCATTTTTCTCTGCCTGCAACTCCCAGGGTGCACCTGTGCAGCGGTCCAGGTCTCTGTCCCCAGCCGGCAGCGCAGAGACAGGCCTAGGAAGGAGAGGAGGAAGAGTTGGCCAAGAAAGGATCCAGGACCTGGAGGACTTGCTTCAGTTGAAGGTAACTAATCTGACGGGCCCGAACCTACAATATACATACAGACACACCCTACTCTTTCTTTCCATCTGTCTCTAACTATCTCACTGTCTGTGTGTGTGTCTCTCTCTCACTCACTTAAACAGAAATTTCTTTAAAAGCGAAAACCAGCACTCGAGGAACTCATGTTTTAAGGCACTCTTAACTTATTTAATTGTTGCTGCAGAGCAGCAGCAACGGACGCGTTTCGGCGTTCAAGCCTTCATCAGCGTTGTCTGCTGGAGACACGGGAAGTGTCACATTATATAGTCTCCCTAGGTGAGACACCTTCCTCTGTCCCGTGCAGACACAAGAACACACAGCCAACTTGTACCAAAAGTGCAAATATTCAGCAGTTCAGACGTTAAATCATAGACATCAAAGTCCTTAAATACATATATAGGAAAATATATGGCAAAATATGAGTTTTCTTTCTTATAGTTAAGAAACTTTCTTAAGTTAGGTATACTGTACATATTGAAACACAGTATTTACAAAATACAATAAGGTACATCTGACTGAGTCCTTGAGGAGGGAGGGGGGGGGGGGTTAAAGGGGTTTAGGGGACTCGGTTAGATCAAGCAATAAATATATAAACATTGAGGAAAATGTAGGAAAACATTTGGGTTGACTGATAAAGTTCATCATAGGTTCTCTCTTAATAGAGTGCTGTTTTATAAGTCCACTCCTCTCTTTAAAGGTTGTCATTAAATCTGCATTAAGACAAAGGGACACGAGTGGCCTACCCTCTTGTTGTTAATGCGAGGTCTCTTACGACATATGTGGAACGAGCAACTAAATATTTTAAATGCAATGTGCAACCATTTTGAAAGACACAATTGTCAACACTCAAAATGCTCCACAAATTATATGATTCAAAACTCAAACGTCTCTCATAATAGGCTACTAATGTACAGTCCTAGGAGCTTCACAATTATTTTGTTAATTTTATAATTAGGCGAAATGCCTGGATGTTCAGTTCATGTATTCATGACGTAGTTTCATCACCAGGCCGAACCAAGAGCGCTTCATGATGTCCAACTCTTATAAAACAGCACTCTATTAAGAGAGAACCTATGATGAACTTTACCAGTCAACCCAATGCGGGCTATATCTTGATAAAATCTCTCTCACTCACACCTATACTTCTTGTTTCCACTCCCTCCAACTCCAAGTATTTGTAGTTTTTTTTTTTTTTAACTGTGTATCAGTGTGTGAGCAGAACATCCAATGATACAGTGGTGTCCACCTAATGGAGTGGTCAACCACTCCCAGGCCTAATGGACACAGCCACTACCTCTCTCTATGATTGCTGAGAGAACTGTTAGAAAATGGAGGGTAAGTGGGTGGGTGTGGGGGGTATTCTACTGTGGCGCTTGTTGGCGTCTCCGACAAAAAAGAGAGTCTCATTTGCGCAACCATTGCCACTGCCTCCTTTGTGACCTTCCAGTACAACAACTGTTAGACAAGCACACACAATGTAGTTGCACATGCACACATACAAGGCCCACAAACACCCACACATTTGCAAATGCAAAGCCAATCACAATCGGAGATAAAAGCACAAGATATAAGAATTGTGTAGGAAAGTGAGAAAAAAAAAGCTGCAAAAAAAAAGCTGCCACATGTGTTCTTTATTCTATCTAATGTAAAGCCTTCATCAAAGCAAGTTACATGTGTGAAGTGAGGGGCGCTAACTATATATTAAAGTCTAACTCACGTACATTTTCCAAGGTACTCCAGGGTATAAGAACATACAGACATAGAAACAGGCAGCACCAAACATAACAAACAATACTACTGTATATACAGTACTTTATACAAATAAAATACTCACACAGAAACACAACATATACAAACCAATAGAAACAGAGCTTACAGCATTCCACATCAGCCATTTTATTATTATACTAGACCGTAAGATCTGAACACGGCACCTGTCCGGGGCGGTGTTGGGCGGAAGGAGTATAGGACCAAGGCTCTATACGTCCTCCCGGCAGGTGCTCCTCAGTGTGTTACCACCACTAAACAGTATTCAAGATGAACAGATTATGAATCGTGCACACTATCTATCATAATGTTTGGGGTATTCATGTTGAACTTAATGGTTCCAGTGTCCTGTCAGACACCGGTAAAGAACGGTAAATCACTCCTCTGTTCTCTCTGCTCTCCCCTCCACTCCATCCTTCTGGACGGTTGTTGTCCACTTGATCCACTCTTCCCAACAGAATGACTTGGAAATTGGCCAACACCAGCCCTTCATTCTGTTGACACGCTGACCTCTCCAGCTAACAGCAGTGGTAGACAAATAAACACTTCTCGCCATAATGGCCCTGTCTGTCTGTGGGTGTGAGTGCCGTGTGTGTGTGTGTGTTTGTGTGCATGTGTATATGTCTGTGTGTGTTTGTCCCCCACCTTCTCTCCTAGAGATTTCCAAGTAAACAGCACTGTCTGGTAGTGGCTGCTGCAGTAGCGTAATTATTTTTCAGCTTGAAAACCTTCGCAGATGTGCGTGCGTGCGCACACGCGCATGTGTAATGGCAGCCAGGGTAAGGGTGTGTATTGATCGGCCCGTGGGCAAGGGCCTGTGGCCTGATGGCCGCAACCAAGCCTACCCAGGGAGTTGGCGGGGAGTTGGAGGGATGGGGAGAGTAGAGCTGCTTCCATAAGCAGACCGGCAAAGCCATGATGTGGCTAATGCCCTGCCACCCGCACCAGCCCCCCACCCCCTCTGCAATCAATCAAGTCAGCCCCTCTTCATGTTCCCTACCCTCATCCCATCGGCCCCTGGTTTCACAGGTCCCCCCCTCCCCCCCCCCCCCCCCCCCCCCAACCCACACTTCTTTCATTAGAGGACCCTGTTTGTGGGGTGAAGGTGAGGAGAGGGGCTGTTGACGGGTGCTAAGGATGTGTTGCAGATGTCCTTTGTGAATATACCACCACTAGCAGCACGGCCAAAAATCCATACTTGTCACATTGGCAGATTGTGTACGTGAGTGCCTGTGTCTTCTGTGTGTGTGTGTGTGTGTGTGTGTGTGTGTGTGTGTGTGTGTGTGTGTGTGTGTGTGTGTGTGTGTGTGTGTGTGTGTGTGTGTGTGTGTGTGTGTGTGTGTGTGTGTGTGTGTGTGTGTGTGTGTGTGCCTGTGTGTGTGTGTGTGTGTAGCTGGCTGACGTGTGTACTGTGTGCTCTCGCTCCTCTGTTCTCTTTGTCCTTGTTAATAATAACGGGGCTGAGGGCTCGCATTTCCCTCTCTGCAGGGCAGCCGTGTCATAGCAGCAGTAAACAAGCATCTTCCAGCCCTGGCCACTCGAGCAGAAACCTGCCCTGCACTGCAACAGCCCCCCCCACCCCCCCACCCCCCCCTCCATCCTTTCACTCCGCTCTTTCTCACTCACTAACTCTCTCTCCTTTTCTTCTATCATTTTTGTTTTTGCTCGTTTCCTCTTTTTTTTGTTTGTCCTCTTGTCCTTTTCCTCCTCTCTTGTTGTCTTTTTATTTCTAGCTTTCTTCTTCTTACTTCCTCGTCTTCCTGTCTTTCCTTGTCACGCCCGCTGAAAGTCTCTTCTTCGGGTCAAAATAATGTAGAGGAGCAGATTGGTGTGTGTGTGTGTGCGTGACTGACTGACTGACTGACTGACTGCGCGCGCGTGCACACTCCTGTCAGGACATTGTATATGTTCTAAAGTAAGAGTCCAGTCTAGCTGTGTTTTAATAGCTGTCAACAACAACAACAGTGTCAACACAACCTCCCATTACCACCAGCACTACATGTGTCTGGCAGGCTCTCTGGCTTGTGTGTGTGTGTGTGTGTGTGTGTGTGTGTGTGTGTGTGTGTGTGTGTGTGTGCGTGCGTGCGCGCATGTGCGTGTGTTTGCGCGGAGGGTGGTAACATTATGATGGAGGTTTTCCGCTGGCTGTTGAAAAAGAGTTAAAGTGAGGTGTGTGCATTGGCAGATTGTGTACGTGAGTGCCTGTGTCTTCGGTGTGTGTGTGTGTGTGTGTGTGTGTGTGTGTGCGTGCGTGCGTGCGCGCATGTGCGTGTGTTTGTGGGGTGGTAAGTGGTAACATTATGATGAAGAGTTAAAGTGAGGTGTGTGCACGTGCGTGTACAGTGTACACGCATGCTTTGTTGGTTGACGTGCCTTCCTCTGTGTGTGTGAGTGCATGTGAACATGCACTGCCCACCCCCTCCCTCACTGGCCCCTATGGCCCGGTCATGTAAATGTCACTCTGTAATGATGTCTCAGTTGCCCTCGGTCAGAGGAGAAGCTCTTGTCATAAAGAGGAGAGGAAACGAGAGAGCAAGAGAGCGACATGAACCCGCTGGTATTCTGTCAGACCAAAGGTGTTAGATCTCCGGTAATAGAGAACCATGTTACACCATGCCACATTATGGCTCTGGACTCCACAGGCTGGACAAGAGAACAAAAGAAGAGAAGATAAGATAGGATAAGATTAGGTGATGCACTCTGGGGTTAGAAAAGGGCAGATGAGATCAAATAAGCTATATGGTGTTATTGTTAATCCATACGGTCCATCTGTTGTCGGCACAGGCGATTGGAGAATAAAAAAGCATGATAGAACTGATAGAATAATATATAGAGTGAAAAATTATAAAAACTCTATAAATAAAGCAAATTATGTAATTTGCACAAAAATCTAATTAATATTCTGTAATGCGTTACTTACATTTTTACGGTTTATAATTATACATTGTACATTCCCTACTATTCACTGTGGAAGGACTCTCAGTCTACGTAAATGATTTACCCATACTATTAGGGATAGATTGTTTATGTACACTTTAATTACATCTATATTGAGAATAGCTCAATAGTAAATAGCTCAACATGCAAATCCCAGGTGTTCCAACTGCAGAGGGCCAAGAAAGTCCCTAATTGTAAATCTCCTTTGGTTTTTGTTACTTTGTTCCCAATCCCTTAGTTAACTGCGAGAAATGCCGAAATGAATTTCGGCGAGGCAATGCGTCTGTTCGTTTTCTCTGCAGTGACGTCACTTGTTCTCATTACCTCCCCAGCCAGGAAGAAGTATAATGCTGCAGCCTTAAATTAACTTCCATATCACCCTGTTGTTCTGAAACATAAAAGGCATCCTGTATCTGTGTTTCTGTGCCTCCCAGACCGAGGAGAACGAGGCTCTGAGGAGCGCACACGAGAAACGTCACGAGCGCTTGCGTCTGATTCAGACCAACTACCGGGCCGTCAGGGACCAGCTGAGAGAGGCCGAGGAGGCACATGGACTGTAAGTACACTGACAGCAGTGACTCACACTGTGGGTACACGGACAACCAGAACAGTACATGAGGCCTATGAGGACAGACAGATAGTAACACACCACACAGTGACCTGCGAGCTGGTGTATAAAACACATTACATGCTCAGCACGCACGCACGCACTAATCGGTTCAAATTATCATTTGTCCCAGCTGCTATTCAACTGCTGAACAGCAAATAGCACTTTATTCTTGCCCCTTTGCACTTACTGCCCACTAATGCACTTTTGCTGACTTTGCTACTACTGTATGTCATGAATTCTCTGTCTCTAGTGCCCTGTTCTTAGTCTTGCATTGAATGTTGTTGTTGTATGTATTTTGTGTGTATTTTACTATGATCTGGCTGCAAACCAATTTCCCGCAAGGGACAATAAAGCTAACCTTGAACCTTGAACACACACACAGGGTCTTTGGGTTGCAAAATAACATGAATGCGATATATACAATACAGATATATACTGCGAGTGCATGTGCAATGCAGTGACCCAACAGACAGGACTTATGAGTTCACCAGACTTATGGGAGAGTTCTTAAACCACTGTGTGCTTACAGACAGAGAACACAGGAGGTCCTCGGAGTTCAGACAGGAACACGCTCGCAAGGCACACAGTGGACCTGTAAACACACACGCACACACACACACACACACACACACACACACACACACACACACACACACACACACACACACACACACACACAGGAAAGCCGTGCTAGCCTGTTGCAGGCGGTGAGTCAGGGGATAGTTAAAAACACATAACTCTCCTGTCCTTATGTTTAAAGCCCTACTGAAATGCTTACAACCCCTCTGAAAACCCACTGTTCCTTTCTCTCTTTGCTGTTGCATCAGAGAGAGAGAAAATATATTCTCTCTTCTCTGTTTTTCCTTTTGAAAACAGTCCCAGGGTTTAAAGCCCAGTCAGTTTGGGTGGGGGGATTACGTGTGTGTGTGTGTGTGTGTGTGTACGTGTGCCTGTGCCTTTTTTGTTATATCAAGAACATATTGCGTTTCATTTATTTATTTATTTTATCGCACCTCCGGTCGATCATTGACACGGACAATATTTGATGACCAGGACTCCTTGGAGACTCTTTGAGTTTCCTACCGACTCTGCGGGTCATCAAATTATTGGCTTAGGAATGTGACAACAATAAAAAAAAAAGGCTTCATGGTGTGTCGATTAAATCAATTCAGATTTACTTACCAGAGACCGGTTGCAATTATAATGGATTTGACAGCCACACGTGAGACAAGTCAAAATTCCGTACCTGGATCCGCTCAGGTCTAGGATAGAGTCTCAGTGTGTGGGTTTCGGGGACCTGTGAAGACCTCTACTGTGTGTGACCTCTACTGCGTGTGTGTGTGTGTGTGTGTGTGTGTGTGTGTGTGTGTGTGTGTGTGTGTGTGTGTGTGTGTGTGTGACTGTGTGACTGTGTGACTGTGTGTGTGTGTGTGTGTGTGTGTGTTATTTAGCTGTGACTTTCTCCATTCCCCGAGTGTTCATTAGGATGTGAGAGCAGGAGACTGAACGTGTCAGGTCCTGAGGGGGTTGTGTAAGGTGTCTGAGAAGGCCTGTGGAGGAGAGAGGGAGAAAGAGAACTGTTTCCTGTTCTGATCCCCGCTTACACACTGGGAGGGGGTGGGGGGATCACGCAGAAAGGGCAACAGAGCCTGCAAAGTGTCATTAACATGAACTGCTCTCTTACTCTTTCTCTCCCTCCCATCTTTTTTCCTACTTTCTGCGTCCCTCTCTCGGGAGCAGAAGTGTTGACCCCGTCAGCTGTTTTCTCTCTGGGTTAATTAAAGAAAACAGCAGTGCAATGTGAGCCCGTGTGAAAGTGGGAGCGAGTGAAGAGAGGAGGAGAGGAGAAAAGACGAGAGTAGTAGAGCACACTTGCTTATTCTCCACTCTAGGCTCGACTTCGCTCAGCTCAACTCGGCAGCAAGTGTCTGAGACAGTGGGTACAAAAAGACAGACGAGAATGAGTGAAAGAAGTGGATGAGTCCACACAGGCCCCTAGAGTGACAAAAAAACTGTGAAGCCGCCCTGCCCTACTGGCCAAAGCTGGAACTGCAGGCGGCCAAAATACAAGAGCGAGCAGCTGGGGTTTAACACGGAGCGCTCGTTCATTAATTGATTCAGGCGCGTTCAGGCGAGTTATCACTTCCGGGCACCCTCTAGAAGTTTATATATATTCATTTCACCATTGTTCACAGGTTATCAGAGGAGTGTTGCACCTGGTGAAACTGAAAATATATTTTTTTCGTAATGAAAGCAAATTAAATATCAGGGAACAGCCTAGGCCGGGCTCCCTACTAACCTTATTGTTGATGATCTCACTTTCATGAGGGATGGCTGATGTCAAACTTTAACTGCATAGCAGCACATTTATCATACGGGGAGAAACATGGTGTGCTGCATCACAGGAAATGAAAATATCCATACAGGTTATACACAGGAAGTGAATAGGCAAACTTGCCCTTTTCATTGATTGCTGGTAGCAGTCAGTCACTCAAAAGTATCATTCCTGGCATTGAATTGTTGTGAGAGAACAACATTTTAATAAACCACCTTGCGCATCATGGCACACATACAAGTGATTAGCATTATTAGCATTAGCCACTGTTTTGATAGCCTACAATTTCTTACCATGTTGTGGCGTTAAGCACGCTGCCTGGGATGGAGCAGCCGGCCAATCACTGGCCAGCAACCACAGTGCCCGCCCTCAGCACATCGGTATGCAAAGATGCGAGCATGCAGGCCTCCGGTCCCAACCGAACCCCTACCTGTCACTCACCATTATGTCCCAGTTCTGCCCCAATACAGTACAGAACACTGCGAAGGGAGAGATTCGGGGGAAAATACCAACTTCTTATTTATATTAGAAGATGGCATGGTTTTTTTAATCAGACTGGGGATGATGGGGAGTGAGTAAATAAAATTAAAGGTTATTAAAGCATCTGTGCGCTGATCAAAGTTGCGGCCATAAACAGATTCCCCCGAATCAGAGCAATTAGCCTCAGCTGCGCGCAAAAGTTCTCTCCATTTCCCCCTGCTTAATAATGGAAACTAGAATACCGTAGAGGGTGTGTGTGTGTGTGTGTGTGTGTGTGTTTCTCTCTCTCTCTCTCTCTCTCTCTCTCTCTCTCTCTCTCTCTCTCTCTCTCTCTCTCTCTGTCTGGGGGGTGGGGGGGGCATGTTAAAAACTGCCAAAGCATTAGAGTGACTATTTTATTAAAGCAATGCTTTTCTGTCTGTGTGCGTGCATGTATGCATTACGACGTGCATGCGTGTGTTGGTAGGGGTCCACAGGGCTGACCGTTCTTGTCTTCTAGTGCAGTGGTTTTCAACCAGTAGTCCGGGTTCCATGGTCCGCAGATAAATGATGGAGAGTTGATAACAAAAAGGAACGTTTCATTTTACGCTCTCAAGAGTTAAATGATTGCATATCTGCATTAATTTAGGCTACTTAATTTACGGTCTACACAATTAGGGTTAATGTAAAATAATTGTCATTTTGATCAACGTTTGCCGTTCATCTGTCCCATGGTACCAACCTCAATACACCATGTCCATCTGTCCCATGGTACCAACCTCAATACACCATGTCCATCTGTCCCATGGTACCAACCTCAATACACCATGTTCATCTGTCCCATGGTACCAACGTCAATACACCATGTTCATCTGTCCCATGGTACCAACCTCAATACACCATGTTCATCTGTCCCATGGTACCAACCTCAATACACCATGTCCATCTGTCCCATGGTACCAACCTCAATACACCATGTCCATCTGTCCCATGGTACCAACCTCAATACACCATGTCCATCTGTCCCATGGTACCAACCTCAATACACCATGTTCATCTGTCCCATGGTACCAACCTCAATAAACCATGTTCATCTGTCCCATGGTACCAACCTCAATACACCATGTCCATCTGTCCCATGGTACCAACCTCAATACACCATGTTCATCTGTCCCATGGTACCAACCTCAATACACCATGTCCATCTGTCCCATGGTACCAACCTCAATACACCATGTCCATCTGTCCCATGGTATCAACCTCAATACACCATGTTCATCTGTCCCATGGTACCAACCTCAATACACCATGTCCATCTGTCCCATGGTACCAACCTCAATACAACATGTCCATCTGTCCCATGGTACCAACCTCAATACACCATGTCCATCTGTCCCATGGTACCAACCTCAATACACCATGTCCATCTGTCCCATGGTACCAACCTCAATACACCATGTCCATCTGTCCCATGGTACCAACCTCAATACACCATGTCCATCTGTCCCATGGTACCAACCTCAATACACCATGTCCATCTGTCCCATGGTACCAACCTCAATACACCATGTCCATCTGTCCCATGGTACCAACCTCAATACACCATGTCCATCTGTCCCATGGTACCAACCTCAATACACCATGTCCATCTGTCCCATGGTACCAACCTCAATACACCATGTCCATCTGTCCCATGGTACCAACCTCAATACACCATGTCCATCTGTCCCATGGTACCAACCTCAATACACCATGTCCATCTGTCCCATGGTACCAACCTCAATACACCATGTCCATCTGTCCCATGGTACCAACCTCAATACACCATGTCCATCTGTCCCATGGTACCAACCTCAATACACCATGTTCATCTGTCCCATGGTACCAACCTCAATACACCATGTCCATCTGTCCCATGGTACCAACCTCAATACACCATGTCCATCTGTCCCATGGTACCAACCTCAATACACCATGTTCATCTGTCCCATGGTACCAACCTCAATAAACCATGTTCGTCAACAACAACAAAATATTCTTTAGTTTTCGGTTTGCGAGGCAAAATCTCATCAAATGGTGGTCCGTGGCTTAAATGCTGAATAAATAATGGGCCTTCATATGAAAACGGTTGAAAACCACTGTTCTAGTGAATGGCCTACGGTGGTCTCATGACAGAGCGGTCTCTCGGCGTTCACATTTCACACTGTAGACTGTTCTGTATCTGTGAAGACAGAGACAGGTGTGAATCAATGAGTCGTGGACCACCCGGCCCACTTAGAGAGGCATACATAACTATCAGTCTCTGCGACTCGTTCACCAAGATGATCCTAGATGATCCGATAAGTAGCATTTTCACACTGTGAGAAAGTAACCCAAGGCTGCACACACCAGCTCGCACATGTACATACTACATATGCACGCACGCA
>NC_139702.1:53801086-53823586 GCF_964188405.1 Protomyctophum parallelum | reverse complement strand
ATGCTGCAGGCGATAGTGTCTTGAGGTTAGTGTCACCGAGGGCATAGTGCGAGTGTATGGCAGCTGTGATAGTCTTGTTAACAGCCCAAAGTGGCAACCTGGAGTTGGGCTATACTGTGTTAATTACAGCTTCCGTGAGAGGGGCACTTCATTAAATATCTACATTTCTCTGTGTCTTGGCACCACACTCTGTCTCACACTCATTCTAGCTTTGTCCATCTTTCTCTTTGTATCTCTCTCTCTCTCTCACTCTCCTTCCCCCTCCCTAGTTCTCTTGTTCCCTCTCTCTCAGAAAGAAGAGGGCCTTGAAACCCATCACTAACTTTACTCTCTCACCACCATTGGCCCTCCAATAAGCTACACTACTACCCTTAGCCTAGAGCTCCTTTCCTCTCCTCTAGTCTCCTCTCCCCCCCTCCCATCATCTCTCTTCACATCCTCTCCCCTTCCACCTCCACAACCCCCACACTCCCAACTACCTCAGCCCCTCTGGCCCTTCTGTGATGCTGCAGGAGACTGGGGCCAAGACTCTGGTACTCCCCTTCCTCCTTCCTCCTACATCACCGCAACCTCCATCCCCCCCTTACTGCCCTGTCCTCCTAATCCCAGCTGAGCTCATTATGATGTAGCCTGGCTGCCTCTCTCCAAGCCTGAGCTGTCCGAGCTAATTACAGGCTAGCAGCCCTGGCACCGCCGGCCGACACGGCCTGTTAGGGGATGTCCGTCCGTACTGCCTGTCCCTGGCCGGCCGGGGCTGGAATGCAACACATACTGCAGTCTGGTGGTGAGTGGAGTATAGGGGTGAGAGGCTAGCACGCACGCACGCATGCACGTACGCACGCACGTACGCACGCACACACACGAGCACACAAGGTCCTTGGAACTGAGCCGCAATGGAACCCACAAGGGACAAAGAGTGGCTGACCCACCAGACACCTGACCTCCCCCCCTCTCTCTGACTGGCCTCGTGCAACCAGCTTGTCCTAGGGGGTTAGTGTAGATCCCCTTCAGCGCCTCCACCCCCCCAACCTCCTAAACTACCCCAACCTCTACCCACTCCTCCCACCTTCAGGGCCCCCTCCTTACCCACCGGGCCGGCTTGTGCAAAGTAAACTTGGCTGAGGTCTCTAAACTCGTGCTTTAGAGAAAGGGGGGAAAACGTCTCCCAGGGCACGCACGCACACACACACACACACACACACACACCATCTCTTTGATCTGGCCCTTTGGCCTCAGCCCTTGCGACCATTAAGCGGCTCAGTGTGATAAACCAAGCAGAAGCACACTATCCATCTCTCCTTTCCCCTCCATCCTCCATCCTCAGTGATGTCACAGTAGTGTGGGCAGGGTGGATAGAGTTAGCCTCACGCACTATGCAAATAGGCACGGGCGGCTTTATCAAGCAGCCTTAACTCAAATAACCCAGCTATGTAAATGACTGTCGATAGCCTACAATTAAGCAGTAACGGAGGGGGGCCGTGTTATTGCAACAACAAACCCTGCAGCCCAGCCTCATCGGAGAAAACTCTGAAAGAGCGTCAGTCAGTTGCCATTCCACTGACCGTATTAAGATGATTGCACTTGTGAAGGTTGCGCTCGATAAGCGTTAGCAATGATCCGCTAATGGCTAATTACCTCCTGGAGGCTGAGGATTTTTGGGGCCCAATAAATGGCCTCTTAACCGGGCTTTAAAACCAGCCAGGGGCAGGCCTAGAAGGAAGCTCTCTCTCCTTATTTTCATTGTCTCTTTACCTCTAGTTCATATGTGTGTGCACACATACACACACACACACACACACACACACACACACACACACACACACACACACACACACACACACACACACTGTCATGAGACTGCACAGATGCCCCATCCCAACCTCTATAAAGAAGAAACGGCATAACAGCCCTTATAAACACCGTGTTCAGGCCCAAATGACCGTTTTCCAAGAATGAATATGTCTGGATAAACTCTCTGAGTGAGTCCCTGCGGTGTGCAGAGCAAGTTATCTGCCCTCCCAACCCACCCCACCACCCACTACCACTACCACCTCTTCTATAACCCCCAGCAGAGCAAGAGGTTGCACCTGAAGGTGAAACTGGTGCTGTTTCTTCTAGCTTCTAGTTGTTGTTTCCATGCTCCCTCCCAGTGGCTCCTTCTGAAACACTGGTGGATGCAAAAGGGCTTATCAGTGGAAGTTGTGGAAACTATGAATCAGTTAGCAGGGTTAGTTCTTTAGCTGTGTTACCAAAATAGATGCTCCACTTAATTGTTTGTCCTGTCATTCTTGTAGGGTTAGGTCTACGTGCAGTTAATGTGTAATATTCAGCTCCACGAGGAGCAGGACTTCTGCAGGGATGGCGACGTTTGTTGTTTGGCTTTGATGGGTTGCCATTGAATTTGCTGTGAACCTTCATGCTTCCCAGAGGATGAACCCAACTGATTTTGGTGACCCTATGACCTTTCCTCTAGAGTTGGGTTTGAGGTGGTGCGAAATTTGAAGTCAGTGAATGCAAGTGAATGGAAGTTGAATGATGTGGTTTTGCTCTAGGCAACACAAAATGAGGTGTAGAAATGATTGCTTCAATTGAAATGTGCCTGCAGCTTTATGCAAAACTCTAAATTGTGCCCAAAACTCATAGGTGCCCAATGCCCATTGGCTCTCAAGCAAAGACATTTCTAACTTTAAATCTACATATTGTCATGTTCTAAGAAGTCAATGTAATGAGACGCTGCAAGGGGCTTAGGGTGCAAAACGAATGACCAACGGCAAAGGGAAACGGGAAATTTATGTTCTTATTTTTCCAGTACTTCGAGTTGACTACCGTAATTTCCGGACTATAAGCCGCACCTGAATATAAGCCGCACCAGCCAAATTTAGGGAAAATCCCATATACAAGCCGCACCGGACTATAAGCCGCACCGGACTATAAGCCGCAGCTACGTTAGCTCAGAGCCTGAGATGGCTCTGCGTTAGCTGTAAAAATCCATAGATTAGCCGCACCATTGTATAAGCCGCAGGGTTCAAATCATGGGTAAAAAGCCACGGCTTATAGTCCGGAAAGTCGTCCTTGGCAGTGAATCACCTACTGGACGCAAATCCAACCTCAGACTGCCGAGGGCTGTGGGGGCGATTTAGAGGGTGAACACATAGGACAGAACGGATGTTGTGGGCGTAAATTAAATTGCATCAATGCTAGCGAGCTAAACTATAGCCATCCTTGCTCTAGAAAGCGCCAATGTTTCCATCTAGACCACCGGATAATCAGAAAAGACACCGCGCCTTTTATCCAAACCACGGAGAGCTCCGTAGATTTTTCGCTTTTTAGTCAGCCTGTATAATGGGATGCGGACGGCAGCGTGGTTGCGCAACCCGATCAAGGATCGCTAAAGAAGGAAAGGCCAAGCCAAAATAACAATGAATTGAAATCAGCGATCCAGTTTTTTTTTTTTTTTAAGATATTTTTTTTGCGGCTTACGCCTTTTATTGATTTTTTAAGGGACAGATAGTAGGCTGACAGGAAACGGGAGAGAGATGGGGGGATGACATGCGGTAAAGGCCGTGTCGGGTTCGGGAGTCGAACCCGCGGCACACCGCGACTGGATCACCAGTCCGGTGCCCAGACCGTTACGCTACGGCCTGGGCCTCAGCGATCCAGTTTGATCTCAATAATAACGCTAATCTGATGGAGCATTCCGCCAGAAGCGGAAGGTAAATACAGTCCCTTATGGTGTTCCGTCACAAGCAGTAAAACCGTTAAAGACAACAAAAAGGAAAAACAGCACCCATGAGGGACAACATGCTTGAACTTTTGTGACGATCTTACTTCTTCGCCAGATGTGATTTAGAAGTACAGTTGAGAAGTAAGAGTATATTCCCCAAGTAACTAAGAAATACATGATCCTGCTCGAGACATTAAAAGATCGTGTGAAAGAGATGTGGCAATCTACATCTCCCCACACATCCCACTCAGCACCAACATTACACACCCCAGAGGTACAACGGTTGGAATGAAGTGGATTGAAAGGGCAGACCATGCTACTGAGTGGAGATTCAGCAGCACTGCATTCTGACTGAGATCTCCTCCTGGCTGTAACTGGCTGGCTGTAACTAGCTGGACGTGGACGAGCAAGTGCAGGGCAGGGTGGGCGGGCAGGCGCGGAATGTTGATTCGCCGTGGGATCATTTTATCTGGCTCATTATGCATCTGTCTGCTGCACTCCATGTGCCTGTTAATTGTTGTTAAAGGCCTGTTGGTGGGAGAGAAAAAAAAAGAGGCAGGGATTATTTAGGCTCCATAAACAGAATAAACACATAGCAAATACACCGCCCCCCCCCCCCCCCCCCCTCACACGCACGCGCGCGCGCGCACACACACACACACACACACACACACACACACACACACACACACACACACACACACACACACACACACACACACACAGACAGAATTTAAGAGGCTACACACATGACATCAAAGCATACATTAGCCAGCCATTACTACTCGAAGGAGGGGGATGATTTGAGGTTGTATAGTGGCAGCAGTGAACGCTCCTCTGCTGAGAGTGACCATTATGGAAGGGGCCCACCACCTCCTCTCTCCCAGTAGCCGACATTGACTCTAATGAAGTTTAATCAAGTTTACACTTATTTCCTTGCATGCTGCTATTTCTTTTCTTTTCATCTCAATTCGCTAAAAGTAATGAGTCTCTTTTTGCCCCCCGGACTTGAGGGTTAGATAGAGGAGGGACAGTTTTGTGTACTACACACTGCAAGCACGCGCAGGCTGCACCCACACATAGCACACATGCACACATACTATTTTATGTATGCTTAGAAATTAGACCACCAAAGTGGACCCTTCATTATTTTGTAAAATAATTATTGTATACAAAAATCCCACTTTACACTTGGTTTGTAATTACAATGCAAGCTTCTGTGCACCATCAAGCCATTGCTCTAGTCTCATAGAGGGATGAAGTACATAATAAATGGTGCTATTTTAAAGCAACAGGGTCTTCATAACATACCAGCAAAAGGTTGTTCAAAAGTGCATTGCATTATGCTGAAATTGCTGATAATTCTTAGTCTTTCTGGCCCGCTTTCCACCGGTTCAGTTCTTTTAAGTTATTAGTCCATGAGCCAGAGCTCCAAAATTGGAACGTTAATTATGAATTGAGTGTGCAAAACCATACCTATATTAGATTTATATATGATAACCCTTCCACAGGAGTATCTTTTTCATGTATTTCATTTTGTAACTTTCACCTATACAGTAGGCCTGTACGGGATTGGTGAATAGGTAAAAATGTAATTAATAGAGCGCCGAGTCACTCGCTCATCCCCCCCTGGTTCTGTCTGGTTCACGGAAGTAATTTCTATATGGAGAATAACATGGGGTCATCTTAAAATCGTTTCAAATAAGCATTGTGGTCCAAAAATAAACAAGCTGTCTCTGTATCGTTTGCGACAGTCAGTCACTCATTATGATACAGTCTGTTTCTAGCGAAAAGGTAGCCTGACCTAAGCAGAGACATTTCTGGTCTAGAGGGGCGGGTCGCGCCTCAGAAATGCGCGCACCCTGATTGGATCTCATCGATCTGTCCGTCACCCCCGGCCCCTCCTCTCCCCCCTAGTGCAGCGCTACGTCACATCATTTAGAGCGACGCCCACCCGGAAGGGTTGACTCCCACTTTTAGACTGGTTCAGCCCACGGCTTTTTCCAGGCTTTCATCTTTCGCGCAGACGAAATGAAAGCCTGGGTATCGAGGCTAGCGAAAAGGTAACTAATTCAGTAGCAGTAACAATAGCGTTTTCTCTTAGTCAGTTGATTCTTCATATCCATATGAGTGAAACGGCCTGGATGATTTGTTTATTTTTCAAACACAGTCCTTGAGGCGATCTAAAATCCCACTATGGGGATTACAATGCAAATAAAAAGTACATGAACCCGTGGATTTGCGCCCTCTGCCGATAGTCAGACTTCGGTGCTCTATAGTTATCACCATGAAACTTCCCCAGTTGATTACTTACACCAAGACAATGATTTATTGTATTACAAATTTTCTTAAGTTGTACATTTAATTTCATCAGGCCTAGCACCATCAATTGAAAAGGATGGACCTTATTGTGCATTCTAGACTATTTTAAATACATATATTTCCTGTACACGGAGGCCCTTTTTACAGTAAGGGCTGGATGTGCTTCTAAAATCACTCTCTATTGTCTCTGCTGTAGCTGCCTGCAGGTACACACAGCTCTGTATGAACTCCGCTTGGAATTGCAGTAGCCTAGAGGTTAGAGACGCGGGCTTGTGACTTCAAACCCCTTTTCCCACCTGGGGAAATCTAGGAAGGGAAAAGTGAATGAGAACTACTCTGCAGTCTCAACAACTACCATACCAAGTGCCCTCAAGCAAGGTACCTAACCCCACCTACCCCCACCCCTGTTGTGGAGGTCTTCAGTGGGCAGCTGTGTAATGTGAATTGCTGTAAACAAGCGTCCATGTTTAGTCAAATTTCCCTGGATAAAAAAAAAGGGTTCGAACAACAACAGTCCTGTTTTACTGACTATAGTGCTTTATTCTCCCAGACTCCACCCCTGACTCAACAGCCCTAAAGCTAGGGCTTAACTAGCAAAATGTCCCGCCTGAATCGAATCATATCTAAGTGTACGTCTCCCAGCCACCTCCTCCCCTGCAAGAGGAAACTAAACAAAAAAAGTCTCTTCCCCAGCCACAAAAATGCCAGAAGTCTTTGTTTACTTTTTCTTTCTTTCTCTATATTGTCTATTCCCTGTTTTTCCTATGTTTTTTGTACCAAGCAAGACACTGAATATCTGAAAGGAAATGCAGAACAGTGCATGAAAGCAAAACAGTTTTGTGGTGTTTTTACACCCTTGTGGACGTGGATGGAGGTAGGATGGATGTTTGGCGCTTTTGGTGATGTAAGCTGCCTTCACTGGAGCCCAAGCAGGGAAGAGTGGAGATCCAATGATGCAGAGTGTGGATGGCTGAGGGCCTGGAGGTCCAGCAATGTAGGAGAAAGACAGAGGAGAAAGTGTGGTTTAACAAACAGGCCAACAGAGTGATGCAAGTCAAACTTATATCACAGACTGCATCATTACCAAGCATTGCACACCTGGCTGCTGTCTTTAGTTTGGATTATGCCCCCAAAAAATCTTTGGCTTTGATGCCTGTTGAGTGCTCAGCTTGAGCTTACCTCCGGTGAAGTGATACCGGTTTTATTAATGCTCGGCCATG
The DNA here is from genome assembly GCF_964188405.1 of Protomyctophum parallelum. Classification (NCBI taxonomy): domain Eukaryota; kingdom Metazoa; phylum Chordata; class Actinopteri; order Myctophiformes; family Myctophidae; genus Protomyctophum; species Protomyctophum parallelum. Next base: position 53,816,320 of record NC_139702.1, on the reverse strand, counting down.
GAGAGAAACCATTATTTCATTTGACTTGAAGCACAGGTTATGTATTAGTATGATTATTGAGCGGTGCCAACCGCCTCCATTAAGTGACTTTGTGTGTATGTCTGTCTGAATTTGACCCCTGTCTGAGTACAGCCCCTTGATTACGACCCATTGACCCCTGCAGCTGGGCATTACAACCCTCGTGCTTAAGTCATCAACTGGGCTTGACTCCAAAGGCAATTTTATTTTTAATTATGATGTAACCATGTGGTCCCACTGAGATCAATAGTATCCTTGAAGTTGAAGATACCCACTGTCATACACACTGTACTGTACACTGTGTGTACCCAGCCACAAATCCCCCACAGTGTGTTTTGTGGGTTGTTGTGAACCCTCACAGCTACGTTGCACCAGTGATCCAACTGATGAGGGGTGAGGGCATATATGGAGATCTCTGTCAGTCACTGTCTTTTTTATGGTGAAATACATTTAGCTTGTCTCATGCCTTCTCATTGTGGTAACTCCCGCCGGTCAATCCATATATTTGGACCATTTTTCTCATTGCAGCCTGTGTTCAGGATATAAGTAGGCCAAATGGGACATATACTGTATTTGTTTGATTGTAGAGGCAGATCAAATTAAATGGCATACCACTTGACAAGTGTGCACGTAGCAGTTTGTGCTGTGGTCTTCCTCAATGTCAATGGGATGCTGTGGATGGACACATTCAGGCTCTCACGGGGAACAGACCTATATGGCTTTCTGGTTACAGGGTATTCTCTCTAAGCATTATGATGAAGTGTGATAAAACGCTTAACAGACTAGATTTTCTTGGTTAGTTCTTCATGTGGGGATGACTCAAGCAAACCCACCACCCCAACTGCGACGCCTGCCTCAACTTCTCATCATCCCCTTCCCGGTTGTTGCTCCCCCTGGGAACAAAATAGACTGCAGATAAACATCTGTTATTCAAAATGATGTATTCGCACAATACATTGAAGGCTCTAAAGTGTGAGAAGAGGGGAGATTTCGAGAGAAAGTGATGGGAGTGAGTGGGAGGTGTTGGCACCATCTCAGAAAACAATTATACCCAGTTGACAAAAAAACAACAACAAAAAATAGGAGTCGATGCTGCATCTAGTTTTAATTGAACAATAGTTTGGGTCTAAGGAGGCCTAGGCGCTGCTTCTCCGCAGAGTGAGAGAGACAGAAGGAGACTTGATGCTATCGTTCACCCATCAACACTCCACTGATGTGCTTGTGGTTTACTGAGCTTACGTTTGTTTGTGTTAGGGGAATCTTTGTCTTCCATCGAAAATGGAAGTGCTTAAAATTCAGATATAGGCGAAAGCTATGGGGTGTAAACACACATTGGATATTTTTATTTATTTGATCAATTTAATTTATTGTTTTAATTATGTTGTGTTGTACTCTGCAGCTTGTCATTTTGGAGAATTTGAAAACAGAAAAGGCAATTTAAAAGGAAAATAAAATACCTTGGATATAATGGATATATGGGGGAACTTGTTCTACTCTCATTTCCATAATATGTCCAGCCTTATTAATTCTGCATCTATGGCAGATTGGGACACACACACACAATAAATGTATTGGGTGTTGCTTAATGAGCCTCCGGCCCAGTCCTCCATCTCCAGAGTGTTATGATGGGAAGCGAAATGTCCCTGGCCAAGAAACCCCATCTGCAATCCAATCCCCGCTCTCATTGAAAGTCCGGACGCTTATCCTTCAACAAAATGGAGCGCGGTGCATATGAACTTTGGTTTGCCGTCGATACCGTCCGCATCCGAAAAGGCATAAAAGAGAAACATTAGCTGGAGTGGGCTCCCTCCACACCCGGCATATTTCAGCTCGTTTGTCCCATTAACAACCCGGGATATGTGAGGCAGCGCTGTGCCTCATCGACTGGAGTTCATTTATAGAGGAAAATCTATAGACGAGGGACACATATCCATCTGCCTCCTCACTCTCCTCCGGGGACGGTCATTTGTGTACTTATTTGAGCTGCGGTCAGCCATTAGGCCAAGGCTCCACCAGACCGCGGGGGCTCTGAAGCTAATTACTTTTCCCACCCTCTGCATTGACCATAACCTTTCCCCACATTTATTGGCACATGTATGGAAGGAAAAGCATGTCACGGTTGATGTAGCAAAGACATCAAAGACGAAGTTCACTATACTCTCAACAGAAGACGATCACTGAATGTTTGAATAACGATTTACATGTGGCTAAGAGCAGCCAGCAGCGTGCGACTGACGATTGTATAGCCACAGATTTATACTTGGTTGTCATTGTATTATGCTCTTTTCACTATGCAACCCTGGGGCGCAACTAAGTATAAATCACGCTTAACACTGTCATGCTCTGATGAGGTCCAAAGGAGGAATCAACTGAGAATTAAACCATATTATTTATGGGATGGTTTCTTCTGGCCACATAACGCAACTCTGGTTACAGTGCATATACAGTCTATGAACCACATACAGTATACTCATACTGAACCACATACAGTATATGAACCACATACAGTATACTGAACCACATACAGTATATGAACCACATACAGTATACTGAACCACATACAGTATATGAAACACATACAGTATATGAACCACATACAGTACAGTACAGTACAGTACACCAGTACTACACCTCAATCAGGTGTATAGCCTGAAAGAGCCCTGTGCTTTTCTGGTCATGGTGGCAGAACGAACTAGCGCTGGAAACCGACGCTGACTTCTTATTGGTTCACTAACCTATGTGCCGGCCTCCCCACCCCCCTGTCACAGCGGAAAACACTGACGTCACTACATTTGGAGCGACGCCCCTCTGCATTTTTTATTTATTATTTTCTCCCCTGAAAACCAGTTTGATTTAGAAGGCCTTTTGTTTTTAATCGGCCTCAGGTCTAAATGGGTTAACTGAGGGAGAATGCCACTGTAGCATGTAGTTTCAGTGGAGCAGAGGGGAGGGGAGCGGAGCTAGGTGTGTGTGTGTGTTTCAGGTGCAGGGCCGTCTCGGAGGGGCCTTGGCGTATCCTCGGAAGACTTCTTTTGGGGTCCTAATAATAACTTGAAAGTGCAAAGTCTCGAGCATGGTTCCTTTCTTCCCCTCATAATTAGCCTTTAACAGGCATCAAGCTAATTGCAGGAAGGTAATTGGGCTTCACGTTTTTCTGTTGCGATACGCAGGCATACAGTATACACACGTGTGCGCGTGCGCGCGCTCACACACACACACACACACACACACACACACACACACACACACACACACGTACACGTACTTCTCTACCTGGGTGTTTCGTGTTGCTTGTCACATTGATTTTCAGATTAATTAAAAATCATTTTAATTAGGCGGTTTCTCCCACAATGATGGCTTCAGTGTTACTTAGATAGAGAGAATACTTTATTGGTAATTTCTTCAAAAACTTCAAAAACGTGGATTAGACACACAAAAAAACAAGCTTAATGCCATTGTTCTCTACAAACGGCAACATACTGTACAGTGTACACACAACCATGAACCATGCTTATGCCACCTTGCTTATTGTAAATCGCTCTGGATTAAGAGCGTCTGCTAAATGCCTAAATTGTAAATTGTAACCAAAGAAATGTAATCCTTATACAGTATATCGTTCGTCCTCCTATCCATATTCTAACTTGTTGTGATACCTTGTTATTGAAATGTGCTTTACAAAGTGTGTGTGTGTGTGTGTGTGTGTGTGTGTGTGTGTGTGTGTGTATGTGTGTATGTGTGTGCGTGTGTGCGTGCGCAGGGCCAATTTGGAGGAGGAGTTGGACGTGCTTCGTGTTCAGGCTGCTATGGACAGAGCCACAGTGAAGGAACTCCGCCTGTGTCTTCAGAACGAACACCAAGGTGAGTCTACCCCCAACCCCCCCCCCCCCCCCCCTCCATGACACCATACAGTTTCTAGCGTTCATACCGTGTAAATGTAACTCTCAAATTCCCCACTTGCATTTCTTTGTATTATTGTTCTTGAGTTGTGTTGCTCTTAACAGGACTTTGCCACACTAGTGACCCTTTTTATTCTTGTGTGATTCACATATGGACTAGGCAGACTCAAGCAGGCAGTGCTTTGACATGAAACTAACTATTAAACCAATGCATACAGTACAAATCACAATATATATATATAATTACTTTCCCTGACCTTAATTCAAACGAAACAAACATGTTGCCTATGCCTAACCTCAACCAAGTTGATTTACAGGAAGATGTGTGATATGAAATTAATCAACAAATCATACGCATTATGAATATTCGTGTCACTGTCATTAGTGTTTTGTGATTAACTAGGCCTATATGAATCACCAGGTGATAATTTATGTTCCATCTCTCTGCTGGTTAAACTCACTTTACCTAAAATTAATTTGGTAAAATGAATTGTTCAAAATGTCATTATTCGAGTGTATTCAACTGTGTCGCAACTCGCAAGCATGGTATTGTTTTTGTTATACTGTATAATTAGTATTTGTACATCTTGTATTTATATTGTTGTAATTACAGTTTATACAGGTAATTACAATGTTTTCATGAGGCACACTTTCATGAGGCCAATGAACAGTTTTTAATTAAAATCTTTATTTGTAGACTCATATCCATAGAAATTCAATATAATACTATACTGTCAGGTGATAAGAAGCGGCCTGCTCACTCCTCATGCATTGAAGGAAGCATGAGCTCAGTTCGGGGCTCTCCCCAGGCTGTCGGAGAGAAAGTAGCGCCCAGGATTACAGATTAGGGCCTTAGGCAATTGTCGCTGGGTGAAAAATGGGTTACAAAAGCGTGTGGGGAAGAGACAGAAAAAAGAAATAAATACAATACAATGCAAGACATCAGATAATAAAATAAATGGTACAATTTTATTTTATTTTATTTCTATTCTTTTATAATGTTTGTAGTTGTTGATTTCTCTATTACTGTCTCCATTCGCCACCTCAGGGTTTAGCCTGAGGCCTAGAAAAGTGAGGCAGAAAGTAGAGGATGCTGTACCTGTGATGTTTTCAAGCCTGCATATTAAACATGTATAAACAGCACCTTGTCTGTGCCTCTTTACCTCTAGGCCACATTTGTGTTCGTCAGGCGTTTCCTTATGAGAATTAACAGGACAACTCAATTAAGACTTAATCAACTCGTTGGTAAATTGACCAGGAGATCAAACTGCATCTATCTCGTCTCGCAAGTGTCATCCCCAATGATGTAAGGCGCATTGGTTTTCTCAAATCCAATCTGCATTTTATTGTCAGACACTGACCAGCACAAGCAGTGGCCTTAATTAACCAGCTCAATAACAAATCTGTCCCATATCACTTTAATTTACTCGTGGCCCTGCTTTAAAGGATGGCACTAATTAAAATGGTGAATGCTCCTCCCAATGACAATCAATGCATAATCAGGAATGCATCGAAATAGACTCCCTTGAAAAGGGGAGATTTAGTGCGGAATCCTGTCACACAAACACTAATATTGTGGACATGCTCATTGTCGAGGTTCAATGCTGAGTGATTGTCCCTTAATAGAAAATGTTTCGACAAATGCTGTAAAAGTAGGTCATAGAAATAAGACGGTCATACTGCACTCATACACATTAGGGTTTGCTTTATACGCAAAATATTTTCACCTCGTAAATCAAGACACCTAACCTCTGGCCGTCAATAACAACTAGCCTGGAACTCACCTATGCTTTTTATGGCATAGGCAGCTCCCGGCAGGATCCACCGGGAGAAACTATGCGCAGCTGCGCGACATGAGACTAATTACTTAGAGCGACAGAGAGAGAGAGGAGCATGTGTGTGTACATGTGTGCGTGTGTATGTCAATTTTACAAAGGTGCAGACGATCAGAAATCAGCAGAGAGTGAGCAATGTTTGCGCTACTCTATGCCGAATTGAAGTGAACTCAGACCCAGACTTTTTTTTCCTCCCTGGAAATAAAAACGTCTGGGTTTCCGAGGCTAATAACAACAGAGTCAGGAAGAAAACGTGTTCTCCACAAAACAGCCATTATTACACAAGTGGCCCCTGACGTTTCAACCCACCCCCTCCCCAGACCCTGATGAAAGGGGAGGCAAGGTTGGAAAGGCCCCGTCAGGATTGCGCTAACGAAAGGCAGCAGATGAAAGGATCGTGGCCCTTTGTGCTGCGGCCCGTTGAGGAGATGCGAGAGCGACGTTAATGTATGCCACACAGAGCCGGCCCGGGACCCTCCCTCCTCCTTTGGCAGTAGAGAGTGACTGGGGAGCCACCACCAGCATCCTCATCAAGGTAGTGCTGCCGAGGTGCCCAACTCCCCAGCCACCCAGCGTTGGGGCCAGGATGGATAATTGTCTCTTCTCTCTGGTTATGTACCCAGCCGACGCAGGCAGCCCTCCTGTCCTGTTTGGCGCTCTGCATGATTGGACGTGACAACTCCCGGGAAGACAAAAGAGAGGGCTAATTCAGAGTAACAAACTTCCCTAGGCAAAGTTGTCAGATGCAAAAAAGCGGAAGAGAGGGAGAGAGAGTAGGAGCTCTGCAGTGTGTATTCCTCTCTCGCTTTTTCTTAATGCTCGCCTTCCACGCTCTCTCTCTCTCTCTCTCTCTCTCTCTCACTCTCTCCTTTCTTCTGCTACTCCATCCAAAAGGTCAACTGACCTGAAGAGTCAGGGGGCTCAATCTTTAATGCTTCCAGCCTCGTTCCACAAATTAGTTTGCCTGTATACTGCCTTGAAAGTTTAACTTGCCGGAACGAGAGGTGGAAACTTTTTGGTATTGTTTGGTTGAGCTGGAAAAGTATTTCCTCTTCTGCAGACATGTCGTGACACAGAGACCTCTGTGTGTGGGTATGCGCGTGCGTGCATGCATGCGTTCACACATTGTCATGTGTATCAAACCTGCATGTTTTCTCATTTGCTTGGTTTCGTTATGTGGATTTATCTTGTCACAACTATTAAGGCTGCACACTAGTGCAGTCTACTCTGTAGAGATCAACTTTTCCCTGGAGAAATGGTGTTTCACAAAGTGCAACTGGAGGGTTCACAGGGGACTGGAAGACATTGCAGGGTTTGTTTAAGATCCTCAGGGGACGGCCACATGCCGTTTCTAAAATTCATGCTGTGCTTTTGAATCAACTGAATCAACACTGAATCAATTACTGGCTTGTAATTACTTGATGTGATTATAAATGGTGATTTTTAAATGGAAAGGAAAAAAAAATAACCATTAGAATTGGCTAGGTAATGCTTTGAAAAGAACTGGCAGCACAATAGACAGGAAATTTGCCCTTAATAATTGTTAATTGAGCTAATGTGTCCTCTTTATTATAGTCCTATTGATTGAATAGCCTGATCTTGACATTTGCTTTGTTCCCCTGGACAGAACTGCTTCACAAAGTGGCAGAGGGGCACCAGGTCAGCAGCAGCATGACTAAAAAGCCTTGTGTTCCTGCCGAACAAACGGAGCAGTCATTAAGAAAGGTACAGTACTACTGTCGTCACTGACGTTCTCCCTTGTCATCGCTAATAAAAGAATACCCGGTAAGAGTATTAACTGTAGCACAATGCCTTGAAGTGGTGAATTGTGTGCAAGTTTCGCCTAGTGCTCTATATGAAGAATGGTTTTAAAATGATTTCCTCACTCTCAGAATTAGTCCATAACAAGTCAGTTTAGCAAATGTTAACATGTACCTCAGGGCAGGCAGTTTAGCTTTTGTGACAAAAACAAACTGCTACAAGCAATGATAAATAATATTCCAGATTTCGCAACATGCGGCTTTGAGATATACTCCTGCTGGAGTTCCCATGAAAAATGCAATATTGTGCAAACAAGCAATCACACAGCGACACAATGGAGAGAGAGTATGCAGAGGGACACACAGGCAAGTTGAACTTTTTTCTGCAGAGGAATTAAGGAATAATTCACAGCAGATGATGCCACTGCACTGCTTGCCAACAGCAGCCATATGGCGGTGTAATGGAGACTGTCATCGCCTTTATTACTGAATGACAAGCAGTGTGTTGAATCTAATAACCTGCAGAGGGGGAGAGATGGCGCTAATATATGCCCCAGAAACAATAGATGATTGAAATACTGTATATATTTTCTTCTTTTTTGCTTCGTTCGCCCACTTGGGTTGTGTGTCACTGCTGTGATGGTTGTCTGTCCATCTGTATCTACAGTATGCCTACAGTACACACATGCCCCCCCCCCCCCCCCCCCCTCATGGTTGGGACTGTTTTTTGTACGGGTGGGGGGGGCCTTGACTATGTAATTTTGTTTGAAAGGTGCCGTGCTTTACCAGAGGGCAGAGCAAGACACAAATAAAGCAGATTGCCTGGGGGTATGAAGCCAGCAGGCATCCACTGTTCGCTTAACAGTCTCCATCGAAGACTTAACAAAGAGACTAAGTGCTCCCGCTCATTGTTTAGTGAAGACTCGAGTGACGAGGGGCGTGTGTGTGTGTGTGGGGGGGGGGGGGTGTGTACGGGGGGGGGGTCAGGGTTTTTTGGGGTAAAAGAGAAAGGCGTGTGCAAGTCAGATGTCCATTGGGGTGGGGTGGGGCGGGGGGGGGGGTTCTAATCCCTGAAATGGACTCAGCCAACCAGACAACCACATACACACAAGTGCTAGGATAATGGTGTGTTGGTTGTTACCACACACAGGTCAAACAGGGGAACTCGCCAATCATTTTCCCTGTTCAAATAAATGATGTCCATTCTGTTGTTGATGGCATGAAGAGCTCCAGATAATTCACAATAAACAATTCCCCAAATAACTCCGTGTGTGTGTCTGTGGTCCCAGATGGAGGTGCTGGAGCAGAGGATGACGTCCCTGGAGGAGGAGACGGAGAGGCTGAGGGAGGAGAAGGAGGACCTCCTGGAGGCCAACGAGGGGCTGGCCCGCGACTACCGCGACCTCCAGGTCTCCCTGGAGCGCCTGCGCAGCCAGGGGACGGCCCGCGAGGAGGCGGCCCGGGCCGAGGCCCTCGCCCAGGCGGAGAGGCACCGCGGCGAGGCCCTGGCTTCGGAGGCCCGGCTGGACGGCTCACAGAAGGAGGCGGCCCGGCTCCACGGGCAGATGCTGAGGCTGAGGCAGGAGCTGGGGATCCTCGGAGCCGCCCGGGACTTCTATAGGAAGCGCACTGCAGCAGTGGCCGTGCTGGGGACAGCGAGGGGAGGAGCAGCACCAGGAGCCAGAGGCACCATTAGCAGCAAGGTCACATTCAGAACAGCCAGGCTCAGAGGTCCAGCGCGCCAGCACAGCCACCCAGCAGTCGGCCCCAATCAAGCCATCAGCTGGAGAGGCCGAAGCCCCAGCCCCACTAAGGACGAGTGGGAGGACATGAGCGCTGATAGGTAACAGAGTACACGCACACGGACACACGCACACGGACACACACACACACGCACGCACGCACGCACGCACACACACACACACACACACACACACACACACACACACACACACACACACACACACACTACACACTATCTTGTTCTTGCTGCCTCATTATTCTCTAGTTGGGGTGAAGGGAGCTGGGGTGGTGGGATGGGGGGCAAGGTACTGGGCTGGGCTGCTTGGGGGTGGGGGGGGGGGGGGTGCAAGGGCCTATGCTGCATTGAGGGGACAACGTGCATATGCAAAGCGTAAGCAAATGTGTGATTGAATTTCAGCATCTGTCTAGTTGGTATTCAAGAGCCAAAGGAAGATGTGTGGCGAGAGAGAATGATAGTGTGAGAGAGAGTGAGAGCAGGTGGGGGGGGGGGGGGTGGGGGGGGGGGGAGACTACTGTCAGATCCTCTGAAATATCCTGGGACGCCTTGCTCGGAGCTTATTGACTGAAATTTGCATGCAAAATTAGCCACCTCTGCACACGCAGAGTTGAAGCGGTGCCAGGAAAAGCCCTGGGATAACGGGGCGCGCCGATGCAGCGCTGCCTTTCCACTGATGCCATTTTCATGCACCAGTCACGCCGCCCTGGAATTGACAGTTTGGCAGTTTGATTTAACCCATTCTGACCTGAGATCAGATTCATGCGAGGTTTCCGCCGGACACACACTGGTCTGATGAACCCATTCTGACCTGAGATCAGATTCTAGAAATGTCAGTCGTTCTTCGATTTTTTTCAAAAATAGCAGACCTCGGTGGCGCGATATGAGCTTGTAGATCTGCTATTTTTCAATAGCTAAAGCATAACATGATGCTGACACCAAAATGGGTGCCCGTTCAGAATGGGTTAATTTACCGGTCCTTTGCATATTCACTACCACCCCCCCTTGACAGCACTAAGGATCCCCCTGCAAGCAGCCCCCCCAGCACCTCCAACTCCACCCGCAACACCACGAGCACAAACACTGTATGCACACACACACACACACACACACACACACACACACACACACACATCCCAACCTAAGCCTTGTCAGTTCAGTTATCTTGTGCCGTGTCGATTCTCGGATAGGCACTTCCCTTCTTCATGTGTGTGCGCCCACACACACACACACACACACACACACACACACACACACCCCTCCTCTCTCTTCCTCTCTCTACTCGCCTTAATTTACTTAGATAAATTTTGAATGACCCCACTCGGCTCGGTACCAGCTGTCTACAAGCTGTTTAACACCCTCTAAATTAAGAACCATCGACAGTAATTATTTCATGTATGTTTTATGCAAAAAAGCCACCGAGCCAGACCTTTATTGAGTGATGCTCGCAAATGATTCGATTTCAAACACTTGAGAGCTCCTCTACTATATTCATTTCCCTTCCTCTCTCTCTCTCTCTCTCTCTCTCTCTCTCTCTGTCTCTACACCAACTAATTCATCAGAATGTAATCCAGCCTAGCTGTATTCACACGAGGCCTTTTAACAGGGACTGGGGTGCAGCCATGACCTGCCTCTCTAATACCTCTCCATGTGGCTAATAAGCGGCAGTCAAATGCACCCTGTACCTGAGAGAAGGACTTAAGAGGATTTGCGGAGGAGGAGGGGGGGGGGGGGCAACCTAAATTGAGACATTGTCTTGTTTAAAGGCACCTGCCAATTGAGTCTGAACAGTAAATCCTTCTGCACTTTACCCTTTTCATCTCGCAGGTGTCTTTCTTTCTTTCTGCAGCGATATGTCTGCTAAATACATTCTCTCTTCTTCTTCTTGTTGTTATTGTTCTTCTCATTCCTCTGACCCTATAGGTATAAATTGTGAGTCTGAATACAGTTATCCGACTCACTAAGGTCCGCTGACAAGCCTGGTGTTTCCTTCCCTGCCCATGGCTCACCTCTATCAGATTTGGGAACTGCTGGAGGGCAGCCTGCCATCTTGAGCACGTCAGAAAGTTTTGGTTTTAGAGCAGCTAGGATCATGAGGGTGGTGTTGGCTTTAGAGCAGGAGCAGCTAGGATCATGAGGGTGGTGTTGGTTCATGATCCTAGCTCCGGCTGATGGCACAACCACATTGTGGTATTACTGGAACCACAATGAGTTTTAAGTTTACCTTTAATCAAGTTAGAGTGATCTCAATGACGTCAATGGGCATAAGAACAGAGGATAGGAATTACCAAACCAAATCCATCAAATATATAAAATAAGTATCATATAAGTATGCATCTGGATATGGATGGGTGCACAGTCTGCACACATGGGAGCCCTCTCTCTCTCACACACACACACACACACACACACACACACACACGTACCCTGAAGCGTGGCGATGGTGTGCCAACGCTGTCTCGGGCAGTGTTGTCCACTCAGCAGATCTGACAGAGTGCAGCGCCAGTTCCTGAGGTTATATGTCCAAGGCTAACACCCCCTCCCGTTGGCTGACTGCTGAAGGCCAAATGTTCAGTGTAGACAGGTGGAGACACACTGAGTACATGTCAATTTGGCTACAGGTACACTGTACTGTGTGTGTGTGTGTGTGTGTGTGTGTGAGAGAGATAGAGAGCATGCCATGTGGGCACACATGTGCAGACATGCATATTTGCTTGCGTGGCTGTGCGTGCATGGGTCAGAGGGGGATGTCTTTGTCTGCGTGCGTGCGTGCACGTACATGTGTGTGAGAAGAACAAGCGTGAAGACTGTGTATTGAGTAATAGTGAAGACACCTCACATTGTGGTAGGGTTTCTCACAGGTTTTAACTATGATGGTTGCATCAAACCATCATCAAAGGTTTTCCATCCATAACACTTGTATGCATGTAAGGTAGGTACTGTACATGGGTATGAAGCTCTGATTAGTGATCATATTCTTCCCTCTGCCCCTTTGTGCTTCCCTCCGACGTCCCAGGCTTAACCCCAACTAGCTGCAAGCCCTATCACATTCTAGTTGGATATCATTTCTCTCTCTCTCTCTCTCTCTCTCTCTCTCTGTTGCACATGCGCCCACCTTAATAAACCCACCAGCGCAAATGTCACTGGCTTCCACCTCCACGTCAAAGGTCGCTGTCAATAAAAGCCTACGTGTGTGTTGACGCAAGTGTGTGTGCGTCTGCATGTGCATGTCTATTGTCTGTGCAAACAGACACACACACACACACACACACTTACGCACGCACATATCTGAAAGCCGTTTTGCCGTATGTCCATCAGAGGACAGGAGGTTTCATCTTCACTCAGCCGCGCCTCTCACATACACACACACACACACACACACACACACACACACACACACACACACATCTGTCACACAACCAAGGCTAATGAAGGCCACAGCACCTCTCATACATGTTGATGCTTTCCCCTCTCTTCATTTACACCCATATTATTTACATTTCCCTCTCTCTGATTTGGCGGGACATTGATTTTGTGTTGGGGTGTGATGGAGGCAAAAATAAATGCACATATTTTGCTTGATGTTGTCAATGTCAACTTAAACCAAGCATACAAAAGTACATCGGATTTTTGTCCAAGGGTGATACTCATGGTTGCGACCCAGAGTGGGTTGCAGCAGTTGGATCCTTGCAATAAGTAACCGCTTATCGTGTGTGTGTGTGTGTGTGTGTGTGTGTGTGTGTGTGTGTGTGTGTGTGTGTGTGTGTGTGTGTGTGTGTGTGTGTGTGTGTGTGTGTGTGTGTGTGTGTGTGTGTGTGTGTGTGTGTGTGTGTGTGTGTGTGTGTGTGTGTGTGTGTCAGCGACGGTGGTGATGAGTACTCAGACAGTCTGGACAGCAGTCTCTCAGGGAGAAGACCTCGGCAGTGCTACAGCAGCAAAAAGGTTAGTCTGTCTCCACACACCTCAGTCTCTCTTCACGTCCTATAAAGACTCTATCTGGTGTTTGGTTTTTTCTAAGCAATAAAAATTCCAGTGTCAGCTGACAAAGTATTATTGCGACCGAAGTTAACTTTTTGTCACTCGAAATCCCCATACATGGGGAAAGCCCCCATATATTGTGCCCAGGTCTCGTGACATCACTATGACATCATCAGGGATGATCATGGATTATAGTAAATGCGACGTGCTGTCGCAATTAAGCCCATATATGGTGATCCCTGATGTCATCAATATTAGTATATGGATATATGTCAGAACCTGTTCTGACATTCCATATGTTGATCCTTCCCCATCATCGATCCTCTTTTATGTCTCCCTTTTGACTGATACCTGTCCATTTAAACTCTAGACGGGCCCGCCGCAAAGTTATTAGTGCAGCTGCAGCCGGCGAAAACTAGAGTTCTCAACAGGCCCGAAAATTAAGGCCCGGCCCTACCTTGGCCCTCATAAAATAATTAGAAATGTCAAACATACAGATGAAACATGGCCGCCGAAAACCAGTTCCTGTGGAAGGTTTCATTCAGCCTGCCTGGGATGCTGGCAATGAATGCCCGGGTGGTTATCTCTCAGATTTAGCTGGTACACACTTTGAGTCTACCTGTACAAATGAGTGTCACACGCTGTCCATTCACATCACAGTGAACACCTGCAGTCACCCCCTCTCCCGTCTCCACACCAGGAAATCAATAGGCCTGGACTCTCTAGCTCTTGTCCACATCAAACCCCTGCACAGCTGTACATGGCAGCTCTGTACCCCAGAGAGAGAGAGAGAGATCACACTCCTCTCCTTTGCAGTCTGTCAAAGAGAGAGAGAGAGAGAGGAGGGGAAGAGAGAGCTTTAAAGCTGATCTCTCTGTCTTTGAGTGATGTAGGAGTTGCAGAGTGGGATCTAAAGTACAGGTAGGTGGTTGAAAGTGGTGTTGAGGAAGAAGGAGTTTGCTGTTTTACATGTAGTCAGAGAAGTTAGACTCCCTCTCCTCTCCCCTCTCCTCTCCTCTCCCCTACCCTCCCCTCCTCTGCTCTACTCAGTGTGCCTGTCAGCTCCGCCTGGGCTCACCACTATGACAACCTTGGCCCTCACACCCCCTGCACCTCTCTGTGTCACAAACCAAAGGTCTCTCTCTCTCTCTCGTTCTCTCCCTCTCTCTCTCTCTCTCTCTCTCTCTCTCTCTCTCTCTCTCTCTCTCTCTCTCTCTCTCTCTCTCTCTCCTCCTCCTCCCTACAAGGTTCCATGTGATCAAACCTAGCACTGATCAAACCCTACCACCATTACAAAGAGGACTCTTTGATGTCACTACAAACAGCAGTGCAGTTAGGAGGTGTCGCACGCACTCAAATACACACATTCACATACTGAGTGCGCAGGTGTGTGTGTGTGTGTGTGTGTGTGTGTGTGTGTGTGTGTGTGTGTGTGTGTGTGCAATTTAATCAAAGATACATTACACAACAAGTATGCAGTCACACGCACAAAGTCATCACACTCATGCACATGAACTCAAACACCCAGTTTTATGGATAGATTTACCCACACAGATGTTAGGCAGATGTATCTATGTATGTATGTGAGCTCCCTCACACACACACACACACGCACGCTTGTGCACATGCGCGCGTTCTCGTAGCGGCACATCAGTGTGGGGGAGACAGTGATTGGATGAAGGGAGAGAGATGGTATGTAGCAGCCTGTCAGAAGCCATATCCGCATAGGAGTCAAAGTGTCGTGTGAATGGACTCGAGGTGAATTATTAACACACACACACACACACGCACAAAAAGCGAGGTGATTTGTCATTTTGCATTAAAAGCGAGCACGGCCCTGTGATCCACGGTGTGGTTCCAGGAAGCGCAGCGTGTCAGCCTGTTGGCTTGCATTAAATGCCTGCGTCACTGATCGCCCCTCCCCCCCCCCCCCCCCCCCCCCCCCCCCTCCCCCTCCTCTCTCCCTCTCCTCTCCTCAGCCCTGCAGG
>NC_139702.1:53761086-53796086 GCF_964188405.1 Protomyctophum parallelum | reverse complement strand
GAACTAAATTGTTCATATAAGTAACCTCTCATCTGAATGTGTCAGTCACACCCATCATCCAAATACAGGTTGATTTTAGTTGCTGGATTATCTACCTTGGTACTTAGTCCCTCCAATTACCTTGCTACATTCCAACAGACTGTTCCGTCCGCACCCACCTGCCTCCGCCACCACCGTTATCTAAAAAGTGGCACGTCCTGCCCTCCCCGCTGCATGTAAGAGGTTCGGATTACACCAGATTATATGTGGGGGGGGGGAGACATAGCTGACAGTAAGGGGGGAAATATGACAGAATCGTGCATCTTTTAATCCCTGGGACACATCACAGACTCGGCACGTAGAATTTGAGGGGCGTGTAGTTGTATGTCGTGAGCCGTTTAATTTAGTTTTTATGTCGGTTGTATGTGTCACATCAAAGGCAAACAGCGGAATTAATGGTTGTTGATTGGGGAGCTGGTATGATAAATCATTTTTGTCATAATGTGTATGTTATGGTAGGCAAGTGTTGCTGATGACATGCACACGTGTGTGTGTGTGTGTGTGCGTGTGACGTGTGTGCGTGCATGTGCGTGCTCAAGCTATAGTTGAGGAGCCTGTGTCTCCTTATTCATCCTGCTCATGATTGGCTATCACTTGGAATGACACCAGTCACACCCGTCCCCAGTGGAGAGAGGGAGAGAGAGAAGAGGGAGTGATAGTGGTGTCATCTTTTGCAGCCTAATGGTCCTGCACTACATCAGAGTCATGTCAGTGTCAAGTCTCAGTGGGGATGAAGATGGCCACTGAAATCAAAGCCTGTCTTACGGGAAGTGTCATCAATGCCACTGTGTGTGTGTGTGTGTGTGTGTGTGTGTGTGTGTGTGCGTGCGCGTGTGTGCGTGTGCGACACCCATACCCTCACTTTCTCTCATGCGCGCTCTTTAACTCTCCTCTTACACATTGACACCCTTTCTCATTATGTTAATTTTTACTCTTTCGTTCTTCTCTTTTTCTCTCTCAGTGCTTTCTTTGTCTCTTACTTGCATTCTCTATTTTCCTTTCACTCAATTTTCACCTCTCTCTCCCTCTCTCACTGTCTCTGTGCCTCTCTGTCCCGGGGGACATGTCCCATGTCTCTTCCACAGCACAGAGCAGGAAACCTAAAACAAGGGAGATGCTATTAAAAGGTGTTAGCCGGCAACCAGATATCAATAACCTCCATGTATGCAGAGCAGAGAGCAAGCCCCGGGGACGCTGCGGTTTCAGCAGTGTGTGTGACAGAGTGAATGTGAGCATCAGTGATTTCGGTGTTCAGTGTGAGTGTCTCTGCATGTCTTGTGTTTTTCTGTGTGGTTCTCCTTTGTGTGTCTGCGCGGGCGCGTGCACACACCACACATCCTCCAGTATCGTGTCTCTCACTCGTGCCATTAAGCATGCCTGGTGTTTGATATGATACCAGCTCAGCTAATTGTGGCTGTATTAAATCAGACCTCATTGAGGTGGCTTACTGTCCTACATTGCCTTCACAAGCAGCCGATAAGTCTTGCTCAGAGTCGGTGGTTAAAAGCACTCACCTTGAGTGCTAATGTAAAGTTAGCCGATACAATGCATTGTACATGACCAGACAGTGTTCTAATCTGTCAGTAGCCATCAAATTATGGAGCAGTTTAGACCTAAGAAACCATTTGAATCCAATTAACTATTTTGAAGGATGTAAAACTTGCAGTAGGCTTTGCTCCTCAGCACCAGAATTCTAAAACCAATTAACTAGCAAGTAGACTAGACAGCCTGGGTCCCCAGAACCGGAGTTGAGAACCATGTGAACTACTTTGTTGTCCCCAGGATCGGAGCTGAGCGCCAAACAGCTTGTCCAAAACATCAACCTTCCTCCATCCCAAGGTGCTCAGTGGTGATTTCACAAAGCAGCTCCATTCAGCACGCCACTCACAGTCAGAAATTAGGCCCTGATGACCAGGCAACAGCATTCTGTCTCCATATTTACATAAGTATATGTGTTTAATATCACAGGCTGGATCTCAAAGGCGAGGCAGCAGCGGTTCTCCCCTGGAGAAACGCATAGTTCACACGGGTTGTCTTCACATTGTCTCTTATTTATGTATCACGCGTAGTGGAATGAAAATTGGGTTTGAATGTGTTTATGTCCAGGGGGGGAATCTGCAATCTCCAGTGTTTCCGTTCTCACAGTCCTTATCACTCCTTTATAAAAGTTACATTGAAATGCATGGGAATGGTATCACTTTTGACTGGTTTATGAGCAGGTGCAGACTATATCATTTTGAATAAGTTAGTTTACAGTATTATTTTGACTTTAACCCACCTGGTGACACCTGGTGTCCGTACCATCAAAAGTACACCAATCACCGCTCATGCATGCATTGTTCTTGTACAAGCACGCAGTAACTTACTATCGATAGTTTAGGATTTGGCAAGGACACCACATTGTTTTTGGATTCTACAGTAGGTGTTGTTTTTGGATAGTGGTAATTCCGCTTCAATGTTTATCATGATTGTGCAAGGAAACTAAACTGAATTGTAGTTACAGTTAGTTACTGTAGCAGTGTGGCATATAACCCAATCATTCTCTCTCTCTCTCTCTCTCTCTCTCTCTCTCTCTCTCCAGAGTGGGATCGATAGCATACATTCAGGTCTCCTGTCATTTGTTTGTTTGTATGTTGTTAGTGGCATTGCAGTAAGCTATACCTCTGTCTATCCATGTCGATAATGTGTGTACAGAAGCTGACCTGTGACCTGGCAGGCTTGGAGCAGCAGAAGAGAGTGCTGGAGATGGAGCTGGAGCAATGGAGACAGGTCAGACTGCCTCAGCCCACCCCACCACCACCACCACCAGCGGTAGGAACTACAGAGAGCCGCAGCCAAGACAAGGCCATTCCTGACCCGGGCCCCCTCCAGGCCTTGGAGGCTGAGGTCAAACAGCTCCAGACCCGGCTGAAGGTCAGTGTTTGTTTGACTGGGATAAGACAAGAGTGGCATGGGGGCAGAAAATGCAACCAGTGTAGAAATGCGACCAAATGCGACCAAATGGGTGTAATTGTGCACTTCCTCTTGGTTGTTTGATCTGTTGTCATAGTGTGATCCTGTTAACGTAACGGGTGACTTTGCTGCCGTGTGCTTTTGAGGGGATCATTATAATATTATTATTATTAGCTTCCAGTGGCGTCAACTCCGGGGGTGCACAGGAGCAGAAGAACCCACTGGCAAAATAATAACACAACACAACGGCTCTTTTAAGAGCTAATAGCAGCCAGCCGCAGCGCAAATATGCGTGGCTGCACCCACTGCCGTTATAGGAACCTTCCGCCACTGTTAGCTTCCCAATTTGTATAAAGCCAAATACGCAGCAAAATCCAAACGAGGTATAAAAGTAAAAGTTTAACATTCATTTAACTCTGAGAGTGTGGAAATGAATCTTACAGCTCCATTGTGTTGATGTTGCTGCTAAATATCAATATTTACTTATATTTATTACATTGTATATTGTAGATATTGAGTATCAGCATTTTTGTCATTTTCAGAAGGCAAAGCTTGCCTATTTCAACATTGTCGTTTAAATGTTTCGCTTTTATTTGAACCACACTGTTTGTCTCCTTCTTTCTCTCTCAATGGTGGCACAGCTTCACCTCCCATCCAACCTACCTCTCTCCCTCTCCATCGTTCCAATTTACACTTATCATCATCTGAAATTGTATGTGACTTCCGACACGAATTAGCCTGCTCTCATCATTTGATCATCCACGGAGCTCCTGTCAGGGAGATGAGACACGAGGGGTAACGGGCAGAGACGGGGCCCCCACGTCGAACGGGGGGGAGGGGTATCGTGTTGACTGCGGTTACCGTGGCATTAAAGGCCCCCACTCCCGTCGTGAGCTCCTCCCCCCGCCGTCAGTGTCACCAGACAGATTGCTACAGTCATCACACACAGGCCCCTACAAGTCATGTCAAGTGACATTAAGAGAGGGAGAAGTGCGGAAGTGAGCACAGCGGGGGTGGGGGGTGTTGGGGGGGGGGTTTGAGTGTGTGCGCTGTCAGAGTTCCCATCAGGGACACGCGGCTCACTTTAAACCAAAGGGAGCACACGCACATTCACATATCTGTCTGTGTCACCATGATCACACGGAAGCCACAGGGCTCTCTGTCACAACTGTTTCAAAGAGTGTGTGTGTGTGTGTGTGTGTGTGTGTGTGTGTGTGTGTGTGTGTGTGTGTGTGTGTGTGTGTGTGTGTGTGTGTGTGTGTGTGTGTGTGTGTGTGTGTGTGTGTGTGTGTGTGTGTGCGCGCGCCCGTTTGCGCATGTGTATATCTGCAAGTGACAAGAATGCCAATTCTGAAGAGAGAGCATGTATATAAAGCTCTGTTAAATTAAGAATATAATCCCACAGTGCTGAGGGACACCGGTATTAACTCGGGGTGTAACGATACATTCTAACAGCGAGAGATACATCACTGAACAGCTTTGTCCCAACCTGACCCTTTTTAGTGTGGTTTGGGCTTAACATGAACACAGAGAATGCACACATGTATCAATTAGGGCTGCGAATCTTTAGGTGTCCCACGATTCGATTCGATTCCGATTCTTGGGGTGACGATTCGATTCAAAAACGATCTTTTCGATTTTTCCGATTCTCGATTCAAAAAAGATTTTTTTTCGATTCTAAAGCAGTTTTTTATTTTTATTAAAAACAATTAAATAGAATTTTAGCATGATATACTCCAGTCTTCTGGCATGAAAGCAGAGTACATTTAGTAAAAAGCTTGTATAATTGTAAAGGTTTTTATCAACTGAATGATTTAAACACACAAAGGTTAAATCCAAGAGTAAGAACATGTCTCATTTATTTAGCTTGCACAAATTTGAACCAGTTCAAAAGTTACAAAATCTCTTCTCACTCAATACCAGAACAATACATTAGTATTAAAACAGGTGTAAAATAAATACAATTGGCAGGCTTAGCTTAGCTGGTAGTAAATGCACTATGCAGAAACCCAGGCCATAATGCATTGCATGCACAGGTACATTAAATGTACCTGTGCATGCAATGCATTTCTTTTCTTTTTTTTTTCTTGCACAAAATAATTTTGTGCAAGAAAAAAAAAAAAACGATTTTTGGAAAATGAGAATCGATTCGGAATCTGACGGCATTAGAATCGCGATTCTAACTCGAATCGATTTTTTTTGACAGGCCTAGTATCAATAAACCAAGTGTAGCGATATGGAATGGAAATGTAATTGCTTAGTATTGATACAATTGATTATTTGCATTTCAAAACAATACGATACAAAGACAAACGATACAACATGTTGAGTTTCCATTTCGATATTTCGATATCATTCATTAAAATAGATTTTTCGATGCAGTTACTATATCGTTACACCCCTAGTATTAACCTATGTCGTGGGATTCCATGCAATGACTATAATTTTGACAAGATTCTAAAACATGCCGTAATAGAAGAATATCCAACGTATGAACCCATTTTATTAAAAAAATATATATATATATTTTTGGTTTTGACAGTTTACTCAAGCTAAAGGCTGTGTTGACTGATTTATATATAATTCATTTGCAGATACATTATGTCCTACTCCTAAGAGGTGCACTAGTAGTTCTGCAGTAATGCCATTATCACAACATAGCACAATATTGCCACAGATTCTGAAAACATGTTATTTAGAAAACAATAGAGCATGAAAGAATATAGTGCAAAAAAGTGCACTGCATTTGCTCCTATGTGCTTTTATCATATTGTTAATTGGGTTGGGGGGTAGGGCATTAAATCGCCGCTTCTCATTACTCTGCTCGTCCCGTCCAGGTCCGTCCATGTTAACCTCCTTTAGCACCTTGCACCCTCCTGCTGTACGCCTAATGAGGAGTCACACTGCGGCTGACCTGCTATCAGCCGGTGTCACAAAGCCCCCCCATGTCTTAACACACACACGCACACACACACACACACACACACACGCGCACACAAATACATGCATAGCAAATTCACACACATTTCTGTGTACGTGTACCCTGTCCTCCCTTTTGCTTAGAAACCATCCCGACACACACACACACACACACACACACACACACACACACACACACACACACACACACACACACACACACACAATTAAACGCCCTTCTCTCCCTTTCTCCTTAATTGTCTCTTTTTCATTCACGTTTCCTCTGGCAAGTGTCTTTAGCCTCTTATACATTGTTTTTGTCTCACTCTCACTCCTTCCTTCCTTCCTGCTTGCGTGTGTGCATGTGTGTGTGTGTGTGTGTGTGTGTGTGTGTGTGTTCCTTGCAGAGTTCCAGTGCAGAGGCGACGAAGCAGGCTGTGGCTAACAAAGCTCTACGAGCACAGCTCCTCGAGAGGGACGACAAACTCCGCCAGCTGCAGGACAAGTTAGACACACACACACGCACACATGCGCGCACACACACACACACGCACGCACACACACACACACACGCGCACACACACACACACACACACACACACACACACACACACACACACACACACACACACACACACACACACACACACACGCACGCATGCACGCACACACACACACACACGCACACCGCCTCTCACTCTACTCTTGTTTCCACTCTCCCGTACTAGGTTTTGTTTGGCTCTCCTCGTGCTTTTGTTTGTTGACGTTCCTTCATTGTGATGATCTGTCCTTTGGCTCTGTATCCATTTATCTCTACTTGCAGTACCTGCTCTCCCCCCACTCTCTATCTCGGAGAATCATTTTATTTACTGACTGCAACAGCGGCTTTCCATTTGTCGTCACATTCCAGTCCAGTGTTAATTTGGTACTGTATGCTGTGCTGTGCTGACAACTGGATGGCATACGATTTTGGGCACTTATCACAGCAACTTACAAATGTTTGAGTGTAAATGACTTGACCCCTAGTTAACAAACAGCAGGGTAAATGGTCAAGTAAAAAATTAAAAGAAAACAATTAAGTGATACAAATAACTACAATAACAGGTAAATATCAAACAAAGCGTCTATCTAAACAACATGGTATTTAAATTGCATATAGCATTATGTGGAAAAGCAAAGGATGGAATACATTTCTATCAAAATAACATACATTAATGTGAACAAATAATTAACATAGCATTAGAGCCCGGCCAATTCCGATTACGTTTAAAATGTATTACATAGAGTACCAAAGTCCTGACGTCACTCCTACTCCACCTGGGTCACAGCATTATTTTTTGCATTGGAAATCATAGGAAAATCCCAGCGATTTTTAACGTCTGTTTGGAGAAAAGCTTAGTACTTTTTCACCATTAGTTGCTTCATATAATGTAATGTCGCCAGGGTGGTTTGTTTATTTTGTAAGTTGGAACACAGTTCTTATACGATCTAAGATTTCCGTATGGGAAATCCAATATGAAAAATAACACTGTGATCCAAGGGGATAGCGCCCTCTAGCGGCAATGATGTCAGAGTGAGGCTTGAACTTAGGAGCAAACAAATAAAAAGATATTGATTGATA
Source organism: Protomyctophum parallelum (assembly GCF_964188405.1). NCBI lineage: Eukaryota > Metazoa > Chordata > Actinopteri > Myctophiformes > Myctophidae > Protomyctophum > Protomyctophum parallelum. Next base: position 53,788,555 of record NC_139702.1, on the reverse strand, counting down.
GAAAATATATTTGAAAATAACTTAAATTATACAATACACAAGCAAACGAGTACATTTAAAATACAAACACACTGAACTATGAGAAATGCTGAAAAATAATGTGAGCGTGTAGATCTGCTATTTGTGAACATTTTAGAACAATATTTGAAATGCTTCACCTACATTGACATACCCAAATTATTCGGTTACACTCTCAGAGTTATTTTACATTATACTCTCTCTCTCTCTCTCTCTTTCCATATCTCTCTCTCTCTCTGTGTATGCTCTGCTGTCTTTGCAGTTCTCATCTGCTGTGTTTGATTCCACCATGTGGCAGCACTCTGTCTGCAGTCTCTACTCTCCGTCTGCCTCAATCATGCATTGTGTGTGTGTGTGTGTGTGTGTGTACTACTTGATTGAATGAATAAGAACATTTGTTTGTCTTATGTTTGCATCAGGCTCGGCATGCTTCGTGTGTGTGTGTGTGTACGCACGCTTCTACTTCTTGATTGAATTAATAACAGCATTTTTGTTTGTCTATGTTTGCATGTTGATATTGTCTCAGCATGCTGCGTGCGTGCGTGCGTGCGTGCGTGCGTGTGTGCGTGCGTGCGTGTGTTCAGTTGTCCTGTACATCTTCCAGTGCAGTGAGCTCAAAGGAGCTGATGTGGAGTGCTGATCAAAGCAGCATATTGATTTTGTGTGTGTGTGTGTGTGTGTGTGTGTGTGTGTGTTTGTGTTCGATCATTTGTGCACCGTGACACTAAAACCCACACACCTCCGCTCGGGCCTGTGGGCCACAAGTCCTTAATGATGTCTAGAGCGTGCCTACTGTAGGGTTCAATACGTTACATACTTTAAAAAATAATTATAAAAAAGTACAGTTATAGTTAATTGTCTTGGGGCTTGAAACGATCAAACACTTGAACAATAGTATAAAATGCTTACATATCTCAATGCATTATCATTTTATATTTATACTGAAGAAAACTTGGTTCTTTCTCTCTCTGTCTCTCTCACTCACACACACACACACACACACACACACACACACACACACACACCCCCCTCCTGGTGTTGTGAATTGTGTCGCCCTCCTTGGCTCTGTCATGTTCTATAATGCAGGGCGTTGTGTACAATCACAGTGGCGATGTGTTTGTGTGTGTGACCGGATCACAGGCAGACAAGACACAACATCCCTCTGCTGTCTCCTCAGTTTCCGCGACAACACCAGCCTCTCTCCGGGCTCTGTTCGCACACACACACACACACACACACACACACACACACACACACACACACACACACACAAAAAGAAAGACACTCACACACACACCTTGCCATCTCTATAGCCCGGTCTCCACAGAGGGAGCCCCTTCTCAGAATGAAAGACATGTCTAGACATCTCTAAAATATACATCTCAGCGCGCGCACACACACACACACACACACACACACAATGTGCATGTGCCTTTTGCCTTAAGAGAGAGAGAGTGAAGGGGAGAGGGGAAGAAAAAGAAGAAGAGAAATGAATTTCAAAGTACGCCGGTGTGTCCTCAGTCAATATCCGGCACCGGGGCTCTGTCTAATTCATGAAGCTGCTGCCTTTCATCTCCTGCTCTGTTGTCTGTCAGCCACATGCGCGCTCCACCATGTACCCTTTCCTCAGCGGCGCACGCTTGCAGCAAGGCGTTCCGTTCACGAGCGCCATGTGCGGCGAGGCTCCAGCGCACATCATTGCAATACACATGTTCGATGAGCAATATCGCCAACAAGTGCAGAACTAAGAGAACAACACGCAGGCAGCTGATCAGGATTCTCTCTCTCTCTCTCTGACTTTATTTTTGGTACTCAACTCCACTAGAACGCTCATAAATACAGATCACTCAGCCAGAAAGCAGACAGATATATCCACAATATTTTTTTTATCCTATAGTGCTGGTAAAGGCAGGGAGGGCATCTAAAATAAATGTAGATCTAATTGGCATTACCATCCAGGTCAGAGAGAGAGAGAGAGAGAGAGAGAGAGAGAGAGAGCGAGAGAGCGAGAGAGCGAGAGAGAGAGAATCTTTAAGTCAACACCGGGCCATGCAGCCTGCCATCTTCCAAGGGGATGGGGGGGGTTCAATATGGGTTTTCTCATTAATGGCCCAAATCCATGGAGGAATCCCAGCTGCGTTAAATCTACTCTCTCTCAAAAGTCCCCCATAGGCCAGACTGACTACCTCTCTCCCTCTCATTTCATTTAATGTCACTCCAATAAGGACAAGCTCACATTTATCTTAGCGGGTGCACCCCTCAGGCACATCGGCCCACCTGGGGAGTCAGGGACATTTACTTAAAAGAAAAGGTGCTTGCCGTGCGTTTGCGTCGTCTTGTTTATTTAGAACGTGCTGAAGGAGGTGGTGTGTGTGTGTGTGTGTATGAGCACGCATTCGCCTGCATTGCGTGTTCATATTTGTATGTGTGTCTGCCTGTGTGTGTATGCGCCAGAGAGAAAACCAGCTTTAAAAAAAAAAGAAAGGAAAAGAAATAAGAAGCATATTAATTAACAGCATTCTTATGATCTTTATTCCATTTGTTCCAATCCCCTGTAGCTTACACAGCCATGAGAAAAACGCCTTGTGTTTGCCTTTTATGGAAAACAGTAGTGTTAGCCATATACATACACACACAGACTTGGGCACAGTGTGCTGGAATATTAAACACGTCAACACCACCAGTTATTGAAATCGGAAGTGACAAGCGATGCATGTTTGTAACAAGTGAAGACACAAGTGAGAACACAGCAACACAGGGAGTGCGGATGTCTTCATGAGACTATAGTCTCACCATGGCAGATAACAAACACAAGCACTTTATCAAATGATCTATTCCCTTCAGATCCCTCATTTCCTAAACCAGAGAACCCACCCCCTCTCTTTGTGCATGGCTGGTGTAGCACACACGGCGTAGCCGAGTGACACTGGAAATGATAAACATTTAAAGGCCTCGGTTGCGCTCGTTCAAGCCGTGTCGCTGCAGATACAAACTGTCATTTGTCAAAAGAGGCTCCCTGGCTTTACACACACACACACACACACACAGACACACAGAGCGCGCAGCACATTGCAATCCTCTGCAGAACACGCGTCCTAATATATGCCACTTAGAATTGGAAATTATACATGGGGCTCTCATTCCAACCCCCACCTCTTCCCGTAGCAGCGTGCAAGTGTATTTAGTTGTCATAATGAGCTGTCACGCCTGATGCACTGCACAGGGACACTGTGCCTTCCAGCGGGGGGGGGGGGGGGGGTTGCGTGCGTGCGCGCGCGCTCGTGTGTGTGTGTGCTCGTCTACAGTATGTGTGTGCACATCTGTATTTCTGCAGGCAGTCACCCAGTTCATTTGTACACGTGTCTGTGTTTCCATACATTTGACACGTTTATCATATTTCCATCTCATGTCCTCTGGGCTTGTGTGTGTGTGTGTGTGTGTGTGTGTGTGTGTGTGTGTGTGTGTGTGTGTGTGTGTGTGTGTGTGTGTGTGTGTGTGTGTGTGTGTGCGCGCGTGCTTCCAGGGTGAGCCATGTGGAGAGAGATGCCACCATGAAGAGGCAGCTGGTGGAGGACCTGAAGACGAGGCTGAAGTTCTTCCAGGAAACAGAGAAAAGCTACCGGGGTCAGGTGGAGGAGCTGGAGAGGAAGGTACGCACGCACGCGCGCGCGCGCGCACACACACACACACACACACACACACACACACACACACACACACACACACACACACACACACACTGACACAAAGCAGCTGGCACCGTCAGATGGCATCCAATTATCTCATCTGGGAGGATGACAGGGACATTGTGTGGTAGCACTGCGCTCAGCGTTTCTCACCGTCTGGAGATCTGAAGTCACCTGGAGGTCTAGGAGGAGCAGGAAACGCTAGCAAACATTTAGTCAGGCTTTATTTGTACAGTTTGCCTTAATAACCGTTCTGCTTGTCATCACTCGGTGGCTGTGTCTCCAAACCAGTCACTAGTTCAAAATGTGCTGTCGTTGCGTAACTATAAAACAAGTGCTGAATCTCGGTCTTGCGTTTCTTTTTTCTTTTCCTTTTTAATCGATATTCAGCAATAGGCCAAAGCCCCCAGTAAGGCTATCTAACGTTGAAGCTGTCACTACCTACTGGTGAAATGTGGAATTGCAGCACTTTCATGGAGGCGGACGGACGTTCATGACGTCACGTGCGTAAGCCCGGACTTCAAATTTGATGTCCGGGGCTAGGCTAAACATCCGCTCGCTTGAGCCATTGAGTTCTAATTGTACTTCCGGCAGTCTTCTGGGTGCTTCAAAACGCCACTGAGCAACTTCCATCTAAATAAATAGCGGGGGGGGGCTAAATCACAAAAAGATCATAAAGAAATCCCGATACCTAGCCTCCTCGAAGGTTCTTACCTCACCATGAGAACATAAAATCATTAAACAAAATCACTAAAAGAATCACTACAAAATCACTACAAAATCTTTAAAAAATCTAAAAAACGGTAACATTATGAAGTACATCTCTGTGACATCACAACGATGTACTTCATGTTACTGTTTTTTTCCCCAGACCTCCAGTTCTAGGCAACACAGAATGTGTTCATGATTTGAGGCTTTTTGTTCAAACGGGCCAATCCTGCAATCTTTGAAAGCCAATGTTAGCCAATTAGGATGGAATATTAAATATTAGACAGATCCGTCTTGAACGCATGCCTATAGAGAAATTGGTTTTTTAAAAGTCAGCCTCCTGGTGGCGCTATAACAGGCTGTTCTGGCAAATTTGGGGCATAGGTTCATCGTTGGCATCCAGGGAGTATGTGTGCAAAATTTGGCATCAACCCGGGTTAACGGTGCCGGAGATTAGCTGTACACAGACGGACGGACGGATAGACACACAGACACACACACAGACACACACAGACGGAGTGCGAAACATACTCTCTCACCATGCCTTCGGCCTGGTGGAGACAATTAATACTTCTAGGACTAGAATTATAGTATGAAATAGGATAGGGCAGTAAGATTGGATAATGTAGATGTTACAAATATATAATACATTTGTTTGGCATGTCCCGATACCGATACTTCGGAATGCCCTCCGATATGCCCTTATTTGGTCATATCGGAATCGGCAAGTACACCCGCATCAATCCGATACCATAGAGCCGAGGGAGCCAGAGAGGCTACTGTACTGTAGCCTACATGTTGTTTATGCTCCGGAGTCCAGACCCATGCAGTTTAATAATATACAGTCACAACAGAATGCACACTGCTGTCTCGTGTCTCATCACAATCCCAATGCGCCACCCGTGAAGTCGGGGGGGGGGGGGGAAATAAAAAAAACCGTCTACTAGTGTTAGTGTAGGCTCCAGGTTCGTTAGCTTAGCGCTTAGCTATTGAATCAACCCACTGATTGAACTTCATCTCCACCTGTAATCTTTTTTTTTTTTTTTTTTTTTTTTTTTTTAAACATATGTTTATTGATTTCTTTTACAGTACAAAGAAGTATTTTCTTTTCTTTTTTTTCACTTCATTTTTATTGAAGGAAGAACAGACAAGAAAACGCAACTGACAAGACTATACGGAAAGAAAAAGAAAAGAAAAAGACAAAAAGTCAAAGAAAAAAAGGCTGCATTTTTCATATTACAAAAAACATTCAATGACATCCTATTGCAATATCGCTAGGCTGAGAGAAGAGATTCCACTTTTCCCACTTTTTATTGAATTTATCCTCTTGTAGTCTAAGTATGAATGTTAGATTTTCCATAGCATACAGTTCCTCAATAATGTCCATCCATTGATCTTTCGTTGGTGGGTCCTGCTGGCACCAGCGTCGTGTGATTGCTTTTTTACTTGCTGCTAAGAGGATCTTGATTAAATATTTACAAAGAAGTATTTTCAAAACAATTGACATATATTTTTCCCCCCCACATCCCCAAGGCAGAACAAATACAAATAAAATATTATCACGAAATGTTTTGACAATAATAAATACAGAACACAAAAATAAATAAATAATGACAAAACGAAAAAGAAAACGAAAAGAAAACACATTACATACAGTTAACCAAACAAATACACAATATCCGTCACAGTTCCCTACCCCCACCCCACAGCTGACTACTCCAATTAACCACTATACATCCAAAGCCTCTTCAATATCACCTCGCTTAATGAAGTCCAAGAACTTCTCCCATATCTTATAGAATACCGCAGGTTTCTTCCTAATTACATATGTTAGTTTCTCATGTGCCAAACAGGTTGTTAAGTTCCTCAGCCAAAAGCCGATCGTAGGGGCATTGACATTCTTCCAACATAGCGCAATTGAGCGTCTGGCCTGTAACAGGCAAAGGTCGGTCATTATTTTTTCATTACTATTTAGTGTACAATTTAATGGATAAATACTGAGTATACATAATTTAGGACAAAGAGGAACTGGACCTGACGTAATCTGAGAGACATAATGGACCACGGACCTCCAGAATGTTTTAATCTCCTCACATTCCCATAAGCAGTGGAACAGTGTACCTTTATGTTCCCCACATTTATAACATAAATCAGGAATGTTTGGATCAAATTTATTTACTTTCTCCGGGGTTATGTAAGTTCTCATTCTCCACCTGTAATCTAAGGGGCGCTTTCACACCGGACATGTTTGGTTCGTTTAAAACGAACCATGGTCCTTTACACCCTTTGGTTCGGTTGGTGTGAACGTGCATCCGAACTCTGGTGCGGATCAAAGAAACGAACCATGGTCCGCTAAAAAAGGCCGGACTCGGTTCGCTTCCAAACGAACCACGGTGCGGTTCGTTACTGGTGTGAATGCATTCGGACTTTATAGAGGAATAATAGGCTACAGGATGATAGCCAAAATAGCCGTCGGCAGTTGTGAGGCTGCATTAATAATTAGTTGTAAAAGCATGTATTTTTTACGGGGATCACTATTGATATGACAGCTGACAGTCTGATTTTAATAGTAGACGCATATATGTCGAGGCGCACTGCGCAGCGCAAATGTAATGGCAGCGTGGTTCACATGCGCAAAAATAACAGAAGAAGTTGTACAGATGTACACGGAATGGTATGTACAGTATGGTAAATTTGGAGCGCATCTCTCTCTCAGCGCATGCAAGCAATTATATCTACAGGCCTTTAATATAGCCTATCTATGCGCTCTCTCTCTCTCTATCTCTCTCTCTCTCTCTCTCTCTCTTAATGACAGCACAGGAAGACGCATGCAGCCTCTGTGCGTAATGTGACTATATCGTTAGATTGGAAGACAATACAGTCTTGGCTGACAACACCAATTGAAAGTAGAGTTCCCAAGGATTATGGTGATTTTTATCGCATAAGAAATGAGCGAGATATGCCTAAGTAAAATGTCAGTGGTCTTGGCAATTTGTGTGCGATGCGGGGCGACGGGCGACGGCACAATAGATTTTCATTCATTTTTCAGATCATCGTCATGTCATTGCAGTGCAAACCATTAAATATAGCCTATATTAACTTCATAGGCTATTGTACAATATGTGACATATTTCTTTCACCCGGTATTATTGATGTGAGTTGATCAAAATAGTGTTGCCTAGGCTATAATGCTTGACTTGTAGCCTAGGCTATACCGTAGGCTATATAATGCCAGCACAGTCATTATTCTCTTTCTTTAAGACTAAAGGCAACCCTTGACTTGATAGTGTGTGTGTGTGTGTGTGTGTGTGTGTGTGTGTGTGTGTGTGTGTGTGTGTGTGTGTGTGTGTGTGTGTGTGTGTGTGTGTGTGTGTGTGTGTGTGCATGAGGGGGAGAGACCCGATATATATGGGAGAGACAGAGACAGAGAAATATTTAATGTTAAATAGGCTATACACAGGTGGTCCCAAATGATTAATTGATTACATCACTATAGCAAAAGACGTAAAACTAGGTCAACTCAATTAGCTGCAGCGGAGCTGTTCTGACTTGAAGCTCAATACCAACTGACCACCTTCAAGTTTAAACCATAAGATGACATGGAAATGCCCGTTGATTTGATGCGCAGAAATATATATCTAATCGGGTTAAGGTGCACACATGGAAGAAAAGTCCATTTTATCGGGGATACCTGAATTGTATGCATCAGCAGCAAGCACATTATTGTTCAAACACCTGCTCCTCTGTTCATCTGTTGCTCTTATTTGTAGGGCATTAACATAATAATCGAATAGTCGACTAGTCGACTAGCAAAACACTAGTCGACACTGTTAATTGACATCCGATTATTCGCTAATATTATTTTTTATATTTTTTATGATTTTTTTTTTTTTTTTTTTTTGCTTTTCTACAGCAGACATGCAGGCATGCAGCTGTGAGCTCGGTTGTTTTGTTGGTTGTTCGCCAACTTCAGTACTAATCCATTCCTGGCTGATTGTTTTCATATCATACAAGCCTACTGTACGTGGGTTTTGCCGTCACCCTCACTAGGTGTGGTGGGCGGCGTATCGGCGGTGGCACTATAGCAGCAGTCAAGACAGTTTTTCTTTGGGAAAAGCATGTGTGATATGCCTCATAGGCTCATAAGATCAATGGGGACAACTACAGTGTGTAAATACTTTTACTATTGGTGAGTTTATTACTGTAGTTTGTTCAACAAGTTAGATTGGAGACGTGTCGTCGTCGTCCGGTACAGTAAAGTATAGCAGGAGTTCCTCCTCGCTCTGCCCAATAGTATCCAGTTTGGTGACAGTCAAACTACAGTAGCTCTTGCCGTGATTTCATGTTTCTTCATGCTTATCCAACAAAAGTCTGCGTGCCGCGTGTGGCATTATTAAAAACAAACAGCGATGCCGCACGATCATAGTTCTAATACGTAGCCGCAAAAGACTCGCGATGGAGTTAAGTAGTTGATCATCTGATTCATAGCCTGGCAGCCTGCTAGCTAGCAAACCTCCTCCTTGCTTGTAGCTCCTTCTAAAAACCAAAGGAACTGTGATTGTAACTTGTTGTTGAACATTTAGGGTTGTATGAAAAACATCGCTCCAGTCTCCACTCTCCAAACATTGTGAACAACGTAACATGCTATGCTGCTCCGTAGAACGGTCTTGTGCATAAAAAATAGCAGATCTACAAGCTCACAACGCGTCCATCCGTGAGTCATTGTGGACTTGCAACTTTGACTTGAAACAGCTGAGCTAATTTCGGCCAATCAGAGCGGCACTCAGCGTAATCTAGTAAGAGTGGCGACACTCGCGTTGACTCCCACTGTAACAATGGAATGCGGAAGTGCTCATTCTATCTCAATGGGATAGTTCCAATGTTTGGAACTATAGCCCATAGGAAGTGTGTCGCCACTCTCTTAGTACAAGTAAGACGCGCAAACGCGTGAAGCGAACGCAGCTTGTGTGTGTGTGGTTGTGTGTGTGTGTGTGTGTGTGTGTGTGCTACAGCTGCGCCCTGTGTGTGTGTGTGCTACAGCTGCGCCCTCTGGTGGCGGGCGGGTGGTGTAACAGCGGGACAGACACACAGACAGACAGACATTCAGCCCTTGCTGTCATAGTAAGTGGCTCACTGCGTTCGCAACTATTCCACTCGGCCTGCATTGATAGTGCATTCATCGGCTCTGTTTTGCTTCGCTCGCTGGCTGTTTCATAACACGATGTTTTAATGCTTGATTGGATGGAATAAATATCATATTTTACCGCCGACTAATCGACTATAAATCGATTTTGATGGTAGTCGAGTCAACTATCAAAAATCACGTTTGGTTAATGCCCTACTTATTTGGCTAATAAAATAATGAATATGAATGAATGCAATAGCAAGTTGTTGCTGTCATGTTGCTGTTCTCTTCTCTCTCTGTGTGACTGAAGGTTGCCCCAAAATTTGTAGACAGTGATTTCCCCTCATGTTCTTTTTCCCCTCACCATTTGGTTCGCTTAACATGTCCACGTGTCATTTGTTTACATATTTGGTACGCTTTACAAAGTCCAGTGTGAACACCAAACGGACCAAAATCAAAATGCTAATATTTGGTCCTTGGTCCTTGATCCGGACCTTCTAAGCGAACTTTGGGTATGAAAGCGCCCTTAAGTTATTTTTATTGACAACGTGAACGAGCCCCGACACCAGCGCTGCAAAAATAGACAGATCTACACGTCATTTGTACATTAATTTAGGTTTTAGGACTTTCACCTTCCATGTTACTCCACTTCAGAATGTCTGGGTGCACTCTTAGGACAACCACTACACTCAGTCACATGGTTTTAAATGGAATGGAAACTGTGCCCAGCCGGTACAGTATGGTTATGCCTGCTCTGTAGCCCTAGACTGTGTTGTTATTACTGTTCAGTGAGGATCTTGAAAAAGGTTCCTCAGTGTTTTTTACTGTGCATTCCTAGAACTTTCCAGGGAGCTGAAATTCCAGTCCACTGGAAGTTCACCATCTACACAACTTATGCATGTGGCAAGGAACTTTTGAAAACGGTTTTAACTTATGGATAAATTGAAGTATATAAATTGAAGTAGTTTAGGGGTGATATATGATTTGATTTGGCTTAATGTCACAAGGATTTTGTTTTATTTCACACCAATACACCAAATAAAGCAAAACATTTCCTCCTGTGTCCAGGTGAAGATGCTGTCAGAGGAGGCTGTTAACAGGAAATCCCTAGTGGACTCTCTGAAGAGGAGGCTGAATGTGGCCACCACAGAGAAGAGCCAATACGAGGCCTCCTGCACCAAACTGAAGGAAGACCGAGATAAAAAGGTTAGAGGAGCAGCCATCCATCCATCCATCCTTCTATCCTCCACACAACTCAACATACTGTATGGTCTGATTGCTGTTTTGAATGGTATCCAGGTCATCCACAATGTACCCAGACATTACTTCAAGTCAAAGAGATTTAACATCCTTTATAATATTGGAAGGTATTATTACTCATATAACTTGGTTAGGTGCATTCATTTTATTCATGCAATTAACAGGTTTTTCTTTTTTCCCACTGCCTTGCCTTTTTATTCTCAAACTGTGCCTTACAGTGTTTACTGTAGCAAGTTAGCAAAAACCTATTACAAACATATTGATAGGCATTTTTGTTAAATGGATCAATTCATCGTCATATTTCCAAAGAAACTCCTGAAATGAGTCTGGACTGGAGTTGGTTCTCACAGTGCCTGTTTGGCGTCTCTCGGGGACAGGAGCAGCGTGTGGAAGCCCTTCTTGCTCGCCTGGGGGCCAGTGAGAGATCCATGGCTGAGCTGGAGAGGACGGCCACCAGGCAGATGGAGGGACTGACCCAGCAGAGCTCCCAGGCATTAGACACCCTGCAGAGACAGCTGGGCCTGGCCCACTCCCAGCTGGAGCAGCTCCACGCCTTCGTCAAGGTACCCTTATGACTTGGTTCTGTTTCTGTGACACTATAGTGTCTAACAACTTATATTAGAAAGCACTGTCCCCAAAAACCTGATGAACCCATTCTGACCTGAGATCAGATTCTAAAAATGTCAGTCGCTCTTCGATTTTTCAAAAATAGCAGACCTACAAGCTCGTATCGCGCCACTCGGTGGCGCGATATGAGCTTGTAGATCTGCTATTTTTAAATAGCTAAAGCATAACATGATGCTGACACCAAAATGGGTGCCCGGTCAGAATGGTTTAAGTTCTAACCGGACACCACTGCAGCGGGTCCAAACCTAAGTAATCAGCAATAGAGCTTTGAACAATTTTACATTTAGTTTTTAATTACATTTAGCAGTAGACAAAAATCGATCCTTAAAGGGCGAATGACATGATGTTTTCATTCAGACCACGTGATGTACAGTATCAGCAATGTTAATTTCGGGGCATGACATTCCCCCTTAACCACTAAGTAGGCCTATTTTATATATCCATAATGCCTAGAAGTGTGTGTGTGTGTGTGTGTGTGTGTGTGTGTGTGTGTGTGTGTGTGTACTGTGGGAATGTGTGTGTGTCTGCTGGCCCCTTCTCTTCAGTGGCTGCAGAAATTGATCGGAATAGGTATTTCCATTAGCATATGCACCAAATAAAGAAGCACGTTTGTGATTGTGTAATTGTATCATTAAAGAATGATGACATTTGGCCTTATAAATTATAGGATTAGATGGTATGGTCACATATTATGCTAATAACTCAAATTTCCCACGGGAGTTGGATTTCAAACTTTTAGTACATGTTATTTGACACCTTTAGAAACATATAGGTGAAGACATTTCTTGGTAACGATTTAGTTCCCAGATTGGTACCTGATAAAATGCCCTTATTGTCACCTGCCATGGTTACAGTCCCCAAGCTATGGGACAAATCTCACCGAACTGCGCTGGGCCGACTGTTATACAGTCTCACTGTGCAAGGCTTTCATGTTCTCCCCGCTCCCCGGCCACGGGGTCCCCATAGTGACGGGTCGCGGATGTGTGCGACTGTGTGTGTGTGTGTGTGTGTGTATTCACGACGCAGCCCGCACGTCCGTGTGGTGTGTGTGTGTGTTCTACGCGCATACGGCCGACGGGCGTGTGTCTCTAATCCGTTGACGGGTCATGTATGTCTCTAATCCAATGGGTCTCGTGCGTGTGTGTGTGCCCAATCCAGTTTTTGAATTCTGAATGGTATCCAGGTCACCCACAATGTACCCGGCCATTGCTTCAAGTCAAAGAGATTTAACATCCTTTATAATATTGGAAGCTATTATTACTCATATAACTTGGTTAGATGCATTCGTTTTATTCATGCAATGTACAGTAAGAATAATGAGGGACTGTTCTTTTTTTAAATTTAATGCCATAATGTGTAGCAACCGTAGCAAGTTAGCAAAAACCTATTACAAACATATTGATCGGCATTTTTGTTAAATGGATCAATTCATCGTCATATTTTCAAAGAAACTCTCCTGAAATGAGTTGGTTCTCACAGCGCGTGCGTGCGTGCGGGCATGCACGTGTGTGTGTGTGTGTGTGTGTGTGTGTGTGTGTGTGTGTGCACGTGTGTTGGAACTGTTGCAGGTACACTGTAGGCTACCAACTGCAAAGTTACTTTCAATGCCTGATATACTGTCCACAGTGCATAAGCCACACTCTGTACACACTTTGACTGTATGCCTTGAAAGGGTATGTGGATGGACTAGTTAGTATGTCTAAATAAAGAATTAAAGACAACCACTGTGTGTTATTGATTAATACAAATTGACATAATCTAATACAGTATAATTGTAAAGAAGACTCTCACTTCCAGTCAGGTTGTTGGATCTGATTGGATATTTAGTCCCCATATATGGGGATATCCGACTAGGACGTTGGGCTATATGATATAATTATGACATGTCTAGTATGACAATCCCTATATTTTGGCGAGCCGACCTAGTGCTGATATCAGATAGATGTGGTAGAACCATACTGTATATGGATAGATCTAACTGGCATAGTCTGAGAATATATAACAAGGGTCGGCTTCAGGGAGAAGGCAGAAGTCGAAGCATCCTGGTTTAAGTTCTAACCGGACACCACTGCAGCGGGTCCTAACCTAAGTAATCAGCAATAGGGCTTTGAACAATTTTACATTTAGTTTTTAATTACATTTAGTAGTAGACACAAATCGATCCTTAAAGGGCGAATGACATGATGTTTTCATTCAGACCACGTGATGTACAGTATCAGCAATGTTAATTTCGGGGCATGACATTCCCCCTTAACCACTAAGTAGGCCTATTTTATATATCCATAATGCCTAGAGGTGTGTGTGTGTGTGTGTGTGTGTGTGTGTGTGTGTGTGTGTGTGTGTGTGTGTGTGTGTGTGTGTGTGTGTGTGTGTGTGTGTGTGTGTGTGGCACCACCACTGTCAGCATACTGCATGCCCAGCGGGAATGGGTTGTGTTGTCTCTACCTATAGGTCTAATCCATCACCTTGTGTTTATGCTTGTTCTCACGTGTGTGTGTGTGTGTGTGTGTGTGTGTGTGTGTGTGTGTGTGTGTGTGTGTGTGTGTGTGTGTGTGTGTGTGTGTGTGTGTGTGTGTGTGTGTGTGTGTGTGTGTGTGTGTGTGTGTGTGTGTGTGTGTGTGTGTGTGTCTGTCTGGCAGGGCTCGATAAAGGCCCTGTCCATCAACTACTGAGCTGACATCTGCCTATCAAAGCGGAGGGAATGGCTTGGAAAAGATAGATAGTGGTGGCAGTCTGTTTAACTCATGCACAGTCCCCCCCCCCCCCCACACACACACACACACACACACACACACACACACACACACACACACACACACACACACAGAGAGAACATGACTGCATTTCCTGTAGACGGTAGACCTCCAATATATACCAAACAGCCTCACTCTAGAGGCTCCATTTGCCCTTGGTGACGTACTGTATAGGACAGGTCTCTGTCAGCTGAGGTGAATAGGTGGCCAGAGAGCTTGTTGTTGGGTAGAATGCACACTTTTCACACACAGAGACACCACATTCTGCCAAGCGCCATACACATTACTTCATGTACATACACACACACACACACACACAAACACACACAAACTTTTGGGGGGAGGCCTATAACATTATGCTAATTAGTCAGGCAGAGTATCGGGCCGGCCCAGTTAGGGCCGAGTCTTAATTTTTTATTTTATTTATATGATTAAGGCCCAGAACTCAAATACCACAAAAAAAAAAAACAATAATAAAAAATGTAATGTAATGTTTCGGATTCTCCATTAAAATCATAATGTGATTGGCTGACCAATGTCCTTTGACTCCTTTGTAGCCATGAATGATAAAAACGAGCTACATTTAATAATGCACAGGTTACCATAGACGATAAAACGAGATTTGATAAATGAGCCTTAATCCAGTTTTAATAAATATTTGTCTCCTTCTTTTGGCTTCTTTGTTAGCCACCGCCGTCATCCATGGAAGGAACAGCCGGAATCCTAAATCCTCCCTTCACGCGGACGTGGCTTTTAGTGGCTTCATAGCTCATAATGGGATAAAGTACCATGTTCAGAGCTCAATAAAACATTAATATTGTATATCTACAGTAAATCAAATCATCATTTTAAATTGCATTTAGCTTAACCATGTCAACAATAAACAAACTATAACAGCTTGTTGGATTTGAACGTTGTTACGAAGACAACACAGCTCAGCTGTAATATTATTATTATTAGTAGTAGTAGTAGTAGTAGTATGTTATTAGTCATTAAATTACTAATAAGAATAATAAATAATATATCCATGTATGAAAGTAATAAAAAATAGACACACGTTATGCTCCTTTGGCTACAGCTAATACATTATCACGCAAATAAATGTAATCTTTCTGCCTGCCTGCCTGCCTGCCCCTCTCTCTCTCTCTCTCTCTCTCTCTCTCTCTCTCTCTCTCTCTCTCTCTCTCTCTCTCTCTCTCTCTCTCTCTCTCTCTCTCTCTCTCTCTCTCTCTCTCTCTCTCTCTCTCCTTCCTTCCTTACATTCCCATAACCCTTGGCTCATGGGGACAGACATTGTCTAGTTGTAGAGGATTCACATCATTGTTTGTCTCCCTGTGGCTCCTGTGATCCCCTGCACGAATAACAGCCAGACGTCTGATTGGACAGCCTGACGTCCAGAGGAGATTTACTCATGTCATGTATTGATCGGGACCGGGGGCCTGTGTGTGTGTGTGTGTGTGTGTGTGTGTGTGTGTGTGTGTGTGTGTGTGTGTGTGTGTGTGTGTGTGTGTGTGTGTGTGTGTGTGTGTGTGTGTGTGTGTGTGTGTGTGTGTGTGGTCAGGTGAGGTGGATTGTCTGTGTGAGAAAGAAGATTGTGTTGTGTGTGGGTGTGCGCCTCTGTGTTTCTCTTTGTGCATGTGTGTTTGTCGTGTGTGTGTGTGTGTGTGTGTGTGTGTGTGTGTGTGTGTGTGTGAAAGAGACAGGAAAAGGAAAAGATTGTATGTGCACGACTGCACGTTAGAGATGGCCGTGTGTGTGTCACGTGTGTGTGTGTGTGTGTGTGTGTGTGTGTGTGTGTGTTTATTGTGAACCCCTTTGGCCCCTACACATGCCCCAGGCCATAAGCACTGCTGTTGAACTGCTAAACAGTGGCCCTGCTGCATGAAGCTACACACACACACACACACACACACACGCACGCACACACCCACAGACGCACACACACACACCCACACAACACAGTAACACTGTTAACACTTTATAGCCTACTGGACATATGGCTTGCGTAATCTTCACATTTTGCATAAAACTTTCATTACTTGAAAAGATTAAAAATGCAACACAATTAAATGAAAGAAAAATGTATGATTTACTGCTTCATGCTAAATGATTGTAATTACCCTTTAACAGAGTTCAATCACTTTCTCCTCAATAAGCGTCTATGTGCTTTTCAGTGTGTGTGTGTGTGTGTGTGTGTGTGTGTGTGTGTGTGTGTGTGTGTGTGTGTGTAGTGTGAGTCTAGCCAGTTATTAAAGAGGGTGCACTTTAGTTGCTCATTTGATCTCCATTGCCATGTCCTAATCCTCTCCCTGTCTAAATTGGCCCTCTGGCTACACTGATTGTGGCACAGGGCCTTGCCAGACTAAACACACACACACACACACACACACACACACCCTCTGTCTCTCCCAGGGCTGAGAATGAGTGATAAATTCAGCCCTTAATCTCTTTCTGGATTATTCCACATGCAGGGTTTAGGTCAATTGAATGTAACCCTTGACTAGCGACAGTGAATATCTATTAGGCTGTAAATAAAAGAATAGGATCGCAGGCTGTTACTTAATGAGCTGTGTATTCCTTCAGGGAAACATAGCTCTCTGATCACACACACACACACACACACACACACACACACACACACACACACACACACACACACACACACACACACACAAGAGGCTAAATCTTCCTCTCTACTTCATCAAGGCACAGACCGTGGCTGGGATATCACCTCCTATTTCATCTGCACCTTTTTCACAAAATGGAGGTGTCAAGCCAACTATGAGTGAGGTTATAGGTTGCTGCAACTTGAGTAGACAAGGACTCCCTGACAACGTGTCACGATGCAACGTGTCGTGAGCTTGTAGATTTGCTATTTTCAAAGCACTGACGTAAGGTTAAAGTGGTGATTTTTGAGGGGCACTAGCCCCTCCTATGTCCATCTTTGAGGGTCTGTAAACACAAACATTGAAGACAAAAGTGTGTAAACACAAACATTGAAGACAAAAGGGGAGGACGCAAATTGTGATTGGCCGGCGTGATCGGGTGAGAGATGTGCACCTGGTTGAGAATGAGACGACGTATGATGACGTGCAATTCACAATTTACAATTTCGGCAGGCGCTCCTAATCCAGAGCGATTTACAGTAAACGAGAACAAAAACATGGTAATACAACATATTCATGAAAATAGTCATCATGAATGATGTAAGCTTATAGAACCTAACAGTGGAATATCTGCTCTGACGAAGGCTGCATAGCTGAAACGCGTCAGCGTTCCTTTTTGGTGTGTGCCAATAAAGAAATGGAAATGTGAGTACTTTGTCCCCCGCTTGTTTAATTTTTGGATGTGCTGCCTTTTTGGATTTTTTTTTAAATTCCTATTTTTTGATGTATACTTGATTTGGGTTTGGCACTTTGGGATTGGCTGATGCGCAACCTCTTTTTCTCATTTAGTGGAATATCTGTATAATGAAACTATGCTTATATACTATAGAGTGCTACATTTTATGTATGTCTACATAAAATGCCTGTTCAGGTCATCGAGGCTATGGTGATAAGAGTGCCCCTCACTTCAAAGTTCCCACGGGGCATGTGATTTTGTGTATATTTAATGTTGTCTAATTTAGCGGGTGACTCTCTTGCAATCTGCTCCCAGGGGACCCTGTTTGCCACTCGAACCACTGCTCTAAACAATATCCTGCTGTGCAGAATGCCTGGCCTACAAGTCATAGTGGAGTAAATCTTTCCTTACATTCAGATGAAGTAAATTAATGTAAAACCTCTCCTTTTTTGCCCTTAATTCCTTAATTATGTATTTCCCATGTGTATTACAATACATATCACAATCCCATTAGCCAACAAAATAATGATTTTGTCAGTATTGTTAACTGGTCTACTGTTCTACACCCTGAGGAATGTGTAATATCGGTGGATTATTAATATTTTTGTGATGGGGAATTGGAGATCTGTGTGCAGCCTTCATTTTTTTTTGGTTTAAACTGTTCTAATATGAACAGAACTGGCATTAATTGAAGGTGAAGGAAACTGAACTCAGTCCGCTTGTTTTGTTGTTTTTACAAGTTATGCGTTCCACAATTTCTACCATATCAGTAGTTCTATGAATACTTCTATCAGCGTGGGGCAGGGTGTTTGATCATATCGGTTTTCAGACATGGCTTTGGTCTTAACTCGGCATCTCTCTCTCTCTCTATCTCTCTCGCTCTCTCTGCATCTGATTTCACTAATAGCCAAATAACAATCTGCAAACTGTCTCACGCACGCGCACACACGTACACACACGCACACACACGCCCTTAGGATTGCCTGCTCTGACGCCCCTAAACTGCACCTGAAGTGCACACAGTAATGCCCTAACTTGATTTTGTATCTCTGAGACTGTACAAATGTAACCAGATGAGCCGCTACGGGTCCATCTGGATACGTCTGTTCACTCACAGAGTTAAATCGACACTGAGGTTTTTACTGCGCACCTGTGTAAAATTAGCCAAAGGAATGGAGATATCCATCACGCTCAGTGCTGTCCATGTGTGATTAGCCCTGTTGCTGCACTTGCACTGGAGAGTTTTCACATGTTTGTTTGTGTCGATGTTTCAGTATGTTTGTGTGCCCAGTACGCACCTTTCTTGCTTGTTTATTTTGTATATTGCAATGTGAGTGCGTCGCTTCTTTGTTCTTTTATTATTTTGTTTGTGTGTGTGTGTGTGTGTGTGTGTGTGTGTGTGTGTGTGTGTGTGTGCGTGTGCGCGTGTGTGTGTGTGTGTATGTGTGATTTCTCTCTGGCTGCCGCTCTCATCTGGTCCTGTCTATTCCAAGGTCAGCTTTTCAGGCGGCTTACAGGGGAATGATACAGAAGATTATTGCCTCGATCAATAAGCTCAAAATGAAGCAAAGGGGAGTTTGCTTTATTGACTTTCCCGCCGTACAGTGGCAGCTTTAACATTTAATTGTCTCCCTGTATTTAGACCAAACTCCCATTTAGCGGCCGACCAGCCGCCGCACCGTCTCGTCTCATCCGCACCGTCCGCTCGGGCCCCATTTGAAACGGCTCCTCATATAGCTTAATTATTTACTGTGTTATGCCGCCGCCGTTTGCGCTGTAGAGACATTCAGAAACAACTAAATAACCCATTCTGACCGGGCACCCATTTTGGTGTTGGCATCATGTTATGCTTTAGCTATTTAAAAATAGCAGATCTACAAGCTCATATCGCGCCACCGAGTGGCGCGATACGAGCTTGTAGGTCTGCTATTTTTGAAAAATCGAAGAGCGACTGACATTTTTAGAATCTGATCTCAGGTCAGAATGGGTTCATCAGACCAGTGTGTGTCCGGCGGAAACCTCGTATGAATCTGATCTCAGGTCAGAATGGGATAAATGAATGGGTGCATTTTCAATAGTGCTGTGCTTCTGCTCTCTTTCTTTCTCTCTCTCAATCTCTCTCTCTCTCATCCTCTCGCTCTCTGTTGAGCCCTCCCTCTGCAGTGATTCATGATTCCCTGCCAATTCTAGCGAAACTTTGGGTGCGTTTGAAATCAAAGATGCACTCCCTTCGCACTCAATCGACAGGGCAACAAAAAAGGGCGGGGGGGGACCCCCTCAGGTCTGCGTTCGTACACGTGAGCACGAGGCGAAACCGAAGAGAATCTGAGAGTGTCAAACTCAATATTCCTCCATAATGTACCAGGCCTCTCCGGCGCGTGCTTGATCAGTTTCATTTATTCATTTGCCATGCTGAGATATCCCACTTCTTTGACTACATCCATTTCATCACTCTCTTCTTCTACTTCTCCTTATCCTCTCTTTCTCTCCTCCTGCTCCTGTCGCTCCAGGCTCTGGCCAGTGAAATGCTCCGAGATGTGGAGGAGGTCAAACAGCAGTTGATGAAACGGAGGAGGAAACTGAGGAAGGCCAGCAGCGTGGCTGAGAAGAGTGGCCTCTCGGCCAGGTCCATGATCAAAGCCAAGAGCATCGCCGCCTCCATCCTCAACATGTCAGAGAGCGACTTGGCAGACATGATGGACACCGACCAGGTAATGGCTCCAAGAACCACAGGTCAATGCTGCATATAGACACATCTAAACTTTGTGTGAGATATTTAATGATATACTTTTATAGCAGGAGAAAAGGAGGCACTCAGACAGTTTAAGCCCTTATTTTATTATCGGGGTGCAAGTAAAAAAAGCTTGATGTAACTGAAACATTGAAACGTCGCTTTTTTACTTGCACCCTGATAATGAAATAAGGAGTTTCTCCAGTGCCTCCTTTTCTCCTGTAACCTGTCCTGCCTCTGAGATGCACCAGACTGGCCTGCCATAGGCTAGAGGCGCGGTTGGAACTCCCTTCTGCTTAGACTTTTATACATATGTGAAATGCAAGTAAGAGTGTAAACATTCAGACTTACAGTAGCATGTACTGTAAGTTCCAAAACAAATGTCAAAACAAATTTTGTGAAGTTATTTGTGAAGACAATTAAATTGTTATTGAGAGCCAACTTCTTCAAACTTTGAAGAAGTTGGCTCTCAATAACGTCTGGTATATTTTACAACTCAGGGCTCTGTTGGTCTGTCGGTCCGAAAATATTCAAGTACGAGAACTGGAGGTAGCTTATCTGAAATTGCGTCATTGTTAAAACTGGAAATATTAAACCGATACTTCAGCTATATGTTCCTGGCCGCTGCTGTACAGCAACTATACTGCAATGTTCCGCAGAGCTTGTGCGCTTAGAGTCAGTACTCCTACTCTCAGCGAGATGTTCAGAGAATAAACACGACCAACACCACACAAGTTCTAACACGAAACAAAGTTGTAAAGTACAACTCTTTCCTTCTCACGACAGCCACCAGTCAAGACCATAGATCATTCCTTGCCAGGCCTTATTGTCAATTAACAGACCCACGTTACAATCAAGCTGCCGGGCCCCCGGGGACCGCCCCCCCATCCATCACATAATGAGAGGGGGCCACGCCAAGCACTTACTCACACTTGAAACCAATTTGAGCCTTCATCGCTGCCCCCACGCACGCACGCACACACACCCATGGGGATGACAGGCCACTGTTTCTCACTTGAGAAAGAGTCACCCTCAATCAGAGCTTAAACACTCTCCTCTCCTCTGCTCTCCTCCTCTCCTCTCGTCTCTACTACCCTTGTTTCCATTGCAAGATAATGGCGGTTAATGGCAGGCTGTGAGGGATGGAGGACGAGGTGTGTGTGGGTGTTTGTGTAAGTTGGATTGGTCGGATGGGGCAGAAGGAGCGAGTACATTCTCCGGTATAGCGGCGAACAGGCATGGTGCTGCCGGGGGAGGGGTGGCACATGCGGGGGTATTTTGACACACACTGCCACCGGTTCAGACGCAGAAACTGCCGATAACTGCCGTGGCAGACTGGCAGTGTACCGTGGTGACATGCGTTGTCGGTATAAGACACATGCTTGGCTGGTTAAAAATCTCCCGTGGCTTCCCTATGAGGTTTGGGGGTAGGAGTGTCAGCGTCGCTGGTTAAAACTCACCCGTGGCTCCCGACATGCGCTATACCGTTTAACCCATTCTGACCGGGCTCCCATTTTGGTGTTGGCATCATGTCGTGCTTTAGCTATTGAAAAATAGCAGATCTACAAGCTCATATCGCGCCACCGAGTGGCGCGATACGAGCTTGTAGGTCTGCTATTTTTGAAAAATCGAAGAACGACTGACATAGAAACATAGCTTTTTCAGAAAACTGTCAGGATGTAGAAGACGTTTATAGAATCTGATCTCAGGTCAGAATGGGATAAACATCACCATGTCTGCCCTGTGAGGTTAGGTCTCTGGTTCTGGCTATACTATTGGCAGTTGCCAGCAACACCGGTGCCGGAGAATGCACTCGCTCTCTCTCTCTCCGGATGGGGGGAGAGAGAGAGAGAGAGTGTGTGTGTTAATTGAGAGTTTGTGGACAACAGTTAAGAGCAAACCACCAGAGGATAGGAAATGGACTGTCAAAGAGGGGAGAGAGAGACAGAGAGTTAGAGAGAGACAGAGAGAGAGAGAGAGAGAGAGAGTGTGCTGCATGTCAGGGAGCAATAAGGGCCAGTCATGGTGTGCTCTAATTGAAACTCCCCTAAGACACCAGGAGAGACGGTGGATGTGCATCTATATCTAAAGCTCAGCCAAGTGGGGAGGCGACACACAAGTTTACTGAGATTCAGCTTCCAGCTGTAAAACTATAGAACCCTGGACTATAGTGGAAAGCCATGTGAAACACTAGATCCATGTGTTCACACACACAAACTTGACAAGGACTGTCACTCTTCTCACAACCTTTTCGTGTACATGATTGTGTGATGGCGAGGCTGGCCATAGATATAAAATCAGACCTGCCTGAGCTAGCTGTGTGTGTGTGTGTGTGTGTGTGTGTGTGTGTGTGTGTGTGTGTGTGTGTGTGTGTGTGTGTGTGTGTGTGTGTGTGTGTGTGTGTGTGTGTGTGTGTGTGCGCGCGCGCGCGCATGCGCGCGTGTGTGTGCACACGCGTTGCAGTGGTCAATCAGTGTGTGTGTGTGTGTTAGGCTGTTCAACAGTTATACTTGGTAGTCAAGCAATGCTTGACATACATACATACATACATAGCAACGGTACACTTTTACAGACGGACCGGAAGTTATACCGGATGTGGCTGGAGCAGCTAAATGTAGCCAAAACACTCTAAAGGTGATCGACAACAACGGGAGGCATGATTAAATCTATTGTGACTGGACAGCGGGGGGGCCGTCTAGCACAGGGTCTTTTCTTAGAATTGGACGGGATGATTTAGATTGCGAGTTATTAATATTTTAAGACTTTCGTTGCCGTCGGCTAAACGGGGGGGGGGGGAACATTTTCGATGACGTCCCACTGTGGTCAACATCGAGGATTTGCGCAACAGGCGCTCCTAGGCTGTGAAGCGATGCGATCGGTTTTCATATCAATAAACTTCGTCTTTTGGATAAAACTGGGCGCTGAGTGTTACGTTTATAAGGACGGTGAACTTTGTCCTGGGTGTTACTAATAGAAAGGACGGTGAACTTTGTCCTGGGTGTTACTAATAGAAAGGATGGTGAACATCGTCCTGGGTGTTACTAATAGAAAGGATGGTGAACATCATCCTGGGTGTTACTAATAGAAAGGATGGTGAACATCATCCTGGGTGTTACTAATAGAAAGGATGGTGAACATCATCCTGGTGTTACTAATAGAAAGGATGGTGAACATCATCCTGGGTGTTACTAATAAAAAGGACAGTGAGCTTCATCCTGGGTGTTACTAATAGAAAGGATGGTGAACATCATCCTGGGTGTTACTAATAAAAAGGACAGTGAGCTTCATCCTGGGTGTTACTAATAGAAAGGATGGTGAACATCATCCTGGGTGTTACTAATAAAAAGGACAGTGAGCTTCATCCTGGGTGTTACTAATAGAAAGGATGGTGAACTTCATCCTGGGTGTTACTAATAGAAAGGATGGTGAACATCATCCTGGGTGTTACTAATAAAAAGGACAGTGAGCTTCATCCTGGGTGTTACTAATAGAAAGGATGGTGAACATCATCCTGGGTGTTACTAATAGAAAGGATGGTGAACATCATCCTGGGTGTTACTAATAGAAAGGATGGTGAACATCATCCTGGGTGTTACTAATAGAAAGGATGGTGAACATCATCCTGGGTGTTACTAATAGAAAGGATGGTGAACATCATCCTGGGTGTTACTAATAAAAAGGATGGTGAACATCATCCTGGGTGTTACTAATAGAAAGGATGGTGAACATCATCCTGGGTGTTTCTAATAGAAAGGATGGTGAACTTCATCATGGGTGTTACTAATAGAAAGGATGGTGAACATCATCCTGGTGTTACTAATAGAAAGGATGGTGAACATCATCCTGGGTGTTACTAATAGAAAGGATGGTGAACATCATCCTGGGTGTTACTAATAGAAAGGATGGTGAACATCATCCTGGGTGTTACTAATAGAAAGGATGGTGAACATCATCCTGGGTGTTACTAATAGAAAGGATGGTGAACTTCATCCTGGGTGTTACTAATAGAAAGGATGGTGAACATCATCCTGGGTGTTACTAATAGAAAGGACAGTGAACATCATCCTGGGTGTTACTAATAGAAAGGATGGTGAACATCATCCTGGGTGTTACTAATAGAAAGGATGGTGAACATCATCCTGGGTGTTACTAATAGAAAGGACAGTGAACTTCATCCTGGGTGTTACTAATAGAAAGGATGGTGAACATCATCCTGGGTGTTACTAATAGAAAGGACAGTGAACTTCATCCTGGGTGTTACTAATAGAAAGGACAGTGAACATCATCCTGGGTGTTACTAATAGAAAGGATGGTGAACATCATCCTGGGTGTTACTAATAGAAAGGATGGTGAACATCATCCTGGGTGTTACTAATAGAAAGGATGGTGAACTTCGTCCAGGGTGATTAAGTGAATGCAAGCTGTATTTATAGGGAGCGCTATGCTTGAGCATCGATTCTGTTTGGAGTATGAATGCATGACATAATGATCAGCTGAGATGTGAATTATAATGGGAATGACTGACGCTGACCACAGCTTTGGCATGCGACTCACATGTACCTGTATAAACTAACGCTGTGCTTCATTTATCAGATTTAGAAAAATGCATGTATCCCAGATTCTTTTCCTTTTCTTTTTGGTCAAAACAAGCTTTATTCAACCAAACTGAATAACCGATGATTGTGGTTACAAAATGTATTTTCCGGGTGAAAGAAAAGACGCTTGTTTGTAACAACACACAGTGTTCGTTTTTCTTTTACATCCGGTTTACGTCTCGGGTCCCGGTGAGCCTTCAAAATAAGGGTCTTGACTGATAAACAAATTATTAATACATTCATACCTGGCAGTGAATGTGTTGATCAAAAATCTGATATCTTGTCTATATTACCTGATAGTGACTTCAGTGTCTCCTTCCTTCCTAAGCAGCAGGCGTTTTGCTAGTTGTATTTGTGAACAGCACTGGCATGCATAATGTTTAGCTGGTTGTATTTGTGAACAGCACTGGCATGCATAATGTTTTCACTGTTTTTGAAAAAGGGATTTTGTGTTCACCTGCTGTATTCCTTTAGTTTTTTCCAAGCTGTGAAAGGCCCTTGTGCTGTCAAGGACAAGCCAAACATACTGCAACTCCTGCGCTCACCATACATACATTCATGCAGTGCACACCATATACTGTACTACACACACACACACACACACACAATGACACATGTACAGAGGCAAAAATACATCCAAGCTCCGTGTGCGTGCGTGCGTGCGTACATGCGTGCAAGCATGCACATATGCACACAGACACACACACACACCCCTCATTCCTCAATGTGTTATGTGACATTATTATTCAAGCATGCTTGACTCCATTTAATGTTAATCTGTTCACACACAACATGACATAGAAAACAGGCTTTCTCCCTTCAAACCTATCTACTGCGCACGCACGCACACACGCACACACACGCACGCACACACATACACACACGCACACACACACACACACACACACACACACACACACACACACACACACACACACACACACACACACACACACACACACATATCTTTGTTCTGTCCCATAGTGTCCCAGAAAGCGAGTGCCGGGGCTCACTGGGCTCCCTGGGCAGCTTGTTGTGGACTTAATAAGGCCATAATTGCCAGGCCGGTTTGTTTTCCAGCTGACTCCTGATGATAGACAGAGGGTCAGTGCATTGCTATGCACCTGCCAAGGGAGGACAAATACAATGGACACACACACACACACACACACACACACACACACATGCCACACACACCTCTTCACCACAGTGGTAGGAGATGCACGAGAAAGGAGGACTGACAGGAGGCCTCCAGCCTCTCCCATTGTCTCTCTCTCTCTTCCTGCCTCTCTTGCTTTTTGTCTCAGCCTTTTCTTTTTCCAATTTAGCCAGTAGTTACTAATGAGGCAGATATGAAAATGAGCCAAGCAGTGCCACTTACAACACCAAGAAACCCTCCGCAGACCTTACCAGGGGAGGCCAGGAGGGACGCGCACACACACACACACACACACACACACACACACACACACACACATTTTCTGCACCTAGACGCCCCTGCTCCCTTGTCCCCTTGAGGGAGCGCAAAAGGCTCCCGACATCATTTGGAACAGCAACACCTGGGGTTGAGAGTGAGAGGCGACTTGTGTTAGCATGGAGGTGTACACGCTACTGTGCCCTGTTCATTAGTGGTAACAAGCTTACTACTCAGCTAGGTCCTTTATACATGAGTAGCTCTCGGTCACACACACACACACACACACACACACACACACACACACACACACACACAGCCACAGGGTCTCCTGAGAGGTTCCTCAGGGTCTATGCTTGTGTGTGTCATAGTACAAGGAAAAATCTTTGCCCCGAAGCAGCAGACCAATAAAGACCATAGCTGTGATACAGTAGGTTTTCCTTTTCTAGTTCTCTCCAAATGCATTTAGGACAAAGAACTTCCGCTTCTGTCATCAATGAATCCTCCAAACTACGTTTGTGACACTGCTTCCTGCATGCCCAGAAGTAATGCATAATTGTTTTCATGTCCTGCTTTAAAAGCTGTACTGTACTGTCAAAACCTGGGTATTACCTTCTGCAGAAGGAAAGAAAGGATACAATCTGTTGTACTGTATGTAAGTAAATTGTGACGTCCCCCACCCACCCCTTTTTCCCCTCTGTATATGTTTTCTTTTCCCATTTTACCTCCTTTATGATGATTTCCAGTTTTTTGGCTACATTGAAGTGTATATTTGTATGTCTTATAGTTTGTATTGAGTTGTGCTTGAAATGTACTGTAATTCTGCAAACTGTTAATAAATACTTGACAATCAATCATGACTTTTTATTGTATTGTATAGCCTCGCATCGTATCTCGTACTGTGTTATGTGGCATTGTTGAACCCTGTCCACATGCGCCAATGTGCACTTACTATGTCGGTTCTTTCTGTATTTCATGTCGGGTTTGTAACAACACCAAGTCTAATAGTGAGGCATTCATTGTACTGAGAGAATAAAGAGACTCTGTGATTCTGGCGCCCCTCGGCTGTAGAGCGATGCGATCCGTTTTCATATCAATAAACTTCGTCTTTTGGATCAAACTTCGTCTTGGGCGTCGGGCGATACTAATAGAAAGGACAAAGAACTTCGTCCTGGCGATGGGGATGTTAAGAGTGTGTACAGAACACAGT
>NC_139702.1:53666086-53756086 GCF_964188405.1 Protomyctophum parallelum | reverse complement strand
GGTGCATATTGGACAACCGGCGAGATATGAATTAGTCGGCTAATTCTCTCTCTACGCCGTCCTCAGACGAGCCCTCCATCCGAGTGTCTCTCCAGTCATCACGATTATCCATATACTGCATCTGGCCAGCTTGCTTGTGTTTCGCTTGTTTTTGTCCTTTTTTCATCTTTCTCCTAATTTAGACATCGCCAATTCCATCCATTAGTATCCCACTATCAGAATAGGGTGGACTTGGTGTCTGGTTGCTATAGGGCCGAGCTTACCAGCACTCCACTTCCTTCCACACTTCCACATATCAGACTATTCGTAAGTACTCTGCCAAGGTTCTAGGCTTATTATCCCGCCCTTCATATATTGCACAGTTAATATAAAACACATTATTCAGGCACATTTCAGCCACCTCCCATTTGGACCATTCTACGCAACGTCATCAAACAGCGATGCGCACCTATGGCTATGGTAACATCATTCTATACAGGCCACAGCCTGTAGAGTCTTGTATAGTAGTCCATCGCTATCACTGCTATACGTAAGTGCTAACCCCTACTTTTCAATGTTGGGGCTTCTTTGCATGTGACACTTTTGAGTTTCACGGGCAGGATGTAACGCATCAGGATATCCTGTATGCAACCTGTAGGAGTTGCCATTGCGGTAACAGAGATTGCCCTCCCCTGCCAGCTTCCCACTATAGTGAACACCCGCTACATGTGTTCATTGGACTGACTGGCACCGCGTGCAGGACCCAAACTCTCTGGTGACCAGGTAATTTACCCCTAGACCACCGAGACGCCCCACATATGCTGCTTCTTATTGTTTCAAATGCAAAATGACTTCAGCAAAATAGAATGCTCATTTATGGGACCAGGAATGGCATTCATTCTCATGAGCTAAAAACAGACATTGTTGATGTCACATCTCTTCCAGGCTTGTTCCCCAGGCTTCCGGCCATACTGCCGGCTCCGTAGGGCATTGACTCGTTAACACTCTAAATTAACTGTATCAAAGGATTCATGGTGCCAGCACAGTGAGAAAGTTTTCTATTGTTGGTGTCGTTTGCAGCATGAGGGGTTTTGTGTGTGCGTGTGTGCGTGTGTGTGTCTCATTACAGTGGTTTTGTGTGTGCGTGTGTGTGTCTGTGTGTGTGTGTGTGTGTGTGTGCGTGTGTGTGTCTCATTACAGTTCTGTAATGACAAAGGAACAGCTCCGAGTCCCCCTCAACTTCCCTCTGAATGGAAAGCGACTCTAATTAAGCCTCGTTTAATGACTGGGGTAATTAAATCAGCCACTCTCTGATTGTCTGTACATGTGTGTTTGTTTTTCTGTGTTTTCGGTGTGCGGTGGGGACTCAGGCTGAGCCTTTGTACTGTAAATGTGACAGTGGAACAGTGGTACAGTATACTTGGGGGGGGCGGGGTGGCAGTTAGTAGTGGAGATGGCCCCCAGGGGCCACTGAGTGCCAGTGTGTTTAAAGTTGCTATTATGAGGATTATAATGCCAAAGCAGGCCGTGGCCTATACTCTGCATTCAACACCCGCTCATTACGGAAATGGCACCAGCTATTTCAGCTCATTATCTAGTTATCTAACTAGCAATACTAGACACTGTCTCGTGGTACTGTCATTCCGTTCTTTACAGTGAAACTCGGTCCCTACGTCGGACTGTACTACACTATACAGTACATCCCCTCTTGATGTGGGCGCACGAAAGCAGGCTATGTTGTATGCATTGAACACACATCGCATGGTCGTTTCTGTGTGTCTGTGGGCAGAATTGCAGCTGGCAGACACACTATGATCTCAATACAGTGTGTAAAAGTATATGTGTATGTATATACAGTATATATATCCTATATTAAAATTGGCTAAAGGGTCGGCAGACAATGGCCACGTCACGTTGACTTGATGTTTTTGGGAGGATGGCCCCTTGAGATGCAGCGGGTTTTAGCAGGGGGTCCTATAAAACTATAACTATTGGCGGTGGTATGTATATGTTGAGACAAGACACCATTTCTGTCTGTCGACAACTCGACATTGATGTAGGCAGGACCACTTGTACCAGACCTGCTGTACAATGCGGCACATTGCTGATGACGCCATGTTGCACATCAGGTGCTGTGCTCTCGATTTGTCCAGCACACTACAGTATGTCGGCAGACGGGCACAGCAGAGGTTATGTATCTGTATGCTGATGCTTGCTGCGAGCCGAGCCACTGTCGTCAGCCTCATCTCTCAAGCGCAGCGCCTTGACAGCATGGCTATGCTGCAACGTGGCCAGTGTGCTCTCAGTTGCCATTACTCACTGTGTCCCTACTGAGGCATACCTCTACAAAGGTGTGTCTAGGGGTTTAGTTGCTTAATGGCAGAACCAGTACGGGTTTTGGCAAAAAATAAAAAAGCTTCACTGTTGACACATTTACCTGCCAGGTTTTACCCACGGGACCTGAGACGTGAACCGGATGTAAACAGATGCTGTGCAGAGTGGTGGACGGTCATCGTTTCTTTCACTCGGAAAATAGATTTTGTATCATCGGTTCTTTAGTTATGGGCCGTTGAATAAAAAATGTGTTTTGACCAAAAACGCAACCTGGGGAAAATTCATTTCCGGTTGTAGCCGTCGCCTAGCGATCTAGGAAAAGACCATTGGACCGTCTGTAGACATCTTGGGCAGTGAAGCGTTCTATTTGAAAACAGTCATTGTGTTAACAGGAAGTACACTCACACTCTTGATTTTCTGTCACTGTGCAGACCTGTACAATCTTTCAATTTGTTTTGGGGAAGTTGTTGCAGGCAGAGCCTCGCCTGTCTTGCAATACAGTACGTTTGCAATGAGCCATGTTTGTGGGAAGTGTGCTGGTGCCAAGTTCATTGTGTCACTATTCAGAGATACAGAGGTTGTGTTCTCTATGTCATTGCTGCCACTGGTAGATACACAATTGTCATGAATTATACTCGATACACTGCACCACAGAACAGTTCATGCTGCTACACTACCTAAAAGCTTGTATTTATTCTATATAGATATCACTAACAGCCATCACAGCTATATTTAAACCTCCCACACAACCCCTGATAATCTAAATCACCTCATTTTCCACGCCTAACGAGTGTGAACCTTGAAACAAAGACCCGGTGTGCGTTCCTGTGTGTGTTTAATCTTAGGGGTGTATTTAGGTCAGATCCCTAACAAACGCAGGTTGCATGCGCAGACCTGAATGTTACCCCCACCCCCCACCCCCACCCCCAAAACAACGTATCAAGAAAAGGAGAGATTGTTTTAATTATGGTATCTGTGGCCCCAAGTGTCCAATTCCCTTTCATATCAGTCTCCTGTGGCCTGAAGGGGAGAAGGGAGAGAGGGAACCGTACCACTGCAGGGGATGGTAATTACTGAAGAGAGAGAGAGAGAGAGAGAGAATAGGGTCTCGTTGGCGCATTGGTGGTTTCTTTACCTGAGCGCCTCCTTGCAAATGTGACATATTCATTATCGGGCATAATCAAATGCAAGTCTTAATAGTATGGGTGCCTTTGTGCTTTCCCTTTGTGGTGTTGTTGTTTGTGTTGTTTCATTATTCCCCCGTTTGATAAATTTGATTTTCAAACAAAAGTGAGAAGATCAAAGATCAGAGAGCTGTTTTTTTCCCCCTTCCCTCTGTGATCATGAAAAGTACAGTAACTACTTCCCCTGTTACCTTGAATGGTGGCCTAGATTGAAGATAGCATCTCTGGCAGGAAGAAAGGGACAGAAGGATAGAACAGGGGGAACATGAATGCTACCTTCAAACTGGCTGATATTAGTCAGGTTTGTTTTCATGATGAAGTCATATCGGTGGACATGATATCTTTCGGTTAAAGTTTGTTCCCTGGTTCTGACACTGAAGGTGAAAACCGTCGGGTCATTCTCTTCAGGATATGTATGTATTTATCAGTCATTCATCAGTCTTGTTCTGATGCTGTTCAGCATCGGCAAGTTACACAAAAAGTGAAGCCAGTACAATGCATTTAATTGAACTTGTTGAACTTGTGTGGGGTTTCAATAATATTTACATGTATACTGGACACAGTATTGAGTGGCCGGGAAGGCCAGTGAATAATTGAATAACACTTATAAAGTGCTGAAGTAAGTAAGACAAAAAAAGTCTTCCATTTAGTTGAATTCATGTATTATTTTTATATTCATCTCTGACTCCATTGCGTCCCCTCCACAGTTGCTCTCTATCCACTCTATCAGTCCATCCATGTCAGTGTGTCCGTCCGTCCGTCTATTTATATTTCTCCCTCTCCCCATTGTTCTTTCTTCATCGTATCACTTTCTCTCCCTAATTCTTCCACCAGCTAGTTCTCTCATCATTTAGACATCCACCACAAGTTGGGCCCTTGAAATCAATTGCGTTAATTTGCTCCTAGGGAGGGAGAGACAGTGAGAAGACAGGGGGGGTTGGGAGTATGATCGATCGGTTAAGAGAAAAGATGCCATACGCGATGCCACTACAATAACCACACTACCTTGACAGCGGTCACAGGAGTGTTGTAGCATTGAGCCCGCTCCCAGCCTCAAGGTGCGCCCGGGGCCAAAGAATACCAATGTCATTTAATTGGCTCATAAAAACACCTTTTGCTCAGAGACCCTCACCTTAGAGGCACACGTGCGCGTGCGGGCGCACACACACACACACACACACTGTATGATCACACATATTTATGACACACAGGTTCAAGACACACACACACACACACACACACACACACTCACGCACACATGCACGCACACACAACCACAGGTATACAAAACGCACACAAACAAACAAAGTCTCGGACACAATGCATTGCATACACACAGACACAGACACAGGCACAAAATACACATGCACACAATAGAGACTCGGACATGCAAGCACACAAACAGAAACGACCACTGGAGCACCCTGTCAGTTTCACCGGCTTACCCTGTCAGTTCACCACCTGGGCGTGCTAATGAAATCATAGCTAACAAAAGGTCCTCTCTGCAGGGCCTGTTGAATAGTAATGGCCGTAAGTTAGCGTAGCTCTTGTAGCACTGCCAAGGGGGACAGGGGGGGCCTCCCGCAGAAAAGGGCCAGGCACCGTAGCTTTGCATTGACGCCAGCCCGCTCTGCCAAAGGGGACAGGGGGCCCAGCTAAATCAGCTGCAGAGTAGCACTATAGTCGCTAGCAACTGCCTTAAGGGACCCATGGGGATTTAGGATAGCAGGTGTATCAAAGCTTAGCCAGCACTGTCCCAGGGGACCTATAGAGGGAATGGCTGTAAATGAGAGAGTATATATATATATATATATATAAAACGCTCTGCTGTCCTGGCCTCTCCTCTCCTCTACTGTCTCTGTCCTGTCCTATAATCACCTGTCCTGTCTTCTCTTCTCCTGTCATGTCATATCCTCTCTTCTAATCTCATCTCATGTCCTCTCATGGTCCTGTCCCACCCTCTCATGTCCTTTCCTGCTCTGTCCTGTCTTCTCATGCCCTTTCCATCGCTGTCGTCTTCTGTCCTCTCCTGTCATGCCCTCTCCTCTGGCTGTCCTATATCCTACAACAGTATGGTGCCTCGTCTTTGGGTCCTAACAGTCCGACACGCAATGGTCCGACACCTATACACCCCTAACCCCACTTGGAAGCCACGGGTGAGTCTTAATCGGCAACATACAGTATGTGTCTTAACCGGCCACGTATGTGTCTTAACTGGCCACGTATGTGTCTTAACCGGCCACGTATGTGTCTTAACCGGCCACATATGTGTCTTAACCGGCCACGTATGTGTCTTAACCGGCCACGTATGTGTCTTAACCAGCCACGTATGTGTCTTAACCGGCCACGTATGTGTCTTAACCGGCCACGTATGTGTCTTAACCGGCCACGCATGTGTCTTAACCGGCCACGTATGTGTCTTAAACGGCCACGCATGTGTCTTAACCGGCCACGTATGTGTCTTAACCGGCCACGTATGTGTCTTAACCGGCCACGTATGTGTCTTAACTGGCCACGTATGTGTCTTAACCGGCCACGTATGTGTCTTAAACGGCCACGTATGTGTCTTAAACGGCCATGTATGTCGAACTATTGGTCCGGACTATTGTCCGTCTAAAGTATGCCCCCCCCCATACAATGTGTGTACAGGTGGTAGTGTGTTATGTTTTCCTTCTAATGATGCTGCTGCTGTCCCACAGAGCCCTGTGTTGTGGCTCTGTCTCTATTTTAGTGAGTTTGTTTGCTTATAGTTAGTAGCGTTCTAAGTGGAGTTAGCTGATTAGGGGTATGTATGTGCGTGCAGTGTGTGTCTGCGGTGTGTGTCTGCGGTGTGTGTGTGTGTGTGTGTGTGTGTGTGTGTGTGTGTGTGTGTGTGTGTGTCTTTCTGTCTCTGGGGACCATGCAGAGGAGATGTCTCAGCAGTAACAGTGCTAGAGTGACTCTCTAAGGAGCAGGGCTGTGTTTGATGCGCCCAGCACTGGGACTCCCTACACACATGCACGCACACACACACACACACACACACACACACACACACACACACACGCGCGCACACACACACACACACACACACACAGTTGCACAGGCAAACACATACTGTAGAGCCATTTATACACCCAGACACCGACAACGACTCACAAATTCACAAATAACACACACACACACACACACACACACACACACACACACACACACACACACACACACTCACTCCTCTCAGCTCTTCTCCCTAATGAAGTGGTGGCTCTGTGCCTCTGTGTGCATGCTGCATACATACACGTATGCATAGGAACGTGAGTTCTTGCCCAAAATACCATCTCTGTCAGAAACCTTTGTCTGATCAGAACCATTACTTTTAAGGTAAGAATGACCTGTCTTACAAGGATCCAGTGTAGTCATCATTTAGTCACACGCTCTCGTTAATACACTTTTATTAGTTAGATATTCATAAAACATAGACAGAATTAACCACTTTCAACCTTGTGTCCATATCTATATCAGAAACTAGTCAACTCCAAAATGTTCATTTTTCATTAAATGAAGAAAAAAGAAAAGAAAAAAAGCAATAGTGCCTCTTCATAGTTGGCATTGTGACTTTATTGTCAGATACTTGCATGAGAGGCGGTGGAGTTAGCTGCTTTAGCAGACGGTTTGAGCGTCTAAGGGAGTTAACTGGTTTTGTCAGAAGCACTTTTTAACAGTTTGACTGTTTTTTACGATTAACCCGCATTTTAATCAACCCCCCTTCACTGCCGAGATTGTTGTATTACCTTTAGAGCATACGCTGAATTATTTGGGCTTTTAATCCGCGAAAATCCATCAAAAAAAGCTCCCGTGGTTTGTTATGATCTGTGTGTAGCATCCACCATCTTGGTGCACGCGGAAGACGCACACAAGATTGGTTTCAATGAGGCGTTGCACCCAATGCATTTCCATTGGCCTCAATTTCCCAGAAGCCCTAGCAGCCCACAGCATGTGACGATTTCCGGTTTTGTCATCTCAGCGAAGGCATCCAGTCTCATACTCCGCTACGAAGACGGATTTTCTTTTGATTCATTACATTACGGCGGATTAAACACATAAAACAAAAGGCGGGTATGTCCGATACGGCAGCGACATTAACCTGGAGTAATCCATTCAAGGCACGGAAACTGTTAATACTTTTCATTGGTTCAATATTTGTTTTATCCAACACACAGGCATAAAGGGTGTTCAGTTAACTTCAGTAGCATTGATTTAAAAAGAAAAGACAAAATGTTTTAAAAATCCCCAATTATTTTGAAATCCACAGAGCGGAAGTCAAATGCTTATGTTCATCTGACATAATGCAGGTTTTGTTGTTTAATTTAAGATTAATTCATGGACTAAAGTTCTCGTCACCATGAGTGATTTCAGTCATTTTGATTTGGAGGGAAGCGTGTCTTTCACTTGGCTTATGACTTAATTCAAGTTTACACAATCACTGATGTCCTTCCTCATGTGGCTGGTAAAGTCAAGCCCTATAATAAAAATCACACCCGTGTGAAGTGAGTGATTTCCTCAGACACACATAAATTCTCCATTCATTGTCAATGGGAATATAGTCTTTGTGTAGGAGTAAAATAGCTGATTTGCTCGTCTACATATGACGTAAATTATCCATTCATTGTCAATGGCATTTAATGTTTGTGTTAGGACAAAATAGCTGAATTGCATATGATGTAAATATGATGTAAATTCTCCATTCATTGTCAATGGCATTTAACCCATTTTGGGCGGGAACCCCTTTTGATGATAGCACTATGTTATGCTTTAGCTATTGAAAAATAGCAGATCTACAAGCTCATATGAACTTGTAGGTCTGCTATTTTTGAAAAATCGAAGAACGACTGATATAGAAACATAGCTTTTTCAGAAAACTGTCAGGATTTAGAAGACATTTTTAGAATCTGATCTCAGGTCAAAATTGTATTAGGATTGAAATCTACACTATAGCTGAACATAGGAGGGGCTAGCACATCATCATACATCATCTCATTCCGGCCAATCATAATTTGCGTCCTCTCCTTCGTCTTCAATGTTTGCGTTTACACAAACACTCATCATTGTGCATCCATTGTCAATGGCATTTCACGTTTGTGCTGGGACAACGTTTGTGTTTACACGCTCACCAAAAGCTGGACATAGAAATCACACCTGCGTGAGGTGAGGGGTGCTCTTATCATCATACTTCATCATACATCATCTCATTCTGTCCATTCACAATTCACGTCCTCACTTTTGTCTTCAATGTTTGTGTTTACACACTTTTTCTGTCTTTTTTTTTTTTTGTCTTTTTTTGTCTTTAGTATAGATGAATATGGTTAAAGTACAGGCAGCAGAAGCTATTCCTATTATTTGTTTGTTTTA
Source organism: Protomyctophum parallelum (assembly GCF_964188405.1). Lineage (NCBI taxonomy): Eukaryota > Metazoa > Chordata > Actinopteri > Myctophiformes > Myctophidae > Protomyctophum > Protomyctophum parallelum. The sequence goes on along the minus strand of NC_139702.1, from coordinate 53,747,201 downwards.
TATACTATGTTTACGTTTACATGCAGTTCTGTGACACTGTGAAGAGGCTTGAGTGTGTAAACACAAACATTAAAGTTTAATGTTTGTGTTTACACACTCAAGCCTCTTCACAGTGTCGCCTCTTTAAATATCTGGTTGGAGACTGGAGATGACGTCACTTTTTTGTCACGCTGATTGGCTGAAGGGGTTGTCTGTCAACGCTGTACTCCCGCAGCCAACCATGCATTAGCACGGCCGAGACTCCAGACAAATGAATGGAAATGCAATTTCAAAGGAGAGTGGTGGTTAACTCCTTTCCCCTTACTCAATGGGACATCTAAAGGTCAGAGAGGTCTTTTGACGAATGATTTTGAACTTCAGTTCCCGAGGGATTCTCACGGCCTATATTGCCGAATTTCGTGAAGAACGATATAGCACAGAACTGCCAAAGCTGATGACGTAATTCGTAGGGGGTCTACGCCCTTTGGGCTCGACCCCTACTAATAGACAATTCATATCAGACGATGTTGTATGTAGAAGAGCATGCAGGAACATGAGTGTAGAGATTAGAGAACGATAACGTCAAAACATGATCATTTTACTTATTTTGCAAATCGTTTAGAAAACAACGCTATTGTCTCTTTCATGCTATTAGGCGAATTGCAGATTGGGACTTGAGCCTCACAAAAGAAAAAGTGTAGATTTTATTTTTAGCTTTAATCCCTGTGGTTTGACTGATCTCCTGTGGTTAAGTTGACCATGGAGTTGACGGATTACACTGTACCACACGCAGTAGGCTGCCCACGCCATGCTTGACATCTGTCAGTGTTTCACACACAGCTCAGTGGAGTAGCAGCTCTTTCACCAACACACACAGCTCAGTGGAGTACCAGCTCTTTCACCAACACACACAGCTCAGTGGAGTAGCAGCTCTTTCACCAACACACACAGCTCAGTGGAGTAGCAGCCCTTTCACCAACACACACAGCTCAGTGGAGTACCAGCTCTTTCACCAACACACACAGCTCAGTGGAGTACCAGCTCTTTCACCAACACACACAGCTCAGTGGAGTAGCAGCTCTTTCACCAACACACAAAGCTCAGTGGAGTACCAGCTCTTTCACCAACACACACAGCTCAGTGGAGTACCAGCTCTTTCACCAACACACACAGCTCAGTGGAGTACCAGCTCTTTCACCAACACACACAGCTCAGTGGAGTACCAGCTCTTTCACCAACACACACAGCTCAGTGGAGTACCAGCTCTTTCACCAACACACACAGCTCTCAGGCAGACACTCAAAGGAGAAATTTACAACCCCTGAATATTTAGCTATATTCAGCTGGCTACAGCCATGGTCATCTCTACTGACTTCCCCCCCCCTCTCTCTCTCTATCTCTCTCTCTCTCTCTCTCTCTCTCTCTCTCTCTCTCTCTCTCTCAATGAATTACATTCATTAGTTACCTCTCGCCATATTTCTCTCTGCCTTAACTAACATCAGCATTCTGGGATGAAGTACCTGTCCAGCACCATGGAGTGTAGGGTTTGGAGGGAGTGTAGGCCGAGCATCTATATATGAACACAATTGGCCATGTTTAGGGAAGCTAAACTGCCTAACGGCAATCTTCGTCGCTGCACTAGCAACTCATATGAGTTGGGGTGGCGTCTGTCAGCAGGCGGGTATTAAACGGGAGGAGTGGGACGGTACATCCTTCGCTACATCCTTCAGGAAGGAGTTCCTCACTGTCAGGATAGCCAGTATGGTGCGATAGCAGTTTAGGGTATAGGGTGTATAGTGTATAGTGGAGGGCCAAAAGCCCCAAAAGTTGACTATACCCCTCCCCGAGGTATAACAAAACGGGACATAGTTTTTTCATATCTTTAGGATGTCCCCCTTTACTTTTACTGCAAAAGGTTTGAAATTGATCCATGAAGTTACTCACCACATAGGCAATAAAAAACGCCTATCTGAAAGAGATCGTTCCAAGAGAATTCTCTGTCGTTTTCTACCTGCTGTTTGTTTTTACATCATACTTGCACAAATTGTCTACAGGTAGTGTGCCTACATCCCAGAACAATCAGAATGCCAATATTTTGTTCTATTGTGAATCAGTAGCCTTTTATATAAGGTATTAAATAGGCGGAAATAGCTAAAAGTTAACTTTTCTGAGCAACATTCACTTGGAATTTTGGTCCTACTATTTATCAACAAAATGTGACATTGTTTTTTCATATCTTTAAGATGTCCTCTTCATGAAATGGATGGTCAGACGTTTTACGTTTACTGCAAAAGTCATTAAATCCATACATGAAGTGATCCCCACTGCAAAGAACACCTACCCTGAAAGTGGGTCAATTCCAATGACACAGGCCAAGTTATTGTGAAACACACTAGTTGGATATTTCTGAATTGAAATGGCACAAGGGACCCCCACAAAAAGACCACCCCAAAATGGTGCCCTTTTATGGGGTTTGGGCACCTTCCCCCTCAGTGCTCTCTGCCCCTAAAGCAACCAGGATGCCAATATTTGGTTCTATTGTGAATAAGCAACCTTTTATATACTGCCACCCTTAGATCTATATGGAGCTGACCTGTTCTGACATTCCATATGTTGATCTGACCTCATCAGTACATAATTCATTCCATATGTTGATCTTACCCCCCATACCAAATAGGGATGCACCGATCCGGCTTTTTGGCATTCGATACCGATTTCGATACATGGGGGTCCAGTATCTGCCGATACAGAGTACCGATCCGATACCCCCCACAATGAAACGTAATAACCTATTAAGCTGTATGCCTCACTGTGTGGAGTCTGGAATCATTATTTTGTGTAAGGCAACATCAAGGCTTGACTTAAACATTACTTTCCCAACTTTGTAAAACAAAATGTAACAAACCGATATAAATGCACTGAATTATTTATTAAATAACTGTGCAACAATTAGACCAGGTTAATGTGTGCGCAGGCTAGCCTGGCTGCATTCCACATGTTATACTGTCAATACTACACTGCTGTGTCACAGAGGAGGTAGAGTTGTTTTCATACTGTAATTACACATAATTATCGGATCAGATCGGATCGGATAATGGATCGGCCACCGATCCGATACCCGATCTAGAATTTTAGCCTGGATCGGCGCCGATCTCCGATACGAGTATCGGATCGGTGCATCCCTAATACCAAAGTGCCAGCGCTCACCCAGCAGTCACCCAGGTGGATGTGTACATGCCACCTCGCCCTTTATGACGCGGTCGCTTCTCACCCTCAGGCGTGGAAATAGCTATAGTCTCATGTAATACTGCTCCTATACTCTTCTATCAGGGGTACCTCAAAAGTCATGAAATGTATCTATGAGATTTGCAAATACAAATGCAGAAAGGTCAAGTTAATCCTGCTCCATTGTCCACCTACTTTTTGGATTTACATATTTGCACATATTGTCTACAGGTAGGACCCCAAGATATGTAAAAAGGCTCCAAGGCCCCTTTTACAGTTTTCTTTTCAAGACTTCTAAATGTTCTAATCCTGATCTATTACTGTAAAATGCCTATACAAACGTAATAACAGGAAATATATGTTGATGCCATGTTTTTAGTTTACCCACTTCATGTAGAATCTAAGGATGTTTCTCAGGTAGACCTATGCCTCAAAACAGCTGGAATGACAAAATATTGTTCTATAACTCTTCTATGGTAGTACTCATCAATCAGCAGCTTATTCTCAATGTCATCTTGAGCATTGTATGGTGAACTGACTGACTGGGGCCAAATTGGTTTCCATAAACTGCTGATTGATGATTATTCATTAAGAATGGCACAAAGCTCTGAATTCTACAGCATTAAACCATACTGCATTTAGGCTATATGGACCTATAGCTATAGAATACAATATCAATAATGTATCATTCTGATGCTTTGAGGTGTAGAGATATTAGGCCTACCTGAGAATAATAGATTCTATCACTGAGGATACGTCCCAGGTGCATCCATGCAATGTATTTTTTGTTATAATTTTCTATTTACAGTGACTCAGCCATAGGAATAGACTATGTATAGTCACCATAGTCTGGTGACCACCGGAGAGACGGGTGACAGCTGGAATGTAGACGGCACCCGGGTGAGCAGTATGGGTTAGCGCCCCAGTCTGTGTCCTCTGTGAAGAGGAAGCCCAACAACCCTCTGTGAGGCCTTTAGGAGGGCCATGCAAGCAGCAAGCGGAGCCGCAACACCATTTCCCTGCGGAACCATTGCCCACCACTCCTGAATGAACTGTCTGGTGCTGGGACTCTGGTGCAACGCACAGGTCCTCGCTCTACTCCTGGTGAGAGCAGGAGTGGACCTGCCCTGGTGAGACGTAGGAGGGGCCCGGACAGGAGACAACCCACAGAGCCTAGTCCTTCCATGCACCAGCCCAGCCCTGGCAGAGTAGTTCTGGAGTAGTTCCAACGGATTGAGGGTAGTTACTGGGACGTAAGTCGGGACTTGATCACCCCGGCTGGGTCGCCTGAGTGAGGGGTATGATGTTGGAAGACCCGAAACCCCATTGACCTCAGGATACATCACTGAGGATACGTCCCAGGTACATCCATGCGATGTATTTTTAGTTATATGAATATGAAGTGGCTGGGTAAAAACATATTGTCTCCAACAGGCCGAAAGGCATGGCAGAGACTATGTTTTGCACCCTGTCTGTCCGTCCGCTAAGATTGACTTCCAGCCCACAATAACCTGTAATTGGTCTGGTGGAGACCTGTACGCCTGTAACGCCTATGATTCTAACCCAGAGAGCCTATGAATCCCTGCTGATTCACAATTCAAGCCTATTTTAACATAATGTTCTGGTTGCTTTGGGGTGTAGGGGTAGACGCTACTGTCTACAGACACCTGTAGATGGGGACACTGTAGGCTATGCACTTTTTTTTGGTGCAGAAAGTTAATTGAAGATTTGCATGACTTTTGCAGTCAAATTAAATAGATTGATGGTTGATACTGTATAGTTAGATGCTTTTGGCTATTTCTGCCTCTAATAAGGCCTTATATTAAAGCCCACTGATTCACTATAGAACCAAATATTGGCATTTAGGTTGATTTAGGATGTACCTGACTAGACCATTTGTGCAAGCATGACATAAAAACAACCATGCAGCAGGTAGAAAATGACAGAGGACTTTCTTGGATCTCCCTCTTTCAGGATATAAAACGTTTTTTCATTATGTGGTGAGTCACTTCATGGATTAATTTAATGACTTTTGCAGTAAAAGTAAAACTTGGGACAATCCATTTAATGAAGGGGACATCCTAAAGATATGAAAAAACTATGTCCCATTTAGTTCTACCCCTGATAAAGAGTAGGACAAGTGAATGTTGCTCAGAAAAGTTAACTTTTTGCTATTTCCGCCTATTTAATACCTTATATAAAAGGCTGCTGATTCACAATAGAACCAAATATTGGCATTCTGATTGTTCTGGGATGTAGGCACACTACCTGTAGATCAGCTGTGCAAGTATGATGTAAAAACAATCAGCAGGTAGAAAATGACAGAGGATTAACTTGGAACTCCCTCTTTTAGGATAGGCGTTTTTTGCCTATGTGGTGAGTAACTTCATGGATTAATTTCATGACTTTTGCAGTAAAAGTAAAAATCACTGACCATCCATTTCATGAAGAGGACAAGTCAAAATTATAAAAACACTGTCAGGCTTTGTACTACCCCTTATAGAAGATATCACCAGGATTACAAGGGAGCATTCCTCAGAAATGTAATTTCCGCCTATAGAAAGTCCTATATAAAAGGCTGCTGAATCAACATAGAAACAAATATTTGCATTCTGATTGCTGTGGGTTGTAGGGACACTACCTGTAGACAATCTGTGCAAGTATGATGTAAAAACAAGCAACAGGTAGAAAAGAGGAGGGTTAATTAGCATTGATGACTAAATTGAAATAACGTGCACAGCCATTAAGAGCCCTATTTTAACAGTGGAACTTTGTGCCATGGTGCATGGTTTTCATTTGCCGTTTATGTTTATGTGTCTTCTCTAGGACCTGCACAAAGGTCCCTGAATTTATCATGGGTGTGTTTTGGGCATTGCAAGTTGGTCTTAATTTGAAGCGCAAAGCAATAGCATTGCAGGCCCTAATTAAGATGCACAGATAGAACATATAGGGAAAATTGCACGAGAAACCAGGCAATCAGGCAGGTTATATATTCTAATTCTAAAGTTACAGGGGCCCTGGTGGCAAAGACCCAATAACCCTTTGTTTTCTTGGAATGACCAGCAGGGCCCTGCCTGAGGGTCTCAGGATGTGCTACTGCTCATAATATAACCCATTCTGACCTGAGATCAGATTCATACGAGGTTTCCGCCGGACACACACTGGTCTGATGAACCCATTCTGACCTGAGATCAGATTCTAAAAATGTCAGTCGCTAGTCGATTTTTCAAAAATAGCAGACCTACAAGCTCGTATCGCGCCACTCGGTGGCGCGATATGAGCTTGTAGATCTGCTATTTTTAAATAGCTAAAGCATAACATGATGCTGACACCAAAGTGCCCGGTCAGAATGGAATAAGGATGCTAGACCGAGCCGTGTCTTAACAATAATCTGTGCGACTCCCAAATCTTTACTATCCTGCGTCGGCTGGTAAATATTATTTGAGACTTTCAGTATCTTTGCTATGCATCCTATCCTGGTGCATCCCATACGTTGCGCAGAAATGTTGTAATTAACTATAGGACACGAATCTCATATAGCCCTGGGGTACTGTTATTGACTGATTTGAAAACATGTTTAACCAATTCTGACCGGGCACCCATTTTGGTGTCAGCATCATGTTATGCTTTAGCTATTGAAAAATAGCAGATCTACAAGCTATTGCTCGTATCGCGCCACCGAGTGGCGCGATACGAGCTTGTAGGTCTGCTATTTTTTGAAAAATCGAAGAACGACTGACATTTTTAGAATCTGATCTCAGGTCAGAATGGGTTGATCAGACCAGTGTGTGTCCAGCGGAAACCTCGTTATGAATCTGATCTCAGGTCAGAATGGGTTAAGAATTGAGATCCTTTTCCTGCCATAAATGAGCATGACAAATATTACCCCGGTCAGCCTATAGTAGCAGATTGCAAGACTAGCTGCAGAGACGCATACATAAACAGGGGCAAATCTTCCTGGCAGAGATTTAAAATAAAAAACTTTGTTCCACTGCTTTCGACTTGCGCCAGTCTCGCCAGATATTTCGGACAGTAGCCTTATGTTTTTGCAATCCATTCTGTAAAAGTTTAAAAATCATCCGAGAGACTGTGTAATATTTCCGATGCCATAGTGAGCCTGGTCGGTCCACGTCTCATCTCTGACCATGTGACTCGGGGAAGTCGCTGAGGGTTTGTTTGCCCAGCTCTGTGTAGAAGTGTGAATATTTATGTCTGATCCTGCCTGTATGTGTGCCTTTGATCGTTCTGCACTAATCACCAGGAAGTCCTTGTGTCTGTTCAGAAGAAACAAAATAAAAAAACAGGAGTGCAGAGGTGAAGACAGCCCATTCCCTCTCACTTTCTCCCGTCTTATTTCCCCATCACTCTCTCTCATTGCTCTCTCCTTCTCTCCATTCCTGCCTCCTTCTGTTCCTCGCCCACACACAGCAGAGGAAACCACACACAGGGAGAACTCCAAACTTTACAGATTCTGGATGTGGTTTTAAAGTGGGCCCTCCCCTTTGTCAGTTTTCCTTCCTGCGTTGCCCTGGTTTGAAACCACGTTCCTCTTGGAAAACAATCCTCTGCTTTATGTGTATACTAATCCGGTTTATTTCCACTGTCCAATAACTTCACCCACATGTGTCTTGGTGACAGACACCACTGCAGGAATGTCTCAACACTTTCCCATTGAGACATTCGCTCCTACTGCACACATGGCACAGGGGATGACACGTCCCAAGGCAATGCTTTGGACAGACTGTACATGTAGTATCACTGATTCAGCAAGTTAAGTGTTTTGAGTGATCATCCATGGAAGCTGAGGACGGAACAAAGTGGCATGCTAGACTCATTGTTATGCCTTTGTAAAGCAGCTGCTGCGTAATCTATTTTGAGAAATGCTTTTATATCAAAAACCCCTGAACATAGAGTTCAGGGTTTTTTGATATAAGACAGTCCCTCAAAAGTTTGTAGAAAGTCCTCGGGCCCAATCTGCCAGTGAGTCTCCCTTGTCTGGCCCGCCGACAACTAGCAAACAGGCCTTCTTTTGAGACAAGAAAAACTGCCAGGTATTAAAAACACAGCCTTTTTTCTTCCTGTTGTTGTTTTCCTCTTTCTTTCTAACCCATCTCCCCCTGCCACCTCCCCTACACCCCTCTTTCTGTCTCTTTCATCCCTCTCTCTCTCTCTCTCTCTCTCCCTCCTCTCCTTCCCCCTGCAGATCCCCTCTGCTGGCCAGCTAATGGAGGCTGTGTGCGTGAAGATGAAGGAGAGGAAAGTGCTGACAGAAGAGCTGGCCACGCTCGCAACACCAGTCAGCGAAAATGCCTGACTCCCCGGGCTGAGGCTCAGGGAAGAAAAAAAACTGTCATCCACTTCTCTTCTCTCCCTCCCTCCTTTCTTCTCCCCCTCTCAGTGGGGGCCGGGGCTGGGCCCAGGCCGTGGCCATCCAAGCCAGGCCAAGGAGAAACGGCACCAATATACATGTGTGAGGGAACGGCGCTGTCTAGTCACTCCAGGGCCAGCTCAGCTCACTCAGCGCAGCAGTGAGCTGAGAGCCCAGGCTTTTGTAAATGAGCCCTCGACATCTGCAGTTAGCACTTAGCGCACTCTGTCTATCAGACAGGGCCCCCTTTAGCGCTGAGCTAATTTACCACGCTCGTGTCTCTCTCTGTCTCTCTCTCTCTCTCTCTCTCTCTCTCTCTCTCTCTGATCCTTCTCTCTCTTTCCCAAAGTGATAAGGCCAAGTGCTTACGCATAATGCTAAAAGTTGGACATGATCTTTTTCTCTCTTCTCTTCCTGTCTCTTTTTGACCTAATTTATTTGGGATCTCATGGAGCTCAGGGTGCAGGGTCTTGACCTAACAGTGCCTCGTCGACACTTTGAGAAAGTCAGGAGTACAGGCACAGTGCAATATGTTCACTGTAATAGCCTTATAGCCATGATGCTGTGCCTTACTGATCTTAGACCTCTACGGTAATGCACAGGACATAGTTATTCAATGTTGCACTACTGTAGGTAATTACTGTATGTTACAAAGCTGATCGTTGCTGTCGATTTTAAATAAAGAGTGTTTCCTATTATTATTATTATTATGCATCACTCTGAGCCCCTATACTTTTTTACACCCGAGTAACAGTGTCTTAAAGTAATGCCTAAATAATTAAATGCATTTTGCAAAATTATGTCTGTGTTTTGGATTCATTCAACATTTCATATGCATGTCATTCAAATTTTGATGACGACGACTGCCTGCTCACACGTCATACAGTAAGTCAAAAATGTTAAGATATTAAACCAAAATGAGGCTACTAAATGTCCTGTCTTGTGTTAAAGGGTCATCTCAATATGTGGTGGGGCAATACTCATACTGTACCTGCCCAAACATTTCAAGTCAAACTGGAGAGGAACATCAGCAAAAATGTCTTTGAAAATGCAAATGTATTTTCTGCCACTGCTAAATGATGCCTTTTGTGTGCAGGGTTCATTCCAGCAGTTCAGTCAGTCAGTCAGTCAGTCAGGTCCGCCATGGCCACTGAAGCCGTTCGCCATTGGCCGGCAGGGTTCCCGCTCCCCCACGTGATTGACAGCTGACTGTCGGACCATCCCCATGGTTCTGCTCGCTAACGAGCGACCCCCGCTGTTGACATCATTAACGAGGGGTCCGCCCACGTACAAGTGTGTAACCCACCCTCCCACACACACACACACACAACACAGTGGTGCACTCGGAGAGAGTGGTTTCACCCTTGACACAGCTACCTTCAACCTCTTTTATCTCTCCGTCTCTGTGTTCATTTCCCTTTCTTTCCTTCTGTCTTTTATTATTCATTTGGAATATCAAACCCGTGGACCAGGTCTCCTGTCCTTGAGCTCGGGCGTCCCACACCAGAGACTCACTCTCTCTCTCTCTCTACCCCCCCCCCCCCCCCCCCCCCCAATCACCCGTCTCTCTCTTCCTTGTTTCTTTCTACCCTAATCACCCTACTTTCTCTTTTTTTCTCTCATTCTTCCCAGCACTCCAGCACTTTCCCTCTTACCCCCCGAACCCCCCCCCCCCCCCCCCCCGCTCACCCACCTTCCATCACTCTCTCTTTTTCTCTCTCTCCTTTCTAATTCTCGCTCCCTCCCTCTTTTCTTCTTCATGTACAATTAACAACCATATATGTAGGGCCCTGCGTTGAGGAATTAACAAGAAATAATTCCACTTTCTAATCCCACCTCCCTCTACGACAACCCCCCCCCACCACCACCACCTCTCCCCTGTCCTCCCTCCCTCGCTCCTTCGTTCCCCTCCTCTCAGATATATGCTAATGATGTCGTCTCCCTTTATCTTTGTGTAATAAAGGATTAAGTCCAGGACTGTGTCTCTCCTCGCTGCAACTCAGGGACCAATTTAGCATGGGGGGGGGGGGGGGGGGGGGGGGGAGTCTCCGGGAGAGACAAAGCCCCTGTGGTTAATTACCATTCATTAACATAGTTTGCATCTTTCCCTTCTCCTCCCAATACCCAGGAGCTGCCTATTGTCAATATTTGTCCCATATATATATAATAAAAAAATATATTTTTTTCTCAGAGCTGTGAGCCTCTGTCCTCCAGCGTAATGAGACTAATGACAAACATTAATAACTGGGATAAATTCTCCAGTGCACGGGGCGTACAGGAGGGACAGACGGGGAGAAAGAGCAAATTAGCAAGGAGCTCCCCCTCCCCACGCACACACACACACACACACACCTTCATTTTCCCTCCCCTCTTTCTCTACCAATCTCTTTCTCTGTCCTTTTAAATGTGTAATACATAGTCGACGTGGTCCTATATATCTTCTTCCTCACTCCTGCTATTTTGGTGACATATTCAAATGTGCTCCCCCCCCTGTTCCTCTGCCATCTACGCAGGAACCCCCTCCATCTCATCTGTCTCTTGGGTTTAATTAACCTGGTCTATCCTCTGACACTCCCTCAGTGAAGACGTTAAAACAATCTTGAACGCACCCTTCAAACCTCCTCCCCCCAACAAACAAAAACAACAACAAACAAACAACATCCATAAAACTTATATAGGATACATTCTCTGGGTCTCTCTCTCTGTAGAAACAAGTGTTCATTTCTGCCTTGGATTATTTCTCTTGCCCTTATTTTTTTTGCTTATTTTAATTCCTTCTTCATGCTCTCCATTCTTACACTTTCTGTTTTTCTCATTCTCTGTGCAGGAATGGAGTGTTGATCCACCCTTCTTTCTCAGCCCCTGCTTGCTCCTTCACTCCCTCTCTCTCTACCCCTCACTCCCCCTCTCTCTGTTTCTCACCCCACCTATCTCTCACTCTCTCTGTCTCTCTAGTACATGTCTCATTAGTGATTCTTCCGGTGGGAGTGACTTTGATCAGGAGTTTCAAATGCAAACTTCTCTCCTTTTTATTCATTCCGACACAATCAACTCATTCTTTCTGTCCTTTGTCTTTTTTACTCCTCTCATTTTGCTCCTTTTCTTCTTAATCCACCTGTTTCCAGATCTTTGTTGAATATATTTTACTTGGTTTACTTTGGTTTCACCAGAGGTTATTCCCTGACTTTGAGAGGTCAGTCCATGATTGTGGTGTTTGTATATGATTCTGTGTGTTATGTACAGTATGTTTGCATTCCTGCATGCTTGTGTGTGTGTGTGTGTGTGTGTGTGTGTGTGTGTGCGCGTGGCGTGCGTGTGCTTGAGCATGCGTGCGTGCACTTGAACAGGAACAATGGCCATAGTTATAGCTACGCGTGCGCGTGGGTGTCACTGTCACGCACCTGTTTTCAGTGCATGACTCCCATGCAAAATCAGGCATATCGGTAAGAAGCAGTCAAATCACAGAACTGCCAGTCACCATCCTTGTACAATCAGTCCTGGTTAGAAGACAGCCTCTTGTGGCCTCCGTTCCCTTTCACTGACACAGTTTCTCTCCCCTGCCTCTCCCCCACCGATGGCTGCCAGTACCACAGCCCGCTTTGATATCGGCACACAGACACTTGGCACCGTCTTAAATAACAAGGTACATATGACACTCAGCCAAATGTGCTTTTGTTGAATGTATAATGCAACATGTTTACTTATCCTCTATTTCGGCTCCGCGGGGAACAAGGTATTGTTCGGTTTCCAGAGGTGGATGTAAGATTTACACTATGAGGTGTGATGCCACTGTGATAATAGTTGGGAGTTCCTCAAAATGATAACTGTGACCTGGTTTACTGCTGTTGACAGACTCAATGCCGTCACCATGTATTTTGAAGGCTTTCACATTAGAATTAGACTTTGTTTTATGTAAACCTGAGAAAAGAGACAAAAGTAAATCATGCACGGTAGTCCACCGTGCAGTTTTTGCTGTGTGAAATGAACATAGCAAAATCTCACATTTCTCCGAAGGAGCTTTTGAGAACTCCAGCGAACTTCAGCTTGACCGGCTGCCACAGTAATCTATCACAACTCTGCAGCTCTCTCTCTCAATGGACGGATCCACACAATCTATTTGCTATTCCTTACATCAAAATGGCACTATTACAAAACATAAATAATACAGTAACAACCATATGTGTCCTATGGCCGCACAAAGTGCCCGATTGGTAACTCTGCACCGGGCTCATTGATCTCCACTCGCTCCAGTCCCTCATCCTCCCGCGGTGCTGTGTGGACATGAAACGGCAGCAGATTACGGGTGTGTGTGTATGCGGCCCGCCGTGGGAAGCCAGGGGTAGCAGATGAAAAAGGGCCCAGGCTCTCTGGGGACTGAAGCCTGTTTTGATGCCGTGTGATAAAGCGGAGACCGGGAGGATAGGATGGGGTGGGTATAGGGAGAAGGATGTGTATATATCTATCCTCTCAGGACCTTCTTCAGCCTCCCCTAGAGCCCTCTAAGGCTCCCACTTTTTTCTTGCTTATACTCTCACTCCTCCACGTCTTCGCTACCTTTCTGTCTCCCTTACTCTCACTCCTTCCATCTCTCTTCTCTCTCTCTCTCGTTCTACTACATACTGTACTTAATGCACTCTCCCTGTGTTCTTTGACACTCTGCTCCTCTCTGACATGCTCCCTGCGGACAGTCCCATAGCAGCCGTCACTCCAAAGCCTCTAGCCTGATCTCCTGGGGGAGGAGACGGAGACGGAGAGAAAGGTTGATCTGGTCTCTAATCCATCTCCTCCTCCTCCTGTCATGGTGCTTATATCAGAGAAACCGCTGTCCTCCACAACTCATCATACGAGTCCGTTCAATGGCCATAGCACCCCCCACAAATTGTATGCGCGAATAGACTATATTATCGTAATGTAACTTGCAAACCTTAAATTCTGTTGCGCAGAATGAGTGCAGTGTTTTATCTATAACTTTGCCTATTAATGCATTTGGTGATTGAGACACAATTATTTACTTGCAAATCTCGATTTTTCAGCAGTCTTGTATCTCTATGCTATAGTTTGTGCCTATGCAATGGAATTATCTGTCTTGTTTATTGAGTTGTGATGTCTCTGCTTTTGGGGATGAAGTAGTCTGGTATTTTCTGCATGCAGAATGGACCATGTTCACAGCGGACATGTTATAGACACTAGATGGTAAATACAGCTGAAGGTAATGGGTGGGGGGGTATATTTATGACCATTTCTTATTGTATTGTGTATCTGTGTACCGTACGGCAGCTGCTCTTGCCACTCTCTCTCCGTTAGCGCTGTCTGTGCCACCTGCTGTGGCAGCAGCTTGTTATGTGTACTTAGAAAACAATAGGAAGCAGTTAGCCACCCGCGGTGCATAAGCACCAACCATCGGCCATTTGACACGGTTTGGTCTGAAAGTAAAGGGGACACAGTCTAACACACTGAAGGTTTACGGTAGAACAGAGGAGGAATGCACAAGCTTTATTTTTTATTTTTTTATTACGTGCCAAAATAACTGTTTGAGAAAGGGAAGCCAATGGCTGAGTTGGATGTTTGGTAGATATAACTTATTTTTACGTAAAGCTCCTCTTTGGCCTTCCTCTTCTCCTCTTACCTTCAGCATCCTTCTCCTCTTACCTGGCAGCCTTCAGCGTCCTTCTCCCAACGGAGAAGGATGTCCAAACTGTCTCAACCTTGCCTGAGTCGCCTCTCTTGTCTCATACTGTACCTTACCGTCTAACCTGGGCTAATCCTAGTCAGTGCATGTCCTTCCTTGTCACTCTGCCACCTCTAGCTCCGGTATCCTGTTTGGTGGATATAACAGAGCACTATATCGTAAATGTCCTTTGTGTTAAAGCTGTAATCAATATTTATTTTAATTTAATTTTAACATTTAGATTTTTGGTCGGGTAGGACCACTACTGGTTGACAAGTGGTAGTGTATGAATAAACTCTGTTATAGCTCAACAGTAATTGAAATAAATGCAATTATGGAGCTCGCCCAAGGAGCCTGGTTTTGAATTCAGGTAGGACATGAAAGTTACAGATTGCAGCTTTAATGTTTTTCTTTTCTTGACACAAAATGTCAAGTGTAATTTTGTTCTCACCAGAACACTATATATATTTTATCAGGAGATATTGTTTAGTCACACAGTGGAAAAGAGGTCGTTGTGAAATGAGAACAAAGCACCTCTCCAGTCTCCACTTTGACAAACTTTCCCTGAGCCTTCATTAGCAGGCCTAAAAGTTCGGAGACTATAAGAAGGGAGACGGGGATGAAGAGGCGGCTGGTAAGATTACGTATGCTTGGGAAAAAAAAGTAGCACACCTGAGGTAATCTCACTAATGAATTCAAGCCCCCCCCCCCCCCCCCCCTCCCCTTTACTCGTCTTCCCACTCTCTTTTCTCCAGTCTTCTCCCCTTCTTTGCACAGTGGCAGGCACAAGTATTACCCAACAACAAAGGTGTTTGTTTGCATAACATTAGCGCTGCCGCTGCTTGTTGCTGCCCGCAATGAGCGCGTGCACACTCTCTCTCTTTCTCTCTCTCACACACACACACACACAAACAGTATTGCGCCCCGACCGCGGGACATGACTTGAGGCTCCCCACCGAACACAGGTGGAGCAGGGGCAAGCATCGCTGGGACCAATTAGAGCACAGCACAGGTACATTAGCATGTTTGAGTGGGGTGAGAAGATGCTGGGAGGTTGGGGTAAGAGTGTGTGTGTGTGTGTGTGTGTGTGTGTGTGTGTGTGTGTGTGTGTGTGTATGTGTGTGTGTGTGTGTGTGTGTGCGTGCGTGTGCGCGCGTGTGCGTGCGTGCTGGATTTGAGGGGTGGCGGTTTACGGTTGGTGAAACATACACGCACGCAAACACAGTTGACCACGTGGCCTGTGTGTGTGTGTGTGTGTGTGTGTGTGAGAGAGGTGTTGGTTATGTGAAGTCTCTGGTGTGTGTGTGTGTGACAAATGACCATTGGTCCATGCACTGACATAGCCCAGGCTGTTTCCTCCAGCTGTACTGACGCATACTGTACATAAACATACTGTGCTGTACATTGTCCTCATAGATACAGAGTACAATCACCATGCCCTCTACACAGTGTGTGCAAGAATACTCACAAGCTGTGTGCTGTGCGCAACTTAATTATAATATTTGTGTTAATTTATTATATTATTATAACCAATTAACATACATACTCAACCAAGTGACTGCCGGTGGACTGTGTGTCACCACGTCTGTCATGAGCTCCTATCTTTCTGCAATAAAAGTGTCAACAGTGAAAAGGCACCACCCCTGTAGAATTCTGAGTGACTGAGGAGCTTTCTATTCCTTACAAACCATCTGTTCTGGATTCTTGGCTGCAATGCTAAGTAGCCTAGTACTTAGGCGTAGTCTGATTATCAGACTGTCAACAGTCAAGAGAGGCTGTCTGGAGTCAGGCTAGCATAGGGTAGCAGTTTACACGGGTTCACAGACTTAGATTTGTTTTTTGGCTTTCGCATTTATTTTATATTTTTTATGGAGGGACAGACAGTATAGGCTGACAGGAAACGGGGAGAAAGCTGGGGGGGAAGACATGCAGTAAAAGGCCGTCGGGATCTGGAGTCGAACCCGCAGCACACTGCCAGACTGGATTACCAGCCAAGGTGCCTGGACCGCTGAGCCACGGCCCAGGCCACAGACTTTGAATTTCGATTGAATTTCTTTCTGTGTTTGTTTCGGAAAAGTCGACGTCTAACACAGACTGGCTGAGTAAACGGGCACAGCTAGTCTGTCAGGAAGTGTCTGTTCCAGGAACTACTTTCTCGTAGAAGTTTTTCTTGTAGTGAATTATTAAGAACTGTTTTAATTGGGACGTGTATATGATTTTCATGTTGCCATATTTGTAACTGCAATAAGCCATGAAGGTGTCAGTTTACCTCTATTTTATAATAGCTGAGAGGATCGGAGACACTCGGCTGGTATGGTGTCTACCTACACCTCAGGCGTTAACCCTTACTGCGACCTCTAGTGGCTTATTGCTTTAATAGAAGCTGATAAACGGACAGGCAGGTACGTGGATAGATAGAGCATAGTACATGTACAGTACAGTATGTACAGTACAGTAGCCTATACTGCAGGTAGGTAATAAGGATGGATGGTTATTTAAGATGGTGCCTGGGTGGACAGAAATATTCCCTTTACACCAAAAGTCTTGGCTGAAAATAGAAGATCTACAAGTCCACAATGCTTTGCATTGCAAGATTGTAGATGCTATCTTCACCGAACACAACACACTATTACTATGATGTGCCCAGAATAGGGAGCGACACTGGAGTTCAAGCGGTTTAAAAACAATGTGTTAATCATGCGTTACAATGTTCTAAACAAGAACATAGAACTCTGAATGTCTCAATCCAACTTGGTTACCGCTGACACACACACCCACAGCAGCAGGCTCCACCCTGGATCCTCAGGGGAATGATATCACATTTCACCTACCCCCCCCCCCCCCCCCCCCCCCCCGCCATCTGTCTGCCCAGCACAGGTGAGATTTATGGTCTCGTGAGTGGAGACAAATGGACGCTCACCTCGGGCCACACACACTCACACACAGATCACTGAGCCGTGGGACCGGGCACTTTATCAGAGCTGCCAACGCAGAGGCCAGCCAGTAGGAAAACTGTGCAAAGAACCACATTCAGGTCCCCGACAGCCATGTTGATGTATCACTCATTCTTACTTTCTCTTTGAGCCTACGGTGGAAAATGATGCTGTATGTTGGCCAACCACCCTGTGCGTTATACAGGAAGAGGAGGCAGTGGCCTAGAGGTTTGACAAGTGGTCTTTGTGTTCCCAAGATGTTCAGCTTGAATCTTGAGGCTAAGCTGGAAGATTCAGGTTTGGGAAATTAAATGCGGAACACGCTGCTATGTCTACCGTGTAGATCAGTGGAACCTTGAAATAAGACCAGGTGTGGCTTGTGACAGCCACACGTTATCACTGCAATATAACTATAAAAAGATGATAGATTATGTTATATAATACGTTTAATGTTTACCTAAACAGGCAAATTCTAGACCCCCAAAAATATACCGGCATACATTTGAACCACTTTCAAGTAACCCTGCATTCCTACTTTGGGCAATTGTAGTGAAGAAAAGAAAAGAAAAATGTTTCACAAATGTTCAAAAATAGCAACAAATGTGATGGCGAAAAAAATGCGATGAAGAAAAAAAAAGGAAATCATATACAGTTATTAAAGTAAATAAGGAGGAAAACATGTACAGTATGGGGAAAAAGACAAACCTTTTCGAATTGCAGCGCTCTTTTTTTTTTTTTTTTTAGATATTTTTTTGCGGCTTATGCCTTTTATTGATTTTTGAAGGGACAGACAGTAGGCTGACAGGAAACGGGAGAGAGATGGGGGGATGACATGCAGTAAAGGCCGTGTCGGGTCCGGGAGTCGAACCCGCGGCACACTGCGACTGGATTACCAGTCCGGTGCCCAGACCGTTACGCTACGGCCTGGGCCAATTGCAGCGCTCTTTGAGGGCGGTTTTGAAGGAGTCTAGGGATTCACATTTCTTAATGCCTGTTGGTTGGGCGTTTCACATTTTTGTGGAATAGGAGCAAAATTAATTGTATAGCTTGTTTGAGCCGAATCTGGGTTGCACATGGTTTATTGAACTCTTTCTGGAGTTGTGATTGTGGACTTTGTTGACATTAAGGAAGTATTTTGACAGGCGCATGGGCATCTTAGTAAGTTAGTAGTAGCTAATCTTGTAGACCAGACCCATTGCAAGTTGCTATACTCTGTCGTCAACCCTAAGCCATTCCAGTCTGTCAAAATGGGCAGGGGTGAGGTGGGTTCTGGGAGTAAGGCTATGTAGTAGCCTGACCAGTTTGTTTTGGGAAGTCTGGAGCCTTGTTTCCTGTGGTACCATGAGGTGCATGCATAGTTGAAGAAACCTTGTATGAGGTCTCCTGTTAGGTACTTCATCGACTACACTGACACAAGTTTGAAAACCTACTGGTTTAGATCATGTTTTCCTCTGCTATTTCAGTATAAAGTGTTTTAACTGTGCATGTGAAGCAGGGTGGTGACACTTGTTCATCTTCAGTTGCATATATCAAGGTACAGTACTTGCCCTATAGCCTCGACCTTCTACAGGCGTATGCATAGGCTCAACTTATGTAACTATCTGTGTCTCATCGGAGGCTCTGGATAGTTCAGAAACCAGTCCACCAGTGACATCATCGTTAGGCAGATTATTTTTGAACAAGATATTACAAGATATATTTCGATTTTTATTATCGTGAGAACGATGGCTTCCATTTTCGTATCGAATTGTTCAGGAATAGAATTAATTCTATTAACTTGGATTCCCCATCGATGATGTCACTGGTGGACAGGTTTCTGAACTGCCCACAGTCCTCCTATGAGACACAATGTGCTATTTTATCATGATTATTAGTGAGGACCAATTATATGAAGGTAGGTTGAAAAGTGATGAAGTGGTCCTTTATGCTTACGCAGGATTCATGATGACTATTTTTATGTTTTGATGTATTACCATGTTTTTTGTTCTTGCTTACTGTAAATCGCTCTGGATTAGTGTATATATACTGAGTGTTTGTTCAGTAACAGGAGTCTCTCCAGCTCTTTAGAAAACTACATTTCCTGGTGGGGTAGCCAAATTCTGTTCCAGTTCCAATTCTGTCTGCTAATTTCTTTGTCATCACTTCCAATTTAACTTGGAATCCTGTTTAATTTAATGTATCCTGCATGAGTTCTCTGCTGATTTGAAAATGTTTGTTTACTAAAGAACTGGAGTGATCGGGTCGGGAGTGTACTAAACAAACACTAGGATTGGTACACTAAGAAAATCGCTTACTGCGCCTTAAGTGCATTGTATTATTATGAAATGTTACTTATGTATGTTTGCAGTCATTTCAGTAAATCTTTGATATTAGGCAGGCATGCATACATACATACGTATTTTTAACCTGAAATGGTATATCACTTTTAACCACTAGGTGGAGGCATAGCCTTTTTATTACAAACTACAGTATATACAATCATACAAAATAATCATATTTGAACTGCATTGTGAGCAATGCTACTGTATTTATACAATTTCTGCCTCTTTCTTAGGTAATAATTGATACTGTATATTGTTTTGTTTCCTGTTGAGTGAGAAAACAATCACGCACATTTGATGATGGCAATGTGATTTCAGGATCACAACCAGTATTGAGAGTACTAATAAACATAGTGAAGATAAAGAAAAGAAAAAACAAAAAGAAAATTTAAACATTTTCCATCAGGATATGGTATTTAAGTTACAAACAGTTGAATAGTACGGTGCTCTATATCCAACTGTCTACTTACTGAAGGCCTCCAATCATCATCTATCTGCCTGGGTGATGGCAGACTGCAGGGCAAGCGCTGGCGCTTTGGCATGGGTGGTCAGATCAACATATGGAATGTCAGAACAGTTCAGCCCCATATTGAGATCTAAGGGTTTGAGGTCAGATGTAGAGTTGCCAGCAGGCTCCATATATGCAGATCTAGGTGATGATCAATGGTCAATAAAATGACCAAAAGTTTTGAAATATCCCTTTAAGTGATATAATTAATTATTCATAGATTCAATTCATTTAAGAAATATATTAAGAACATTTTAATATGATAGCAGCAGTAACACAAAAAAAAACACAAATGGCCCTCTGGATGGCAGCATAGACCTCTAATTTATTTTCTCTGTTCTGTGTGACCTTTTGAGTGACCCAGGCCTCTGGAGAAGAGACCAGCCAGAGCAGTGCAGAATAATTAGAGACCGGAGTGGCAGCTCCTCCAGCAAAGAAGCACTTGGTGAACTGTTTTGCAAGAGGAGATTCAGATCTACAAGATGGCCAATGTCATCCCTATTGATTCAAATCTCATAGAATGGTGGGAAGATAATGAATACAAGAAGACTCACCCCGTTTCTGTTTTCCTCCCAGAGTTTTCCCCAGTGAGGGGTGGGAGAGGCTGGACAGCAGACGGCTGGACTTTGAATTTCTCTAACTATAAACTTTCATGACAGCAGACAGCCTAAGTACAAATATAATTTATGAAAAGCTACTACAGTGAAGTCTGTTCACAGAAGTTGTTGTAGGATATGTGGGGATTATCTGACGAGGTACCATTTGAGGGGGCAAAACCTTACATACCGGTATACTAAATAATACTAAATTGTTTATAGGGTCAATATAAGTAATATAATATAGCCTTTCCACAGGAGTATCTTTTTATATGTTTCCAAAAAGAATACAAACAGCCAATAGCATATTACAAAGTTATCCCCCTCACTGGGGAAAATTCCGGGAGGAAAAACGGGCACGCACCGGGGTGAGTCTTCTTGTTACCAAGCTAATGAGTAGTCTTACCCACATTTAGCAAAGCTAGCCAAGCGTTATCTTGCTGTTCAAGCAACACGTGCTACCAGTGAAAGCGTGTTCTCAACAGCAGGGGGCATCGTGACACAACATGACAGCTCAAAGGAATGCCCTTGATCCTGAAAATGTGAACATGCTCATCTTCTTCAATAAAAAAGGAAAAGAAGAAGCGCTACGTGGGTCCTTTATGTAGAGAAAACTGTAGACAGGTGCTCTTTGGAGAGGTTTCATATAGCAAAGCACAAGATTTCTTAAAAAGTTCTATACCTTGAGTAAATGTCACTGTGGAAAGAGGTACATATACGGTGGCGAACTTTAAAAAGAGGGTCCAAGGCAGCTTTGTCCAGTTGAAGTATTAAAAGGGTTAAAAACACGGCCAACGCGTTTCGGCCTGCATGGGCCTTCATCAGGGTCAACATGCTCATCTTCTTTTTAGAAGAATTAGAAAATTATTCACACTTAAAGCTCATAGTCTTACCTGTTCATTCTGCATTCTACAAAATGTAAGAATGTGTACATTCTGCCAAATAACAGAATCTTTGGTTAAACTTTGTATTTACTATTACTTAGTATTTTTTTTTGTTTAATGTTGTCATCCTGTCTTAAATTGTGGAAGGAGGTAGGGCCCGCACACCATTCTTTTGGTAAATAATAATTACTTTATTGAATGAATAAACAACGTTTCGATCTTGACAGATCTTCGTCAGGTCAGTATGATTTCCCCAAAAATTGTACATTTTTGGGTTAGGTGCCAGAGATTAGCTGCACACACACACACACACACACACACACAGAGAAGTGGTTAGCACCACTCAAAAATATAGCCACAACCATTTTGTGATAGTTCTGTGTACCATTTTGGTGGGTTTCCTTTCCCTGCAGCACCTGGTCCACTGGCCGTGTTCTTGTACCTGACCCGTATTGATTCCACCTGTCTCTACATTGCTTATCTGTGAATTAGAAAGGGGGGGTCAAAAACATGCCGTTTGAAATTAACACTTGCTGTGCTTATTTCTATCTCATTCTTTACAGATTCTTGGCAACTGGACACGACTTCGCAAGTCTGTCATTCAACTACCGTCTGGGCAGGCTAACTGTGGCAAACTGTGTCCACCAAACCTGTCAAGCCTTTGTCAAGAGGATGATGCCTACACCTACGGAGGACACATGGCTGCAGATGGCAGAACGATTTGAACAGTGCTGGAACTTCCCACACTGTATTGGTGCAATAGGTGGGAAGCATGTTTTTTAATTATACAAAAACATTATCCATGCTGGTCCTTGTGGATGCTGACTACCGTTTCCGCTATGTTGAAGTAGGAGATTATGGAAATGGAAGGGATGGCGGCATCTACGAGAATTCTCCAGTTGGGATGGTGATGCAGGCAGCAACACTGCATGTTCCTGCTGATGCCCCTTTGCCAAGGTTTGTAGATAGGCCTATGCCATACGTGATTGTAGGCGATGCTGCTTTTCCCCTTAAACCGCACCTAATGAAGCCATATCCCGAAAAAACTATAGACCAGGCCCAGGCCGTAGCGTAACGGTCTGGGCACCGGACTGGTAATCCAGTCGCAGTGTGCCGCGGGTTCGACTCCCGGACCCGACACGGCCTTTACTGCATGTCATCCCCCATCTCTCTCCCGTTTCCTGTCAGCCTACTGTCTGTCCCTTAAAAAAAATCAATAAAAGGCGTAAGCCGCAAAAAAAATATCTTAAAAAAAAAAAAACTATAGACCACCAGAAGAGAATATATAACTACAGGTTGTCTCGGGCACACTTTGGCATACTTGCGGTGAGGTGAAGACTATTCCACAGCAAAATAAACATGAAGCCTAACAACGCAGATCAGGTCATCCTTGCTGCATGCCTCCTCCACAACTATCTCACCCACCCCCGTGAGATCCGGGCCTTCATGAGGGAGGTGGAGGAGAGAGGATTGGCACTCCAACAAGCCACTAACATTAGTGTAGAGAATAGAAATTCAAGAGAGGCCTTAGAAGTTAGGAACGATTTCTGTCTCTACTTTAACTCTGCAGAGGGCAGTGTGCCATGGCAAGAGAGAATGGTGTGCCAGGGATACTAGGCAACCTTTGGAATTAATCGGAAGGAAGGAATTTGCAACTAATTAATTGACATGATATGACTACATTGGGGTGAACAAGGTTCAAATTAAAAAGCAAACTAGATAAAGTGCCCCTCGGGGCACAAGTCTCCACAAGGATTATAGCGTTTTTTGTGAAGCAGACAGGTCCGTATTGATCACATGACTGTAGAGATAGTGTGTAACTATTTGCGTGATATATGGATAGAATCTGTATGAGTAATATAAAGAAATGTGTTTTGCAAAAATCGGCCTCATGGTTGCGCTACAGGCCATTGTGGAAGATTTGGGGAAGCGTCAATTTGGTTCCAAACTATCATTTACCTGGACCCCTGGGGGTAGCTTAGCTTACTGCTGTATAGGAGATGAGAATCTGTGCACTTTCACATGGGTGTGATTTTTTTTCACCCGGCCTGACTGTCATTCTAATCAATGATGTAAATAGTTGTAAATAATGTTGTAAATAGTCAGAAATGCAACATATTTAGTTTATGTTTTATGAAATGAGTGCACCCAAGTTAACAGAAATAGAAAGTTAATAAAAGTGTGCTTGTTTGTGGTGATAATATAATTTCACTTTTGTGTACAGTTCAATGGACCAAGTTGTTCATGTAGGCTATGATATCATGTGACAGAATAATAAATAATCGTAGGCCTATGTACATATAATAATAATAATAATATTAACATAATAATATTATTATGTACATATAGGCGCAGAACTGTGACGCAGGAGCTGGAACAGATGAACCTGTCCTGGGGAGAGGCGCAACATGCTGCCAGGGATCGGATGCAATGGAGAGCGCTCATTGAAGCCTTATGTCCCATAGGGGACGAAGAGGAGTAAGTACTATGTACATTGCATACACCAACTAATAATGCTACAGTGCATTTATATTTTTTTGTAGAAATGTGTTTTAACTTTGTCAACATACCTGTGTGGCCGAGGCAAAACTGCAATGGCAGCCCACGACTCTGAAGTAAGTCCACTCGTCCTGTACATAGGATGTCTGAAATGATATAAACTAGCCCTTACCCGTTGTGAGATATTGCCCCTGCCCAGTGTCCATATATGGAGCTGGCCTCTTCTGACATGACACCACTCCATATTTGGGCATGCCTGACACAGAACCCCACAAGCTGGCCTGTTCTGACATCCCAACACTCCATATTTGGGCATGACACAGAACTCCATATAGGAAAGGGGAACAGAGAGACACATCTGACATCATTCTGACATCGGGCATAAATGGGACACAGACATAATGTCTGGGCGGGGCATTCATTTCCAACTTTCCAATTAACCCATTCTGACCTGAGATCAGATTCATACAAGGTTTTCCACTGGACACACACTGGTCTGATTAACCCATTCTGACCTGAGATCAGATTCTAGAAATGTCAGTCGCTCTTCGATTTTTCAAAAATAGCAGACCTACAAGCTTGTAGATCTGCTATTTTTCAATAGCTAAAGCATAACATGATGCCGACACCAAAATGGGTGCCCGTTCAGAATGGGTTAATACACGATAATCAACACAAACACTTTATTTAGAACACACCCCAATCATATTACGGCGTACGTGTTCAATCAATTTATCAAAGCAAACGGCATAAACAATATTAGTTTGCCTCTTCCACAAAAATAAAAGTGACAAGGCTGCATTCTGTCACACGTGTCAAGCTGTCGTTGTCTTGTATTATACCGTACTTGTATTATTTCCCACCACGGAATAATCTTACGTCAGACTATCCAGGATATAGCTATCCATCCACCTCGGAGGAAAGTCTGTTAAGACGGGCAGTGTCGGTAGGCCAATCAGAGGCAGGTGTGGCGTTACGTTACTATGTCTATGCTTGGACGTAGAATTGAATCACGCACAATGATCAGATCGCCCCATGTTGGTCCGTTGGTGTGCCCCTTCACACATCTGTGATTTTTAACAGCTATGTACATTGTAAAGGTCACAAATAGGCATTTCTTTGTTCATGGAGATGCCAGTCAATAGATACTGTAATAATGTCTGATCAGAGTACGTGGAGGCCCCAGTGTAGATCCCTGTGGAACTCCACGTTTGATGTAAGACTCAACGAAGCTTGGCTTAAAAGCAGATGAAACGATGTGAGGTAGTCAGTTCTAAGAGATAGACCAAGAGAAAGAGAGAGTACAAAAGTCCCACAATGACCCCCAACGATGGTTACTGGACTATACAGTTGAGGTATGGAGTTGACTACAAGGCTGCTGCTTGCTGTACTCTTTCCCCCCTCCCTGTAAGAGAGACGCTCCAGAAAGTGGGAGTGTTTGTGGATTATGAGGAGGGTCTGGTCTCCTTTTATGATGTGAAGACCAGAGTTCACCTCTACTCTTACACTTGCTGCACCTTCACTGAGAAACTATATCCATTCTTCAATCCATATTCCAACCGTCATGGTATAAACTCTGCTCCTCTGATAATCTCTCCTGTCAGCATGAACACTGGTCTCACGACCCTAACCATTATACCAATGACGAGACATTATTCGCAAAGGAACATTCCAAAGCCATCACACACCCCCTGTTCAAAAAGGCCTACAATATTGTATAATCCTCAGGGCCTTCAAAAAGAAGAAAAACGAGACATAACCAGTAAATGATTTAAACATAAATCCTGTTTATATTTCAGAAGCTAACTCCACACGTCTATTTATGAAAAGAAGTGTGCACAGAAACCTCTTGGGTTGATTTTGCACTATAAATGAAAAATAAACTGAAAATGACGGTCTGCACTGTGTACACACTCGCTCTTAACATTAAGAGGCAGGCCAGAAATCTAGGGGTCATACTTGACTAGGATTTAAAATTTGAGATAATCACCAAAATCATTTTATCATCTCAGAAACATTGTTAAGCTGCAGCAGTTTCTCTCCCAGGCTGTGAACCCACTGTTGGTCACAGACTAAAACTAATCTAAGAAATTCCATAAATAATATTAATAAAAACATTTGTAAGTTCCCACTTTTGTTAGAGTTGATTTTTTAATGAAGGAACGTTTTATTTATTTATGCCCACCTTGGTTTTTATTTATTTTCTTTTTTACTAGATCTGCTATTTTCACTAGTTTGGTTCCCAGGAAAACGTCTAATCTCTCACACACAAAATTACAAGTAATACAGAATGCTGAGCACACATCACACCGGTCCTAAGATCTCTGCATTGGATACCTATATTGGATACTTTATTTGTCATAGTTATGCACCAAAATAGTCAGATAATGCTGAGATCCTCTGGCACGGAATGTTTAGAAGTTCCAACTGTCCATATAGACACGTTGGAGTTACCAAAATTTCCATGAGCCATTGGTTTCTATGGATTATGAATTATCAGCATCAAGAAAACTAAAGAACAAGGATATCCTTGAATATATTATGTACTCAGAAAATAAAATAAAACTAATAATCTTAATTTTAAATTTTAAAAAGAAACAGATACATGCACTTTTGATTATTATTATTTTATTCCTGTAAAAGTAAGCTCTGGTCTGCATGTTATTAATTATTTGAATGGTCAAACAATGTCATGCAAGATTGCCTTTTTGAGTACCACAGACGAAAAACAGTCCAAATTTCATTCTGACCCCTCCACGAAAAGGCCTCGTTGTCCTGAACCCTTATCTATCATTAATACATTATGGATCAATAGTGTGGACTTAAACTGTTTTTCGTCTGTGGCATTTTATTGCAATTGCAATTATTTTAAGCATATCACACGCTACCATATAAGAGAGCATGCCATGATAAATAAAACATATTACGGTAAGCAACTTTACGATACATACTGCTGCTAAAGTGCAAGAAGTATGACCATCATTCACAAAATGGTCTCTACACTGTCGTATCATATCACTGTTCCCTTTACAGATCAATGCATGTCTTCATTTGGCCATTTTGGGAGCTGGACATTTCTAGAATCTGATCTCAGGTCAGAATGGGTTAATCAGACCAGTGTGTGTCCAGTGGAAACCTCGTATGAATCTGATCTCAGGTCAGAATGGGTTAAGAAGCCATAAGGGATGCGTCTCAAACTGCTTGCCATCTGGTGAAGAGGGTCTGGAGCTGGTCCCCCCTCCCCCCCTATAAGATTTTAAGTTAGACCCATACCTATTATGAAAAACAGCTCTTTAGCTCCCTGTCATCCCGCATGCGCTTCACTAAAAGTTGTTTACTTTTACATTACGCATTACTCTCCCACACCTTCCTCTATAAGTTATATGCCATTTTATTTATGTATTATGAGCTATACTCTACTTCTGTCCTATTGGCTCTTGTACAGTATACTATAGGCTTAGCACTTCTGTCTGGGATCAGCATGGATATTGTGCGTCCTCCTTGTCTCTGACCATTGCACTTGTTTACTAGTTTCCTGACCTGACCGCACTAACCCTGGGACATGATTAAAGTCTGCGGGGGAAAATAGTATGGATACAGAATAGGTGGGCACTATAGGGATATCTGGGCACCTCCATATAAGATTGGCTATTTTGTCCAAAATGTTAAAATATAAAATGTTTGAAAAATGGTCTTAAGTTATGTAAAGTATAGTATTATAGTAAGTATATATTCACACATGATGTGAACATGCGTGGTACATCATTATCAGACTTATTACGCCTAATGCTCCTTCAACAACTTGTTTATGCCCCAGAAAGACTGGATAGGTATAGGTTTTGTAGCAATTGCAGACATATTAGACCTAAGTGTGTTCTAATCATGTAGGCTATAGGCTACTCTACTTTATTTTAAAACATTTTCCAATATATATATATATATATATATATAATTTTTTTTACATTTTGGGGAAAATAGACAATTTAATGCCAATTTGCCCACTCTTCCGTGGTGCCCACCTATCCTGTTACCATCTGTTAACTTAAGCCCCGTTCAGATTAAAAAAAAGCTGTTCATTCCCAGCTTCAAAACGCAAAAGCTGCTCTGCATAGAGATAACATGGGACCACGAAGCTAAAGCAGAAGCTAGCTTCTTTGGTGTGAATGAAGCTTTACACTGCATGAATCAAATGTCTGTGTAATCAAAATTGTTTTGCGTCAATTGCGTGGGTAAGGGTAATCAAAGTGCGTGGGCACTGCCACTGGGTAGCCTAGCCTCCTTCAGTTACTGAGTATGCTGCCTAGGAATAGCCACCGCTCGGTGTGAAAAAGGGCTACTGTTTGGCGCTGTCCACGGTGCTGAATATCCGTATGCTATGCTATGCAGCTATGTCCTGTCAGTAGCTAGTCCTGCTCCAGAGCGTTAGAGAACTGGACCATGGTCAGTAGCCTACGTATTTCTGCGACTGACTGTGCTTTTAATGTTTCATTTAATTGCCTCAAAGAGAGAAATAGTCACTCATATATTGTCATGTTATCCGCCACTACTTTTATGAACAACATTATCGGAGCCTAAATTCATTTAAATCATTTTAAGGATGTCGTGACAATTATCATCGGTATCTCTGCGAGGACTCGCCGCCGGCGGCCTCTTTAAAAGGGGCCTGGTCACGACCGAACCTACGTCACGGGGACGCTGTGTACGTACGTACGCTCAGTCCGTCCGATCACGGCTTTACCTCACACACGTACCGCTCACAGGAGATTCCTTCTGGTTACGAACAGACAGACACACACAGGGGCTTGCCTTGCTCTATCAACCCGCCACCATTAGGACCGAGTCATCCCTCACCGAACAGTCCTCCACCAGCATCCGTTCACGTTACAACCATTGATCCAAAGAATATAACCATGTCCGTAGCGGGATTCAAGAAGCAATTCCACAAAGCCTCACAGGTAAGGAGAATTTAGAAACACTAGCCTGCCAGTATTGCAAAACTGGCCGTTGTTGGAGAGTGCGGTAATGACTTCATACGTGGATCATTTGCATAAACTATGTCGCAAGCCTGCGGTGGTGCGCACTGGTAACGTGGGAACAGTGTGCTCTCTATTGCCTGCTGTTGTGCACCAATGAGCTCCATGGGTGAAATAGAGTTGCTTGAAATTGTTTTGGCACAGCGAGTCTATTTATGTCTGTCTATGGCTTACCGATGCTGATGTGTTTCTGAGCAGAAAACTGGATAGGCCTACTCGTTGTTATGCGCTGACACATGAAAATGCAATAGGCTATAATGTCTGGTGATGGTTTTGAGGTGTCGTGCATAAAGCTCCCCTACCCTTCAGATGACATTCGCCGTGCACACGGCATTCGCAGGCAGCACCGTTTAATTGCGACTATATTGGAACTCTCTTTAGAATCACGAGATGTTACATAATGCAGTTCCGAGCAAATCCTTCTTTAACCTACCGTAGCGGATGACCTCGCCGCCCTTTGAATGCTCGACACGCGCATCTTTCACGGTCTACTCGGACTGCTAGAACTATGTGTTATTGGCCTCGATCTGAGCTGGATGCGAATCATCAGTCTTTCTGAAATGCTATGCAGGGGTAATCAATTCAAGGTGACTGAGATTGATTATGTTGTTATGCTACATTATCAGGAGAAATGTTCTGCAGGGCTGCACATGCTGTTTCTTTTTTTAATGTGCATTCATGCTCTCTATATACCTACTTATTGTCAATGTTCAGATTAAGAAGGAGGTCCTCTTTATTAGCCATATAGGCCTATAGGGATTCATTACTATAGTGTGTGGTGTCAAAAACGTTAACTGTAGGCCTATATTTGACACTTTTTATTCATTTAAGTAGATATAAATCGTTAATTTCAGTTGCTAATAGATTATAGAGTAGGAAGACATCCCCCTGTTTTTTGATCCTTCAGTAAAATAATGAGCTTCTGCCTGCTCTCTAATAGGCTTAATAATACATCTCTTTTGTTTGTATTGTGTTCTAGTTCTCAACCTGTGGGCCATGAGGATATTGCAAAATATCACTTATTTTTTTGTTTTGTTGTGATAATCCTCCCTACTATAGAGTGTGCTGACCATATAAGGAGTTCCTCCCTGTCCCCAGTTAACCCCTGGGGGTCAAAAAACCTTAGGTTTCATTTTTGACTCTCTATCCTGATTGGACGAAAGGCTGGGTCCCACAGCCAAAAACGAAACCTAAGGTTTTTTGAGTGAAATCACTGAATATACCTTTAATACAAAATAATATATAATATTCTTTCTTCAAAACCTTGAAAAATGAGTTAATTTCATACTGATGAATGAACTTGATCCAAGCAGGAACACGATTTATTGATCATTAAAATAAACATGCACTGACTACTTAACAGGCAGCTGTGTTAAGTGGTCAGATGGGTGGGCCACAAATGCCTCCAGTTAGCCCTGATCCAGAAAAGGTTAAGAACCACTGCTGTAATGCACTTAGTCAGGCATGTAGAACGGTTAAAATGCTAGATCTCAAGGGCTTTATGTGGCTTTGATTTGTATTCTGTGTTGTGGTGGGGGGTCGGTTCATTTCGGACAGAGACTGTGTGTGGCATGCTCAAACAGACAAGTTAGCTCAGACCAGCAGAAGGCCTCTAGCTGGGCTGACTCAAAGTGCATCAGTTAATTTGGACCATAATCTTTGACAACCAGCCTCTGCTGCTTGGTTTTTGACTTTCTCTTTTGCTCACATTAGTGTACGTTTTCATTTGTCTCTGCCTCTCTCTCTGTCTGTCTCTCTCTCTCTCCTTCTCGCTCCCTTTCTCACATTACCTTTCCATTTCCTTCTCTCTCTCTCTCTCTCTCTCTCTGTCTCTAGCAGTCACTCATTATTTATCTAAAGAGCCCTGCCTGTAAATGGCGTGTGCCTGTGTGCATCTCTGTCCATTTCCAGGAGAGTTCAGTGTGACAGAGGAGGATGCAGGGAGTGAATCACCACACTAATAATAGCCAGGAGTCGACTGGATGTCAACTACTGCACCGGGGTCAAACATGGGTGGCATGTAATTTAATTCAGCTCCATGGCGTTTATGAATGAACCAAGAAAGTCAGATGGCCAATATAGTCTCACCTTATTTCTGGGTTCATTTGTACACTCACGTCACACGTTGTGGCCTATATTAGTGCATGTCGGGTGCACGCCTGCACGGGATGGTTTACATGGGTTGATGTATCTATTTTCAACTACCTGAGGGCGATGAGTCGGTACAGACTGGGCGCAGTGGGAAGCTTTATCTCCCATCACTTGTAAACAGCCACATGACTAAAAACTTACCATACCTACAGTATCCTACTAACCTGATCATTGGGTGTGAAATCAGTTAAACACTAAGTTAAACTTACAGGGATCTATCTGGTTACATGCTGTAAGTCACCTGGTGATCCTATATTTAACCATAAAACCTACAAATAAGTGACTGGATTTCTTTGGATAAATTAAGAAAAAATCACACCCAGTGTGAAGTGAGTGGTGCCTTGATGATGACAAAATGGTGATGATGTATAGACCCACGTGACGTCACAGGGGGCGGAATAATAAGAAATAGACACACAAACTCATATGAGTTTGACACTCCAACATATGTTGGAGTGGCTGTGACATAGGTGTTCAGGCCGCCCAAACTTATAATATGAATACAATGCCTGGACTCATTTTATTCATTTTTTATTTTTTCAATTTACTTTTTATTGAATTTTAATCAGACAAACATGAAAACGAAACGACTGACAATTGACAATACAGACAATACAAAACAAGACAATATACATACAATACACACAAGGGGGAAAAACTGCCTCTCTTCTCTATTGATGATCATAAATACAAGTACCTCAAACAGGTGTATCTGCTTCTACAGGTTAAACAAATTAATTTAAACAAAATCAGGTCTCATTGTCGAGATATGAGCAATCCATCTAAACCAGTTATCTGTGAAGACTTCAACCTGGCCTCTAAAGCTGAATGTTAATTTTATTCATTTTTAACACAAATATTATATTAAGTAATGAAAATCACACCTGTGTGAAGTGAGGGGCATACGTCATCTGATGGCAGTGGCCCATGGGTAGAGTGGCCGGATGGTAACCGCAAGGTTGCCAGTTCGAACCCGGGCTCCTCCAGAGTTAGTGTCGAAGTGTCCTTGAGCAAGACACTGAACCCCTAATTGCACCTGATGTGCTGGTTGGTGCCTTGCATTGTTTCCGCCGCCATCGGTGTATGAATGTGTGTGTGAATGGGTGAATTGATGCACAAACTATGTAAAGCGCCTTGGATAAAGGCGCTATATAAATGCAACATTTTACCTTTTACCATTTATCTCATTCTGGCCAGTCACCATTTGCGTCCTCACCTTCGTCATCAATGTTTGTGTTACGCAAATGTTTGTGTTTACACAAGCACCCAAAATTGTCCATTCATTGTCGATGGCATTTCATGTTTGTGTTGGAGAACTTGGGACAAAAATTGGGTTACATACACCAAAAGCTGCACATAGGAGGCCCTAAAAAAGGGGGGTTATGGGACTTTTGAATGGGAAAATGTCTATGACCCATTAGGCATGGCTTTGACGTTATATACCTGCCTCAGAGATGGCCTGTCTCTGTAGGCCTCTCTCCATCCATAATTACCATCTGCTCTCTTGGCTCACAGCACCATCCTCTGCTCTCTATAATAGAGTCTATATGCCCTCCTCTCCTCTCCTGTCCTGTCCTGTCCCCTATAGGCTAGTGCTCTATCTACCTATTTTCACTGAATGTTGGCCTAATTGCTTCAGTTTACAATTCGGGCATTTTGCAGAATCATTCCCAGAGAACCATACAAAGTTCTTCAGTAACTACCTCAACCTGCTGCTGTGAGAGTTTGGCGTCTTGTGTGTGACAGATATCGCTATCTCCATTTCCCTGCTGTGTGACAGCCAGCTCGATATCACCTCTCCAGTCTGGGCTTCATGAAGCAGAACGCTGTCATGAAAGGACCATAGCTAAGAGAGCAGAGAGTTTTAGAGGAAGATTTGACATTTTAATTGCAGCACTGACGTTTCGTGCAAGGTCCCCTTCTTCATCAAATATCCAGCAGCCAGTTCCATGAGTCATCTTATTTTCTATGAGGCATACACACACACACACACACACACACACACACACACACACACACACACACACACACACACACACACACACACACACACACACACACACACACACACACTTAAATATTCACATATTCAATTCAATTCAATTCAAATTTCAATCTTGTCTCACTGACACACTCACCTGCACATTAGCTAACTATCTCACCTTCTCTCACAGACACCCACATGCTCAATTACCTAGTCATTTAGAACACATGCACATGTCTTGAATTGTCTGATGTGTCCATGTACCAATACACAACATTCATCGCAACATTCATCGCAGCCATACTTCTACTATAATGTAGACCTGCAGTATATGCACTCTTCTGTCTGGCCCCTGTACTGTACAGTCCATCCATCACTGTTACTGTATGTTTTTCCCTTTGCATTCACATTCTCACTTTCTTTCTTGTAGGCCTACACAGTACACACTATACAGTCCATCACTGGGCAGTTTGCAGAAAACACATCTCAAGGACATTGGACCCTCAATAACGGGTGTCATAAGCTAAAGCAGGGAGAAGGCACAGGGCATGAAGGGTAAAACCCAGCAGCTCCACCGGAAATTGCTTTTTCAACCAACCAACCAATCCGTTGCACGTGACCATGAAGTCATTATTCTGCATATATGTCCAGTCATAAATCACAGTTATAAATATAATGATCCATTTTCTGATAAGGCCATTGGCC
Source organism: Protomyctophum parallelum (assembly GCF_964188405.1). Classification (NCBI taxonomy): domain Eukaryota; kingdom Metazoa; phylum Chordata; class Actinopteri; order Myctophiformes; family Myctophidae; genus Protomyctophum; species Protomyctophum parallelum. The sequence continues at coordinate 53,713,347 of NC_139702.1, read as the reverse complement.
TTGACTGTGGCATTTTCTCTCCAGTAATTTCTTAACAGCAGATCGTATAACAGATATTTTTTCCTCAGATGCAGTGGCTTGTGTCTGGTATTTGTTTAGAGGTGAACGCTGTTATGAAATCTGTCCACTCCACTTTGCCCTAAGCAGGAGCTATGATGAGTCAAATGAGCCTCACTGGAACAGATGGAGAGATGTACAAATAGTTCTCAACACACTGCAGCAGAAGAGACATAGCAGGCGTGTGTGTGTGTGTGTGTGTGTGTGTGTGTGTGTGTGTGTGTGTGTGTGTGTGTGTGTGTGTGTGTGTGTGTGTGTGTGTGTGTGTGTGTGTGTGTGTGTGTGTGTGTGCGTGTGCGTGTGCGTGTGTGTGTGACGAAGCTTTCTATATTCACTAAAAGCTGAATATGGGAGGGTCTAGCGGCCCTCAAAAATAACGAGATCGGGTAAGATGCAAATCTTTGTTGGGTTACAGTTCTACAGTTGGGTTGCTGGTAAATATCAGGGAAACGATAGCCGATATCTGTTCAAGTTGGCTGTAATGGTTTGCTAACTGTACAGATATCACACATAGATCCTTTTGTCAATGTCAATTACTGTATAGTAGCTGTATATCGGTATTGGAGGATATTTGACTCATTGACTGCCATTGGCATATCTGTAAATATGTTGACTTTCACCGATGACAGTACAGCCAATGTTGATCCATGTTGTGATGGATCAATGTTGCCCTGGCTATGTTGGTGTCAATGGTGTGTTGGATATGTTTCCATCTGCAGGAATTCAGGAACGGTTATGTTTTATAATGAAGATATCCTGGCACAAAAGGGGGAATGAATAACAATAAAAAACTAAATAAAACATATTGATGTCACTGAATATTAAAATCACAGTGTCACTTCACACTGATAAGAGGAAATCGCCTGGTTTTCATGGCGCTTAGACTACACATCTCTTCCTCAGGCGTAACTACTTGGGTGTGTTTTCCAGCTATCCTGTTAGATAAGAAAAAGCTGGAACAGCTTCAATACAAGTGCATCATCTGATGAACGATGCAATGATAGTGGAGCGTTCAGTGGCTCAGGGGAAGAAGGGCCGGGTGGAAACTGCGAGGTTCCCAGTTCGAACCCGGCCTCTCCCAGAGTTAGTGTTGAAGTCATGTCCTTGAGCAAGACTCTGAACCCTTAATTGCTCCCTATGATTGGCAGGTTGGTGTGATGTTGCATGGTTTCCTCCACCATCTGTGTATGAATGTGAGTGTGAATGCGGATGAATGTAATGCACAATCTATGTAAAGCGCCTTGGATAAAGGTGCTATATAAATGCACCATTTATAGTACTGTAGCACTTGTTAAATACAGTATGTAATTATTATTGAAGTTTTTGATGCAGTCCTGCTTCAATTTAGGCATTTAGCAGATTCAGCCACGAGTGACCAAAAAGTGCACAGAGTAAAATGCCTGACAAATGATGTGATAGAGTGCAAAGAAAACAATTAAGTGCTACACTAGAATACCAGTTCAAATAACCTAACATCTGTCAGCATTTGTGGACAAGAAAGCGGTTTGTATATCAAAATAACATGCATAAAATGCGTAAACAATTAACCAATAATAGGCAACAAGAACTCACAGGGGAAGAGGAGTGCGGTATGAGGTAGAGTAACTAACTATGAAGGGGCTGAAAAAGGGTTTTTGAGTCTGCAGTCATAACTGGGGCGTCATTACAGAGTCTTGGCTAGGGCGACTGGGTCTCTAGGTCTAGGGTGTTGTGTCGATTAGCTTAAAAATCATTATAATGATACTGTACATGGCTGTTCATTATAGCTTATGAAGATTTGTTTAATTGTCTGCTGAGTCAAATGATTATTTCTCACCCGTCTGCCTTCAAGTACCTATTAGAGTACCCATTTAATCGTCTACAGCCAAGTGGCTAAAGCACGCACACATGCACGCACGCACGCACGCACGCACGCACGCACACACACACGCACACACACACACACACATGCAAGCACACCAGAGGCCTTAAATCAATTATGAAACAGCAATTGAGTAAAAAACATAAAAAAACATAGCAAGGCACCCAAGGCAAAGTTCAACATTGTTGACATTGCCGTACTAACCAGGATCCTGGTGATTCATGACCATAAAACAACTGATTCTGTAAAAAAATAAAATAATAATAATAATATTTGACAAGAATATTGTATTACTATAATAGTTACTATAATAAATATCCTTTGTTTTGCACTTTACAATTATTCTTATTCACTTCACAATTATTCCCTATAAAAGAGGGAGAGAGAGAGAAGGGGAGAGACATGCAGCAACGGTCATCATGAACGTGACTCAACGCGCTGCATACGTCATATGTGACATGCGCCGCCCTGGACCACTAGGCCAGCGGGCGCCCCGCAATTCTTATAATTTAATAATAATATGTTATTACTATAAAATATCTTATGTTTTGAACTTTACAATTATTTTTTTCTCACAGAATCAAATGTTTTATGGCCATGAATCACCAGGATCATGGATGGCTTAAAATAATTGATATAAATAGTAGGAAAAATGAATGGGGTCTGGAACGATGGAACCCGAAAATGCCACTGCTATGCCCTATTGGGAATGGCAATTGGCCTGGGAATCTCAATACTGTAAATCTCTCTTACCAGTATTATATTTATATGCTATCCAGTGCTCGGGGCAGCAGATATTAGGTGGAGGGAGGCTTTAGTACAGTAATGTCAACGGTTACACACCGGCATTCTGAAGGCCGATATTCCACCGCATTACTAACACTGTCCCTAACCCTAACCCTAACCGCACATGCGTGCGGGTGTACGTGCATGCGTGCGATTAATTGTTCGCATATTTTATGCATGTTATTTTGATAGACATAGCTTGTCCACAAATGTTGACAGATGTTATGTTTTATTTTACCTGGTATTCTAGTTAATACCTGGTATTCTAGTTAATACCTGGTATTCTAGTTAATACCTGGTATTCTAGTTAATACTAGTTAATTGTTTTCTTTGTACTTTGACCATTGACCATTTACCCTGTCATTTGTTGATTGCATGGGCTTCATGCATGTCATGTGTGCATTGCCGAATGCAATCCATGCATGTGAAAACTCCTGTGAAATTTCCTGACAAGCAGGTGATTTCCTCTTATCAGTGTGCTGTGTGAACTGTGCTGTTTGGGATATTGTTGTGAGATTCATGAATGACAAAAAGCTGGGCTCAATGTGAGTTAACACATGGGTGCGTTCGGATATAAGCGCACTGAACGCGCTGTGCAATACATACTAATATGTCCGCTCCTGGTGCGCATAACTGAATGCACCCAATATGAAAGCAACACAATCAACTGGCTGCAAGTGCAGAGAAACACATTCCAACACACATTGCAGTAGGCCTACATGTGTCAGTTCCAGTCTAGTGTATTTGTGATGGCACGGCAATGGGCTATAATAAACCGAACGACAACACTGTGTGTCAATGATAGCTGCTGGACACGCACGCACACACACACACGCACGCACATTCAGTCGTGCACGTTTAGCTGTTATCTTTTATACAGAGGTCAATGGATTCAATCATTCAGAATAATGTACCAGCGCCAACAAAAATCTTGCTTATCGTGAATGGCTGAAATGTCGAGTATAAAAACATTGACAGTTTGTGAGTAGTGATAATGCTGTATTGTTTTTTGAGGTGTGAGATAATAAACAGAATCTTCATATTCTCATAACCCCCCCCCCTCTCTCTATATATATATAATTTCTCTCTCTCTCTCTCTCTGTCTGTATATACCGGTAGCTCATTTCACAAGCTAATTCCTAACCTCTAGGCTGCTGTGTGTGATGTACATATAGGCTACTGTACATACATGTGTCCAAACATTTCCTGTGTTCATTAGGAATAGAATACTGTGTGTGTGTGTGTGTGTGTGTGTGTGTGTGTGTGTGTGTGTGTGTGTGTGTGTGTGTTAAGGCTGTCCCCAAACATTCAAGGTTCGAATATTCGCTCGTTAGGGTTGGCACTCGAATCTTAATTAATGGGTTTGAACCATTTTTTATTTTTTTATATAAAATATATATATATATATTTTTTTCATTAACTCAAAAATATATCTCGGCGAGAATTCGATATGCATATTGCATAATAAGAGTACTATGTTCATGTTGTGTTTACAATAATTTGAAAGTCCTGCATGACAGCAGGAGACAGACAAACACAGTGGACTGCACGAATCACGCACGTACACAGTCAATGATGATAATAGAGCGTCGCAGTCCCTCCCCCTTTCAGAACGTCAATTGGCCCAGGAAATGAATCGCAATGCATTTTGCCCATAGGCTTTTCTTAAAGTATTTATTTAAAGACTGTTACGCCGCGGACAAAGCCAACTCGGATCGTGACAAATCATGACAATGAACACTATGTTTTGGGCCGATCAAATAATTTATAAGAAGAAAAACAAAACAAATAGTGTTGTCTCCTGCCTTTATTTTCTTCTTTCTAATGATTTGATCGGTCCAAAATATTGTGTTCATTGTCATGATTTGTCACGACCCGAGTTGGCTTTGTCCGCGGCTTAACCATCTTTAAGTAAATACTTTAAGAAAAGCCTATGGGCAAAATGCATTGCGATTCATTTCCTGGGCCACTCGACTGCGATGCTCTATTGATGACGAGTCTAGGTGAGGAGGGGGGAGGGGTTATTAATGAGGGAATTATTTGAACTTAGAAGATGCTAGCAAGCATGGCGGCAGCAACAAGTGGGAAGAAATCTCCAGTATGGAAGTACAGTAGTACTACATATTGATTGAGGATAAAACAAAGGCTGTGTGTCAAATATGTGACAAGAACATGGCATACTGCGGTGGCTTCTCATTTAACAAATGTAAGTATAGCCTATATGTGGCTGGCCTATACTGGTATCGCCTTGTGTGCAATGTGCAGAGGCCACCTTGTGCGGTTGGCCTCAAATATGGTAAATGGAGCAAATGATATAGGCTTATTAGGCTAATAATAATAATATCACGTGTGTGTGTGTGTGTGTGTGTGTGTGTGTGTGTGTGTGTGTGTGTGTGTGTGTGTGTGTGTGTGTGTGTGTGTGTGTGTGTGTGTGTGTGTTGCATACATGTGTGCGAGTGCTTGCCTGTATGTGTTATTAATTCAAAGCACAAAGTGTGAGCCTAGGGGGAACAGCACAGGGGCCCCTGTATGTGGCTGACGCCTGCAGGGCTTTAGGGCAGCAGATTGTGTGAGGGTGACTCATCCAGCCATGGCTTGATGCCTGTTAGTCCTACTGCAGTGCAGAGCATAACAGATCCAGTTGGCAGATAAGAGAGAGAGGGAGAGAGAGATGGAGGTGTGGGTGAAAGAGAAGCAAAAGGAGAGACAGATGGGGTAGAAAGTGGAGGAAGGAGAGAAGCAGAGAGAGAGAGAGAGAGAGAGAGAGAGAGAATCGGGCACAAAGAGAGACATGGATAAATGAGCAAGCAGCGTAAAGGAACAAAATGGACTATATTTTTGTTTGAAAACGCACAACTATTACTCTGTTTGCAATGTACCACCCGCAGATTTGACCCCTGACAGAAGGACATTTTTAAACCCTGTTTTGTGGTGAAAAAGAATGAGAAGACCGTGGAGGGAAGAGCAGACAGAAACGCACTAGTCATCACTGGAGAGATAGTCAATACTAACCCTACAGTAGATGAATGGACAGACAGGTCCATGGATACTAACTCTACAGTAGATGACACAGACCATGAATACACAGTCCAGTCCTGTTGAACGCTAGCATTCCTATTCTGGGGGGGGGGGGACTTGTGGAGCTTATAGATCTGATATTTTCTGTGAAGAGATTTTCTGTAGAGCGAGAAAATGCCAATAGTACATTGTATTGATTTGCAGTGTAAACACTGTTCCCTTTATAATGGAAGTGAAGGTGAACAGTGGCAGTTCACTCACTTATCACCTGGAGGGAGAAGCAGAGCATTTTAAGGTGGATTTATCACCGATTTAGTTTGAATAAAAAATAGGAAAAAAAAATCCTGTGGATCAACATGGGAATGGCATGGTGGACTGCTTCTGGCCAGCCAAGGTTTGAGCCTGTACCAAGCTATTGTATACTTTTGACTTTTTCACTGGTTTTACATTTTTATTTCTTTTGATTTCATCTTACAATAAATAAACGAAATCGGCGCACGTATCGCAGATGACCCGAGGGACATTTATATGCACAACGTCGTATTTCCATATGCACATTATATTGGGCATATGGAACATATATAGCATAAGTTGACCAGAAGCACAGATACAACCGATATGCCCATGTATGAGCATGACAATATACAGGGTATGGGCATATACTATGGGACACAGACAGACGTGTACAGCGGTTTCTCTGTCTCTGACAAAGCCCCTTGACACTATATGACTCAGACATATTGGTCGGATCGGTGGTGCGACGTGTGATGGCTGCATATCAGCCCAAACTCTAGATGTGAGGGCTGAACCTCTAGTACTGTAGGCTATATGGGCATGAAAGGGACGCAGGCAAACGGACAGATACAGAGATCTCCATATTTGGGCACGAATGGGACACAGACAGCTGCTTTAATGATCCAGTTATTACTTGCGCAAGCAGAGCGTGAAAGTAATGTTATCAGTCAGGTGCTACGATGATTATGTTCCTTAGCAGCATATGATATGACGTCATATGCTGGCACGAAGCAGACCGTGCAGGTATGTTTTCCGTCATGCTACGAAGCGTATGTCCCATGACGTGATGAAGGTTTACGATGGTGACGTAATGATGATATGTTTCAGTGTCGGGTGGATTAAAGGAACATACGAACCAAACCACCAGAGTAACCACATTATACCACTAAGAAATTACATATATATATACATACATATAAATAATAATAATAAAACTTTATTTGTATAGCACCTTTCATGACATCAAATGCAGCTCAAAGTGCTTTACAGAACAATGGAGAATAAAATAAAAGCAAAGCATAAAAGAAAAGCAAGGCAACGACATTAAAAAACAAGCAGTAATGCAATACAGTGAGGACATGAATAACCAAAAATATAAGATCACTTAAAGGCAATGTTGTAGAAGTGGGTCTTGAGCTGAGCTTTAAAAATGTCTACAGAGGCTGCCTGACGAAGGTACAGAGGGAGCTTGTTCCATGCCGATGGCCCGTAGAAGCAAAAAGCTGCTTCCCCGTATTTTTTAGTTGCCATTTTTTTAGGCAAAGCGAGCAGGCCAGCAGTGGAAGACCTTAGCGGGCGGTTTGGGACATATTTAGGCAAGCAGTCATGTAGGTAGGAAGGTGCGAGACCATTGAGGGCTTTATAGACAAGTAAGAGAATTTTAAAATCAATCCTAAAAACAACCGGAAGCCAGTGCAGTGATGCCAAAACTGGAGTAATATGTTCTCTCATCTTAGTTCTAGTTAAAACTCTGGCTGCTGCATTTTGGACAAGTTGTAATCTGTCAGTTGTTTTCTTAGGCAGTCCTGAAAAAAGTGCATTGCAGTAATCAAGCCGAGAGAAAACAAAGGCATGGATTAGCGTTTTTGCATCGTCCAAGGACACATAGGCTCTGATTCGTGCAATATTTCTAAGGTGAAAAAAGGCAATCTTGGTAACATGATTAATGTGTGAATTAAAATTCAATTCGGAATCAATAATAACCCCCAGGTTCTTTACTGTACTGTTACTGTCTACAGTCAGGTTGCCAAGTCTGCTTAATATTGATTCTTTCTGCTCACTAGAGCCGATTATGAGAACTTCTGTCTTGTCCTCATTTAGCTTGAGAAAGTTCTCACTCATCCAACATTTGATGCTAGACAGACAGGTAAGCAGCGGGTCTAAAGCACAGGGATCATCTGGAGCCACAGATAGATATAATTGGGTATCATCAGCATAGAAATGAAAATTGACTCCGTGATTGGCAATGAGTTCGCCCAGTGGCAGTATGTACAAGGAGAAAAGCAGAGGGCCAAGAATCGAGCCCTGTGGAATACCAGAACTGATGTCGTGTTTGTCTGAGTCAAACTCGGCTAGATTGACAAAGTAACTTCTGTTTGATAGGTAGGAGGAAAACCAGGACAGGGCCGTACCAGACAGGCCTATCCAGTGCTCCAGACGCTGTATTAAAATTGAGTGATCAATCGTGTCAAATGCAGCCGTTAAATCTAGAAGTAAGAGAACGGATACATGTTTCTTGTCAGCAGACACCCTCAGATCATTCATTACTTTTACAAGTGCTGTTTCTGTGCTGTGGCCTTTCCTAAAGCCAGATTGGAATTTGTTGTGCACATTATTGTTCTGTAGAAACACATCCAATTGATGAAAGATACATTTTTCTAAAACCTTGCCCAGAAAGGGACATATGTACATATATAGATATGTACAAATGCCAGGGTATAATTGGTTATCGATGGTGACATAACAATGACATGTTTCAGTATCGGGTGGACTAAAGGTAATGCCCCTATGTATACATGTATGTAATCTGACACTGCCATAACAGGCATAAGTAATCATTATCATACTTCAAAATACTACTTTTTTTCCCTCCAAAAGCAAGGTACGTAGCAAATAGCTAAACCTAATAATTCAATATTGCAAACGTTCTTTCACAGAGGCTGAGATTTGAAAGTTTGTAGCGGTCTACAGTACTTGCATGCTCTGCTTGCGCACTAGTAGGCCATTTATGCAACAAGCAAGTAGGCACTCGACAGAGTGCAGTTCTAGTTTAATTTAGTTCTGTCTGTACTTGTGGTGCTACAGTACAGTACAGCAGGGATCAGAATGTAGAATTATGTGCAGGATGCATACAGATTTGAGGAAACTTAATTTAGTTGATTTTTTTTAAAATATATATTTGTATTTTAAACCAAAAACCATCTCTCTCACAGTTGTGCAAGTGTGCCAGTTAGGGATGCTCCGATCAGGTTTTTTGGGACCGATATCGATCACTGATTGTTTTTCTGTAAAGCTCTCTCATTGTCTCTTCCTGCAAGATGTGTTTTTAAGCCTGTTAAAATAGCATACAAATAAAAAATAAAGCATGATACAGTACAGTACAGTACAGTACAGAAGCGCTTCATACTCACAGATCAAGTGCACACTAGAGCTGCCCACTACAGCGACAGTACTGCACTGAGTAGCTCCACTCCAGGTTAACTGGTTTGCTCAATAATATCTGCTGATGGAGACAAACCTTTTCCCCATCTAGACCGTCTGCTTTCCAAGTCACGAGCTCATTCCTAACCTCTAGGCTACTGCTGCTACTGAACACATTTGCTGCACTGCAGCAAACGTGCAAAAGTGTTGCATCAAAGGGCCATTCCACTCGTTATAACACCTGCCTGTCCTGTTGTGTGGATTTATTCACGCAATACTTTCCAGTCGTTTGCCTTCCCTCAGAGGAAAAGCACCATATTTTTAGTTACAGCATTAGGGTCCATTTTACTGAAATGTTTCCATTAGGCCTGAGACTTCTCCCTGGGGCCCCATGCAGGTCGTCCCCTGCTGCATTTTCTAAAAAAGAAAAGCATTAATTTTGGTCAGCCAAGCACATGGCCATATGTTTTGCTCACATCTATCATGCTGGTTACAGGGGACAAATGTCTTATCCCGAGTTTTCAAAATGGCACATTATCTCTGGGTAGCTTTCCGGCAACTCATATATATTGAAGCAGAAGTGACAGTTTGCTGACCAGAGTGGGTATAAAATAGCTACTCACCTCTTTCCTTACAATGGACTATTACAGAACTGGTCTAGCTGTCCTTTGCCAGAGAACTGCAGTTGATTTCTTTACGATCCAATATCCCTGCTAACATTAAAATGATGGTCTTGGGACACTGTCACATGACTCTTAACACCTACAGTAACCTGATAGACTTGATACGAATTGTACTGAGCTGTTACTGTACTACCTGGATGAATGGGACTGTCAAGGCCAGAAAGTAGTTTTTGCCACTCAGTAGGCTTTCCTGCATTACTTCCGGGTTTGATGATTATGTTACGCGCATACCCTCTAGGGTGACCAGATGTCCCTCTTTGCGTGGGACAGTCCCTCATTTCCAAGACTGTTCAGGTGTCCCACAGATTGAGACCCTGTCCCACATTGTGACTGATGACAGGCAATTGCATCAGTGTTCAAATGCCCTAATAGTTAGTCCCCTAATAGTTGGCCTTCTGTTGTAAAGCTCTCTCATTGTCTCTTCCTGCAAGATGTGTTTTTAAGCCTGTTAAAATAGCATACAAATAAAAATAAAGCATGATAAAATGTGAGACACCAGAGGAGTTTATAAATGATAGCCAATAGGCCTATGGTCGAATATGACATCAAGGCATTTAACCCATTCTGAACGGGCACCCATTTTGGTGTCAGCATTATGTTATGCTTTAGCTATTGAAAAATAGCAGATCTACAAGCTCATATCGCGCCACCGAGTGGCGCGATACGAGCTTGTAGGTCTGCTATTTTTAAAAAATTGAAGAGCGACTGACATTTCTAGAATCTGATCTCAGGTCAGAATGGGTTAATCAGACCAGTGTGTGTCCAGTGGAAACCTCGTATGAATCTGATCTCAGGTCAGAATGGGTTAATAGCAACTCAAGTATAGTAAGTTGCTAACCCGGTACTCCAGTATCGCTTGTGTGGGACAAGTGGGATGGGGGGACGGGGTCCCCCCATCCCACTTGTCCCACACAAGAAATACTTCTGTCCCTCAAATGAGCAGTTTGGATCTGGTCACCCTAATACCCTCTGTTGTGGCTGTGGGTCACTCACTTTTTTGAGGTAGTTGGTCAGGTATGCGGGTACTGAGGGCATTGACGGCAAGGCTGCATTTACAATTTTGAATGTTAAACCCATTTTCAATTGCTTAACTCTTCTACCCGGAGCCAGTTTATACTAGCAAAATGCGATGGAAAGACGTGGGTCATGGGGCCCCAGGCTGAGAAGTAGTCGATTTAGTTTGTTTTGTTAGAAGCTTAGTCTTTTAAGACCACTTCACCACTTTTCAACCTTTCTTCATATAATAGGTCCTCACTAATAATCGTGTCTCATAGGAGGGCTGTGGGCAGTTCAGAAACGTGTCCACCAGTGCCGTGATTTTTGTAAAATATGTATTTTTCCAGTTTTTCATGTGTCTATGAGGTGACAGTACTTCATTAGACACCCTGGAGTCGTTTTTATGTGCAATGGTGTATTCACTTTTTATTTAGGGTTTCTTCCTGGAGGCCGAACCCTTGACAGTCAAACGGGCCAATGAAATAAACGGTAATATAGTGACATCACACTATCTCCCCTAACCCCTCCCCCTTTATCATACAACTACAGCGGTGCGGCTTCAGTTCAGGTGGATCACCAACCACCAGGCATACTTAATGAACTGGTGGGCGTGCCCACATAAAACAACATTTTAACAAATACTGTACACTTTTTTGAAAATATCATACCTCCTTATATAACAATAAGACCTGATGATCATGCTTTAGGGTTGAAAAAAATCACAGTATTGCATTTTTTCAGGACTAGAAAGCATGTTTCTTTAGCTTGGATTCCCCATCGATGATGTCACTGGTGGATGGGACTCTGAACTGTCCACAGCCCTCCTATGAGACACAGACTGAATGGAAAAAAATTGTCCAATTTTATCATGATCATTAGTGAGGACCAATTATATGAAGATAGGTTGAAAAGTGGTCCTTTAAGTGACATTGTGATGCTGAAGAAAAAAGGTGGAAGCATAGTCAAAGAAGGGCTGAATTAGAATAATTCGTTTTGAGAGGACTTTTGTTGACAAAAGAGGAAATTCTGCCCAGGAATCTTGTTCTTTGATTTACTTTTTTGATCACCTTTGTTGCCATGCATTCACCTGTCAGCTTGTTGTCGAGAATATAGCCCAAATATGTAATCTCTTCTTTGCTGGAGATTACAAATTTAACCTTAAAGTAATTTGCGACCTTACTGAGGGAATGTTTGGAACCGAAAAGAATAGATTCTGTTTTACCTATATGTAGTAGGAGTTCGTTATCGGTAAGCCAAGTATACAGATTTTGGTGAGTTTGGAACTGAGAGCCTCCTCGACTTGCATTTGGTTCTCGCCCGAGATCAGGAGTGCTGAGTCGTCCGCAAACAAGAACAATTTGCAGTCACAGGCAGCATTCATGTCTTCAGGACTGTACCGTGTGCTCTTTACATACAATCAATCAATCAATCAATCAATCAATCATAGTGTAGATCCCATTTACATTGACATAGTTTTTCACTGGATAAATCATTACATGCAAAATACTACTGTATGTACAATGAGCAGCATTGTGTGTGCACACAAGATAAGGCCAGCGTATACGTTTGAGTGGAGTGAGTAACTTCCCTTCACACAATTGAAGAGTAAGGGGCAGCACACCTAAACCTAACCTTAACCCTCTCCCAACCCTTAATGCACCCCTCACCAACCTTAATCCGGTCGTCTTAATGCACCCCTCACCAACCTTATGTCTAACCAATGACTAGTCTAAACTAAGTATGCACCCCGTCAATTCCGTCACTCTGGTGCAAATTGTGAACACAATACTCACAAACGTACAGTATATACTGTACATTCTAACTGTAACTGCTAATTCCAGACAGTGTTTCCACGCCCCTCACTTCACATGGGTGTGATTTTTACTATGAAGAAACACCGTCTGGAATTAGCAGTTACAGTTAGAATGTGCAGTATATGCTGTACGTTTGTGAGTATTGTGTTCACAATTTGTACCCAATTGATGGAATTGACGGGAATTCTAACTCATGTTGCTATGATTAGGTGGCGACATATACCAAAGAGAATGGATGCCCAATGAGAGACAAGTACAACTTGACTGTATTGTTTATCCCCAGAGGAGCACTGGGGAAAAAAATTATAATGAAATTTAAATAAAATGTATAAATATCATTCAAATCATGAAACAATGTCAGCGTTTGTTGTTGGTTACTTGCACAACACTTACATGTTGCCATATTATAGAGGTTTGATATGCACATTACCATAAAATACCATCTTCTTTATTGAAATACAAGCAAAGCTGCGTTTGTGAATGTAAAATATCAGCGGTAAAATGTCAACACTAGACCCTGCATGGCATGACCAGTGACGACTGACAAGTTATTATTAGCCATGGAGGACAGGGGATAATAAAGGTTCAGTGTCAGAGGTAAGCCATGAACATCATCCAGAGGTTAATGACAGACTGACCATGTCTGTCCTCCCTTTTGCACAGCCCTGTGCTTAATGCTGCTGCTACGCTGTGTTAGTAGGTTAATGTTAGTACTGAAACATGAATGCCATGTCAACCATGCTCATGTGCTCAAGTTCAGCTTTTGAAAGAGCTTGTCTGAGAGTCCTTCTAAAATACCCTGGACTTAAAGATGTTTGTCTACTTCATAGATAAAAGGGGATGTGTGATTGCTGTGCTGAGGTGAAAATGAATGTCTGCGTGAATTTAGTCTGTCTCTGAGCGTGGAAAGCAAATATTGGTGCGGTTGTCTGCTTCTGTCTCTTCCCTCTGTTTTAAACACGGATGCCCTCTAAAGAAGCTTCTGGAGTGAGATCGATATTACCAGCTCCTTCCCTCTGTTTAGTTCTCTCCCTGAATATCTCTCCTTCCCTCTTCTATGTACGTCTCCCCCCTGTGTCCCCCTTTTCTTCTCTGTTGTCCTCCCTCAGCCTGTCTTTCCCTCACATGCTGTATCTCTCCCTGCATCAGTATTGAGGACATCACTGATGTTTTATTCAGGACTAGTGGATTATATATTCCGAGCAGCAGACACTGCAGCAAAAACACAAGCTACAGAACAGAACAGAACAGAACAGCCAAATTCATCTTCATTAATGAGAAATGGGTTATTATTAGTGGTACTCTACTACGGATTAGTCCATTTTTCTTCAAAATAATTATGCAATATTGACCATGAGAGTGATGAGAGGCAGCTCTGGCTTCTGGATGCACACATTTATTCTCAGGGGCAAAGGGAAGGAGCCTCGCCTGCCGTGTGGAGACTTCCTAATACTATCGGTGAATTGTTCTGGCTCTCTCAGTGTGCCAGTCCGATAACCTCCCCACTCCTTCAGACACTCAATCTGTTCTGTGCGAGCTGCATTCAAGGCCCAATCTCAATGTCCACCTATGAACCCGTCCCTCGCTGACTTGAATTAATGCCAGCTGCGTTCAGCATAAATCCATAAGTACAGAGGGTGCAAGCGCAGGACGTGTAATAAATATGAAGAATGGGATAGCAGCACTTTATGAAAGTGTTACCCTGACAACAACAGTTCTTGCTATCGACCATAGAGATAAAGTGAGGCTCATATTCAATACATAATTTAATTAATTGGAGTTTGGCCTGTTATTCTGTAAGATTAGATAAGCTAAACTTGTATTGATTCCCAGAGGGGCAATGCAGGTGTTATTTAGCAGCAACAACTCTGAGAATGAAACACAGGAGAGATACCAAAACCAAGTAGGGATGCACCGATCCGGCTTTTTGGCATTCGATACCGATTACGATACATGGGGGTCCAGTATCTGCCGATACAGAGTACCGATCCGATACCCCCCACAAAGAAACGTAGCTGTATGGCTCACTGTGTGGAGTCTGGAATCATTATTTTGTGTAAGGCAACATCAAGGCTTGACTTAAACATTACTTTCCCAACTTTGTAAAACAAAATGTAACAAACACAGATATAAATGCACTGAATTATTTATTAAATAACTGTGCAACAATTAGACCAGGTTAATGTGTGAGCAGGCTAGCCTGGCTGCATTCCACATGTCATACTGTCAATACTACACTGCTGTGTCACAGAGGAGGTAGAGTTGTTTTCATACTGTAATTACACATAATTATCGGATCGGATCGGATAATGGATCGGCCCATTTGCCACCGATACCCGATCTAGAATTTTAGCCTGGATCGGCGCCGATCTCCGATACGAGTATCGGATCGGTGCATCCCTAAAACCAAGATAAATAGAAATGAAGGCTGCACTGTATCTCTGAATGACTGAATGAGTGAGTGAACATAATAGTCTAATTGACTCTATTCATGTGCCACTCAAAAATCAGCCATTCATTTTTCCATAGTGATTCAGAAAAATATGTATATCAATTATGTTAAGCCATCCAGGATCCTGGTGAATCATTATGTGGAGAAGAAAAAGATCACACATGTGTGAAGTGAGGGGCGCTCTTATCAATATACATCACCGTAGATCATCTCATGCTCGTCTACATTATGACGTACATATTCCCTTCATTGGCAATGGCATTTAATGTTTGTGTTGCCACACATTTACGTCATATTTGGCGGACATTTGACCCAATTTAAGTATTTATTAAATGTAGTATATCATATAATTAAAGTTTGTTGTTCAATGCTTTTTAAACGTTCTTGGTCTGCTTCTTTCCCCCTCTACATCAAACCTCTTTGCCGAAAATAGTCGATCTAAAGCTCATTTTGCTAGTTTTAGCTAATGTTCCCCCAGAAATAGGGATGCGAGGATTTAAGTGTTTAATGTCAAAATGTAAAAAAAAATCAAGTCCCCCCCTGCAGTATCTCTGAGGACCCCCTAAGGGCCCCGAACCCCCTGTTAAAGACCCCTGTCCTAGATAAAGAAAGAAAAGCCTAAAAAAATGATATTGAACTAAAATCATGTGCACAGAGTCACACCACCATGCATGCACGCACGCACACACACACACACACACACACACACACACACACACACACACACACACACACACACACACACAGACTTCTGATTGAGGGACATTGAGGTCATAGCATTATCACCAAATCCCATTAGAGAGTAGACGCACCATAATTCCATCACACCACCCCCAGTCTCCCACAGCCGGTGTCCTAGTCTCTGTGTGGGTAATATAGGGTGCAATAAACTCCATGAAGGCTTGTTTATATCTGTGATCTATTAGTGCATTTACCCATGCAGGGTCAAAGAGGACTGAACAGAGCTAGGTCATGAACCCAGTGAGGTGATGGAAGGTCAAATCGATGGCGGTCTTGTATATTAATATACCATTATTTTATTCATGGCAATAATATTGCCTTGACATGTCATTTTGATATTTAAATCCAGATTAATTAAAGGGCCATTCACGCTGAGTCCTAATATTATTATTGTTCACCATTATATTTGTTATCGTTATAGTTATAGTGCTGTGAACTCTAACATTTTAAATGTTTTTTGAAACTATATTCCTTATAATTATAGTAGAAGTGCTCACTGTGTGAACAGCCCTTAACCCTGTTAATTACAATACCAGATAATGATACAGTATGACTGTACGGAATTTTACCAAAACAGGCCTATAAAACGTTCCTATCTTGGGAGTGTGATCCCTCCGTAAGGAGTCCGATGGTCAGACACATGTATATGAAAATCACTCGGCTGTTATTTTTTCACTGTGCTATTAAACAAACAAAGAGATGACGTGTCTTTTTACTTTTTATGCCTTTCACGCACTCACTCATACACAAAATACACATACAGATAAACCCTGAGAATAAACTGGAGAAAGAAAATATACAATGCCAGTCTGTGTAATATAAGCGCCTTGCTTTGGCCTAGTAATCACAATAGTCTATATTTCTTTGTCTTTGTTGAGCATCGGTAGTTGCAGCAGGTAGGTAATTTAACTGTAGGATTAAAAAACAGATTGATCATGAGCACAGCATGCTATTGATAGTATTACTATTTTAGATGGTATATTTGGAACAACGTTATATATATACATTTACTGTACGTACCAATTCCAGGTCTGATCTTCATCGGAAACTTTTCCACACTGACGAAAACAAGTTTGGCGCATGCGCATAAACCTTTACAGTGCACTTCCCAGACAGCCGTTAGATGGCAGTAACACTCCATGTATGATTTATATATATATATGTTTGCATAATTATATGATGATATAACTCCACACCTCCTACTTGGACTGTGTTGTAAACAAACAGGCCACACATACTGTAGCTAATACGCACAAATACAAAAGTATTAAAAGGTCCTAACTATTTACATATAACTAGGCACACAAAATAAACATTCAACACAGCCACTTGAAAGGTCTTGCAAACAAACAAAAAAAGTGGCTACAAAATAAAGAAAACTTAAGCCTAATAGTGTGCTGGACTCAAACAACAAACACAGTCATTAGTCTTTTGTTGACTAGTCAATCAACTTATTGTTGATCTTCTGACGGAACGAGGACTACCAGCCTCCGCACGTCACGATGAAGAATGGTCGTTTGCCACGACACCTCGTTCTTCTTCACCTGGGACCAGCTGATGGGCGCGCAAGGGCAAGTCTGCACCTTGACGTCCCTGACGATACCTCGACCATCTGGAACTGCTTCCACGACCCGGCCCAGCCGGAACCGGCCTCGCAGCGCATTCTGGTCCGCTATCCACACCACGTCGCCGACAGACACGTTCCGGGACGAAACGTGCCATTTCTGCCTGACGAAGAGGTGAGGACCTGCCAGCTGACTCCATTTCTTCCAAAACTTATCCACTTCCAGTTGGACTGCTCGCAACCGACTGAAAGGATAAGCTGGGAAGTCGAAGCCTCGAGTATCTCCCTCTGGATCCACTCGCCCCAATAGAAGCGAGTTGGGCGTAACGATGTCCACGGACTCCTCCTGGAGTTGAGTCCGGGCACCAATCGGTCTCTCATTAGAGAGGTTTGCAGCGAGGAAAAGAAGAGTCTGGAATTCCAAAGCCGTCAGGTCTTCAGCCTCCCCCACACTGCTCAGTGCTCTCTTAATGATGCGGACAGCTGCTTCCGCTGCCCCGTTGCGGTGAGGTGAATCTGCTGGGCTGAACTTCCACTTCCAGTCGATCCCAGCCACCGCCGCTCTGTGTTGGACCATATCCTTGTCTATGGTCGCCAGGAATGTATAGAGGTCCACCAATGCAGGTCTTGCCCCTACGAAATTGGTCCCCGGGTCAGACCACAGCTTGCGTGGATGGCCTCTAAGAGCCGTGAACCGATGGAAGGTCTGGAGAAATCCCTCAGTTGACAGGTCAACAACCAAGTCCGCGTGAATGGCCCGCGAGGCCATGCAACAGAAAACCACACCCCAGACCTTCTTTTTTACACGATGTCTCACAGAGTCCCTCACGGTGTATGGCCCGAACAAATCCAATGCAGTGTATTCAAATGGACGTGCTGGGTTTGTGCGCTCCACCGGGAGATCACCCATTACTTGAGAACTTAACTCAGCTCTCCTCTTTCGGCACTCCAGACACTGGTCGATCACCCGGCGTGCGACTCGTGGCCCCTGTACAATCCAAGCCTTCCTCCTTATCCGCAAGATTGTTCCAGCAACCCCCTCATGGTTGATGCGGTGGGCCTCCTCAGCCAGGAGGGTGCTAAGCCGCGTTCCATATGGAATCAGGGGAATGCCATCACTCGTGCTCGCGGTTTGGATGCGACCACGGCACATCCACAGGCCTGTAGCCTGGTCTTTCCCCACCACCAAGCGATTGAGGGTGCTTGTGGGGAATGATACACCTTCTTGGGCAGCAAGACATAAGTCCATGAATGCTGCTTTGCGCTCCTTGCTCGACAGCACAGCCCCCCACCGTACATGATGGTTGGTCTTGTCGCACAACATATGGAGGAATCTTCGCACAAAGCCCACAACGCCACAGAAGAACGACAGAGGGCGGTCTTTCGTCAAGTCCACTTGATCCACGAGCCCTTTGCCCCACAACTTCTGCAGCCCATCGACTGCTCCTACAGGCGCAGATCCCACATCCGTTCTGGGCGCAGACCCAGTGTCACCAACTGTTGACTCTCCGTCGCTGACTGGGGAAGCAACTTTGTTACTGCACTGGCGTTGTTGTGCTGCCTGCGCTCTGGTGGTGACTGCAGAGAACGCCTTCCGTCGTAGCGTCTTCACCTCTTCTCTCGATGCAGCAGCTACATCTGCAGCGGACTTTATAGGCCATTCACAGAGCGGTTTGGTTAGGAAAGCAGGACCGTTCTGCCATACAGAATCCTCGCCCAGCTGCTCAGGAGAACACCCATCTCTCGTGACGAGGTCAGCTATGTTGTCTTTCTCTGAGACCCACCACCAGTCAGTTACCGGGCCTGCCTTCTGGATCTCTCCCACCCGGTTAGCAAAGAATGATTGAAAACCATAACTGTCACGTTGTATGGCCCCTAACACCGTCTGGCTGTCTATCAGGTGGAACCATCTTTCAATCTCCAGACGGCTCTGCTTCTCCATGAACTTTCTTAGCCGGGAGGCGAAGACGGCCCCGCAGATCTCTGCCTTCACAGCGTCACCCTTTTGGTCTAGTGGAGCCAACTTAGCCTTTGACTCCACCAAACGCACCTTTGTCCCGCTCTCGGTTTCCCAGCGTAGGTACATCACAGCACCGTATGACTCCGAGCTCCCATCGGAGAATGTGATCCCCCAGGGATTGCCCACCGGTCCGGGAGGCATGATACACCTGGGAAAAGTCACTGAACTCAAACGGGCATATTCCTTGAATAGGACGATTGCCTTACGTCGCAGCTCGTCAGGTAGCGGGGCATCCCATGTGTCCTTGACTAATTGTCCGGCCGCCTGAAACGCTTTCCTCACCAAGATGACACCCTTCTGCTTCATCGGTGTAGCGATGCCGATGGGGTCATAAAGCCCTGCCACCTGACTAAGAAGCGTGCGGCGCGTGAGAGGGTCGGGTGTCTTTTCCTCCACCTCTCCTTCGGCTAGGTCCTCCGCGACCCGCATTTTCGCCTTTCTTGGGGAGAAGTTGATTCCCATCATGATGAACAGTCTGTCCCCTGCAACATGGTACCCCACCCCCAAGGCCTTGTTGTCCTCTTCCCGCATCTGGTTGGGTAACAACAATGTCTCAGGCCTGGCAGGTCCTTCTGCTCCCCTCCCACTGTGGCCGGACCGTACCCAGGGCTTCAGATGGAAACCCCCGGCCGCCAGAATGGTTGTGACCCCCTCCAGAATCACCTCCAGTCTTTTGGGATCATTGTGAGAGGCAAAAATGTCATCCACATATGCGTTATCAATGATGATGCTCTTCTCCTCTGCTCGGTCGCTGAACTGGGGCAAGCAGGCTGTCTCGCGCATTGCCACCTGCGCAATGGCGCCAGAAGGTCGGTCTCCCATGTTAACTCTCACCACGGCGTAGTCTCTGATCTCCTCCGCTGGTGAGTCTCTCCAGAGGAACCGGTGAAGGTGCACTTCCCGCTCCTCCAACCACACAGAGTTATACATCTTGGAGATGTCTCCAATGGCTGCGTGCAACCCTTCCCGGAACCGCAGCAGCACGGCACGTATCGAGTTCAATACGTCCGGACCCTTGAGCAGAATACTGTTCATACTCACTCCCTCGAATTCTTGACTGCTATTCCACACGATCCGTACTGGTGTGGAGGTGGAGTGTGGGTTGGGAGCTACAAGGTGGCTTATCCACCACACAGCTCCTTTCCATTCATCCATATCAGCCTGCGACAGTAGAACAGCAGCTCCCCGGTCTAGCATGTCATGCATTTGCCGTTTGTAAGCCTCTTTCCACGTTGGGTCCTTTTCAAGGCGCTTTTCAGACCTCCTAAACGTGGCCTCGACTGCTCTGCGGTTGTTGGGAAGTGTTGATGGGTCCTCCTTCCAGGGATAGCTGGAATCCCAGTGTGGCTCCTTGCTGTGCGCGTCCTCCAGTCGGTAGGTTAAGCCGCTCTTTATGACCTCGAGCTCTCTCTCGTCGGCCAACGACATCTCCTTTCCTCCAGGCGCACATTTCCCACACCGGCAGCCACCACACTTTGGATCACAGGCGGCCCCAATACTGTCCCACTCAAGCCATTTCAGAACCTCAGCGTTGGAGATAGCCATAGTCTGAGCAACTGCACGGTCTTGTCCTGGACCACTACGGGGAACCTTGATCGCGATGGCCTCTGCTCTCATAGTCCAGGCGCAAAGAGTCTGGGTTAAGGTCGCTCTCTCGACCAACTCAGACAGCTCTGGATGGGCTCCACTCACACATTTTCCAAGAGGACCTTCCCAGAGAATCAAGTCCCCGTGTCTCCTCATCCGTTGAGGAGCTAGTCTACCCTCCCGCGCACTGATGAGCATTTCAACCCTGTCTGGGCGCCGCAGGTCGCCTGACTTCACATCACCCGGGAAAAATCTCTCCAGGCTCTCCGAGTTCACTGTGTAGCCGACCCGTGCGATCTCATCCAACCCATAACAAAACATGTCATGGTTACTCCACGTTCCTCTCTTCGTCCCCACCTTTAGGCCCACAGAGTACTTTTTCGTTTCGACTTTCGTTGTCATCCCACCCACTCCATGCACAAGAAGTGTGACGGGCTCTCCCTCGAGACCAAGTCTCTCGGCTGCCTGGTGCGTGACATAGTTCGTGTCAGATGCTAGATCTATTAGCGCGCCCACCCAGTCCCCTCGCTTCGTTGTTACATCAAGCAACATGAAAAGAACTGGGCCGTCGTTTGACTTATCCTCGTCCACACACGCAGTAGTCTTGTTGGAAAAAGCCTTGCGTATGATTTCCAACTGCTCATCCGTCAGCTTCGCTGCAGCCAGTGCGGCCTCCTGCTGCTCCGTAGGGCCTCGGGCGTTCCTCTTTTGCACCGCTTTGGTGGTGCCTTCCTTCCCGCTCTTTCCTGCAGAAGTGTCACTAGGCGATGGCGCTTTGTTGAGGCAGAGCATGTAGTGATGGTCGCATGATGCCTCCCCCTTCTTACATTCTTCCTTTCTGCATAGAAAGTTCTGTTTGCAGGCTCCGTCATGCTTAGGGCCCAAGCACTTAAAACACGCCTTTGTCTTTTTGGCATATTCTCTCTTTTCAGCCACGCTGGCCTTGCGGAAAGACCTGCACCTGTACAATTGCCCCGAGTGTCCTTCCTCGCCGCAGACCACACAGGAACCTTGCGATGAGCAGCTCTCTCCATGCGCCTTCCCGTCGCTCATTGATGCTTTGGTGTACGCTCGCTGCTCGCGCTGATTGTTTCCTGTTGACTTGCTGGGAGAAGGTACCGGCCCGCCCGTCTTGGCAGGAACCTGTCGCTTGGGCTGTAGTTGCTCTCGCCGCACCAGAATAGTTTTCTGGCTGACCAGAAACGCTAAAAATCTGTCAAACCGGTTTAGTGCGTTGACCCCGTTCACTGGGTCACAACTGTGTGCAAGCCACCGGTCGAGCAAATAGTTCGGCAACTTGCTCTCCAATGTACGGACTACTAAAGGATTGTTAATAGCGCCTGCGCACCTCAAAGCAGTCAGGTCCAGTACAGCTCGTTCCACTTCGTGAATTAAGTGTAATGTCTCTTTTGGCTGGTTTTCTCGCACTACTGGCAGCTCCTGCAACTCCATTATAATGTCTTCCGTAATTTGCGAAACATCGCCATATCGGTCATCCAGCACATTGAAAATGTCTTGTGCAGTGTAACAATAGCCCAGCCTGAGTTCGTTGGTCAACGCGTTAGCTATACTGTCCCGCAAGTGATACAACAGCAGATCAGGGGACCCCGATGGGTCAGCCATTCCCTGCAGTCTGAGCCACTCCTCCCTCCAACGAAAGTAGCCCCTTCTGTCGCCGCTGAACTTGGGAAGAGCCATCGGAGCAATGGATAGCCTTGGCATTGCGGCAGCCACCGCAGCAGCTGCAATCCCCGGTGCAGCCTGTTGAACTCGCGGTGGCGCTGCTGGTACTCCACCCGGTAGACCCCCGTATCCTGGCGGAGCTGCGTAGACAGCCGGTGCAGGTGGTCCAGGAGCCATGTTGACAGCCGGTGCAGAGGGTGTGGGTTGTCCAGTAGCCACGTTGACAGCCGTTGCAAAGCCAAAGCTAGGTGCTGGTGGCCCCACCCGGACCCGCCGCCCAGGAAATGGTGACCCTCCCGTGCCGCTCCGCGCCTGGCCCTTTAATGTCCTCAGAACCTTTTTCACCTCACGGTCCAAGTCCTCAAGGGTTTCCCGCATCTCAGCACCATTCATTTTAGGAACAGAGTAGGCCCACCTATCTACCACCCCACCAAGATCAGTGAGATCAGCACTCAGGACATCTTGCATCATGTCATAATGTGCCTGAGTTGCATCCTGTTCCTGGGTCTTGGCGCTAGCCAGGTCAGTTTCTAGTCTATCTTTGACCTTGGCGTACCTGGCTGCCACTGTGGAAATCCATAACGTGTCCCTGAGCTTCTGCATTATGCTATCATACTTTTGTTTGCTGCTGTCAGCCTTCTGTGTCACACCATCCACCACCTTATCATGGTCAGCGTCCCTGGTGTCAAGTGGAATATCGTCTAGTATGGCTAAATAATCCTCTGTGACAGCCCAGAGTGCCTCATGTAATGATGCAAGCTTCAACTGTTCATTTGCCATTGCATCCTCTGTGAGCTCATCAAAACCCCTCTCAATTTTGTTCAAACACTTGGTTAATTCCCTCTGAACAGCAGAGCGTTGGGTCTTTACATCATCTAAGGACGCCATGACGACGGTTATAGTGTGTATTTAGTTCAATGTCTTAAAGTGCCTGTAACTTGCCACGGCAAAATGTCACTACTCCTCAGTGGCACAAGAGCGACACCCTGTGGTCGTGTCGGCGCACCACACGCAGCACCGTTCCTTACGTGGGTCTGCTACGTGCAACCCCAAAATGGCGGCGATGACGTCACTCAAACTGACCTTAGTGGGCGTCTTCTCCGTGGTCAAGATGGCAGCCAGCAACAATGTTTTTAGCATTAGCAAGTGAGCTTAGCAACAAGGTTAGCTTGATTGGAATGTCTAGCAGTGAGCTTAGCAACAAGGTTAGCTTGATTGGAATGTCAACAGTTTCAAGCACTTCAGCAACAATGTTAGCTCGATTGGACTTGCAATGTCTATGGTTTAAGCACTTTGAGCAACAATGTTAGCTTGAATGGACTTAGCAGTGCCTATTGTAAACACCCTTCGTCACAGTTTAGGCATCGATTCTTTGCATCATTTGCTCATCACATTTGTGGTGGTAAAAAGACACGGTCGTTGGATGGTTGACGGCGTTTTTTACAGCCGCAACCACCAGGCACAACTCTTAATGCAGTCCTCTCGTGCGTCCTCTACGTTGCGACGGTGCTCCTCCTCGTCTTTGTTGAGTAGGCCCTGCTTCACCCGCCCGGTCGTCCGTCCCGATCTCCTCCTTCCAGCGAGGTTAGCATCGGCTCCCGACGGACCCAATGACGGTTTCAAGGCACCCTTTTCCCTAACAAAGAACGGAGCTAGTCCACCGTCCCCTCGGCGCACAGACTGGCTTCTATCACCGTACTTTTACCTTACTGTGTCACGCTCCCTCGAGACACAGATGCAAAATAACAGCTGGTTATACAAGATTACCGTATACCAGATTGTTAAATTACTGTACGGAATTTTACCAAAACAGGCCTATAAAACGTTCCTATCTTGGGAGTGTGATCCCTCCGTAAGGAGTCCGATGGTCAGACACATGTATATGAAAATCACTCGGCTGTTATTTTTTCACTGTGCTATTAAACAAACAAAGAGATGACGTGTCTTTTTACTTTTTATGCCTTTCACGCACTCACTCATACACAAAATACACATACAGATAAACCCTGAGAATAAACTGGAGAAAGAAAATATACAATGCCAGTCTGTGTAATATAAGCGCCTTGCTTTGGCCTAGTAATCACAATAGTCTATATTTCTTTGTCTTTGTTGAGCATCGGTAGTTGCAGCAGGTAGGTAATTTAACTGTAGGATTAAAAAACAGATTGATCATGAGCACAGCATGCTATTGATAGTATTACTATTTTAGATGGTATATTTGGAACAACGTTATATATATACATTTACTGTACGTACCAATTCCAGGTCTGATCTTCATCGGAAACTTTTCCACACTGACGAAAACAAGTTTGGCGCATGCGCATAAACCTTTACAGTGCACTTCCCAGACAGCCGTTAGATGGCAGTAACACTCCATGTATGATTTATATATATATATGTTTGCATAATTATATGATGATATAACTCCACAATGACTCAATATCATAGTAGTGAGATGGAGAGGTTAATGTTGGTGATCTAGGAACTGCATGAATCTTTCTATGGTAGCACTTACAAATAGCTAATTGGCTGATGTGTAACGCAATCTAATCTAACATAGGCCTATACTGCTGTATATGAATATATCCAATTCCCCAGCTGACTTTGACTTCTATAGAACATGTTTGAAGTATAAGGTGAGGATAATTGTGAGGGGATGAATTGTTACAGAAACAGTATGTGAATGACAAGATGAAGGAATGCATTTGAAGGTAACGCATTACAGGCAGAAACAAAGGTGAAGATGCTTGAGGAAGAACATGTTAGGGGTGGGCGATGTGGAAAAATATTATATCACAATATCTTTGCAAGCAGTATCACGATACACAATATTATCACAATATTATTTCATGTGTTTTTTTATGGTTAGTTACCTAACTACCACCTACAAGGTATCAAAAACTAAAAGAAAGGGGATTAACAGACCATTTAGACCAAAAATACTTTATATTTTTGGAGAGCGAAACCGTTGTTCTGTAGATTAAAGGTATAGATGTTTATCACGATATCGCCCACCCCTATACATGCAGGAAAGCAGCAGGGACAGCTGGTGGGTCGTTAGAGCGGTGGCTGCCCATTAGTCCGACAGCCCATTATTCCAAAACATGTTGGGTTCGTGTGAGATCAGGGTATAGACCTCGTTATGATGTGCACAGTCGGATCTACAGTATGGTACTTGGTAATGGTAAGAATGGAACGCCAGGCTGATGGCATGGCACTGTGACAACAGCAGAGGAAGGATACTGTGAGTCATAATGTCTGGCTAGTCTAAAGCCCAATTAGCTTGTCAGCACAGATATGTGGAAAGATGAGGGGTTGATCACTGGCAAAGATACAAACCACCAACTGAGAGGGCTTTCTGTCTGTCATTGTGCATGCAATGTGCTTGCCTTGAATTAATGTTCTTTCTGCCATAATGCACCCCATGTAATGGGATATCATCGTGTGTGTGTGTGTGTGTGTGTGTGTGTGTGTGTGTTCGTGGGGGGGGGGGGGCAGGCAATCAGATTCACTATACGTGCAGTCACAGGATGCCAGCTGGCATCACATGACTCATCCGTTTTTTACTGCACTAGAACAGTGCCCATTGGTCACCAGCCTACTCGGGAACGATGCAAATAGGGAATGCATGTCCCACTGCATGTCTGTGTGTGTCCCTTTTGTGACCTTATATTGTTATCTCTGTATGGCGGGTTGTCGGCCTGGGTCCCTTTTACAGTATGCCCATTATGTGCAGATCTATATCCGCCTGTCCTTGGCCCTTTTATGCCAATATAGGAGATCTCTGATGTTATCAGTATATGGCCATGTATGGCTAATTGGCTATGAGGGGATCAGCCGCTCTGGAAAGTCCTTGTGCAGTGGTAAACGGCTGTGTATAGTGTGTGGAGAATGTCTGAAGAGTGCTAACTGACTGTGGAAAGTAGATCTGATAGGCTACAGTAACTGGCAGGTGTGGGGATACTTAAGCTGGAGTTGCCATGGTAATCCAGTGGCTCATTTGGGTGGTTCTGGACAACCATCCTATTCGACCGACTCGACGCCGGGGTTGGCTGCGACGTGTGTGACGAATTTGAAGTCGGTTGGTCGCGTGGTTCTCGAGATACAAGTGGATTATGACGTACATACTCAAAGAGGTTCCCTGCATTTATTGTAAAATGAACGCCAAATACTCCAGGGGCTAATGCCTGTGTATGTGCATAATATTATGTTTTTGAGCATGCTCACGTGTGTGAGTTTAGATACTCTCATGTGCCTTATATCTTTCCTTTGTGTCAGCCCACCATTCTCCTCAAATATACAGACAGACAGACAGACAGACAGACAGACAGACAAGCATGCTCCTTTAGCCCTGGAGGCTGCATGGATTGACAGGGATTATAGAAAGATTAATCAAAGCATAGTGATAGGCACAGTGGTGGATGTGACTCAGAATCACACAGCTGCATTAGTAAGCCAGGAACATGCACATGTATCTGTCTAGAAACGCCATGTGCCATGTGACAACGACATAGAGTACAGCATCCTCTATCCTGTTTTCTATAGTATTCACACAGTATATTATTTCCATCTAAATTCGTTATGGTTTGCTATATACAGCATAATTGTGTTAATGGTATCGTAAATGCATGGTTGGATTATGAGTTATGCTGTTTGCTGAGCTCTTTGGCTCTTTTCTATGACATGCAGTCATTTCAGTGCCAGTGCTGTGCTTCCCCGAATGTGACAAACACCCCTGCATCCCAGAATAAACGATTGTTTGGAAAGCTTGGATTAAAATTAATAACAGAAAGACGCTGTAACATGATTTTAATTACAGCATGAGGTCTTTTACCTCGAGGCTTTTCACATCCCTCAGTGTCCTTGGGTGTGTGCACATTTGTGTCTGTGTACAGTATGGGAATGTAATGGATGTAACTGGGGGGGATGTGAAAGGGGATTAATTTTACACTAGATACAAATAAATAAATACTGTAAATTGCAGTATGTTTTTTTTTTTTTTAAGTAAATTTTATTCAAAGAGTTGGATCATGTTCAGTTTACACATAAAAAGAATACGACTCTTCGTTTTTTTACATTTTCTCCCACAACTCCCCTCCCAGTCCTCCCCACCCACCCACCATCTTACCCCACGAGGCCAGACATACAAACAACATACAAACACAGGTATAATAAAATAAAATAAAACAATAATTTGAGTACAAAGCAATACACACAACATACAGCATATACAGGTATAAAACCAATGGGTGATAGAAAAGATACCAAGAGACAAAGAAAGGGATCACATGGTTTTGGTTAATAACAACTACAATGGGGGGTAAAATTAACGATAATATAAACAGGTGAATAAAAATGAAACAAAGTAATTTTAATAAAAATTAATTATATACATATATATATATACAAAATAAATAAATAAATTAAAATAAAATAAAATAAAATAAAAGCGCTTAATTGACTCTTTTTCTCGACTCTCATGCGTAATGATTTCCGACATATTATGTTATACATATTGCACCAGGTAGAGATCCGCACACCAACACCATGTGTCTTCAGTCAGGTGAAAGTGATTCTAAATTGCTTACATACGATATTAAAGGTTGCCAATGGCTGTAAAATTTGTCAGAGGACCCTCGAATTGTGAATTTGATCTTTTCAAGTTGCAAAAAGGACATAACATCGATCAACCATGATTTAGCCGAGGGAGGGGACCTAGCCTTCCACTGTAAAAGTATCCTCCTGCGGGCGATTAATGAGGCGAAGGCAATAACATTAAGTTGCTTTCTGGGTAAAACTACATCCTCCTCCGGGATTCCAAAAATTGCAATTTGGGGGCAAGGCAAAATGGTTGTCTCCAGCACTTCAGAAATTATGTCAAAGAAAGATTTCCAGAATGGGATCAATTTGGGGCAAGACCAGAACATGTGGGACAGATTCCCTGGGGATTGTGAGCATCTATCGCAACTATCCGTCATGCCCGGATATATTTTAGATAACCTTGCTTTACTGTAATGAGTTCTGTGGAGAACTTTAAACTGAATGAGGCTAAGCCTAGCACAGGAAGAAGAAGAATTAACCCTCTCCGTTGCCTGCTCCCACCACTCATCTGAAAATGCGACCTCCAATTCGGCCTCCCAGCCTGCCCTGATCTTATCCAAACCCGGGTCTCTGCGGGGGATAGTCTCATAGAGACAAGAAACAACACCTCTAGCTAGGCTTGCTGCAGGCATAAAGACCTCCACACCCGACCGCATAGGTAACTGCGGGAATGTTGGAGAGTGGGTTTTAACAAAGTGTCGAACCTGAAAATATCTAAACCGGTCAGATTGTCGCAGGTCATAAGTTGCACACAAATCTCCGAATTCTGCAAATTGGCCATCTATATACAAGTCTCGGAAGTAAATCAGACCTTCTCTTCCCCATGCAGCAAACCCAGAGTCCATTTTAGCAGGTAAAAAAAGATGATTATTGCAAATGGGTGCTGACATGGTGAGCAATGACCAACCAAACTCCTTCCTAATCTGTCCCCAAACCTTAAGTGTTGAGACAACAATCGGGTTTGTACTGTATTTTGACGGCACAAAAGGTACAGGACTACACACCAATGCTTCAAGCGAGGACGAAATGCAAGAACCAGCCTCAAGCCTACACCAGCAGTCTTCAGGCTCACTCAACCAGAGAATTATTTTGTGAATGTTAGCAGCCCAATAGTAATGCCTGAAGTTTGGAAGGCTCAGTCCACCCTCAGCTCTAATTCTCTGCAGTAAAGGCAATCTGATTCTTGGGGTTTTACCTTCCCAAATAAAGGATGAAATCATAGAGTCTAATTTAGTAAAAAACGATTTTGGGAGGAATATTGGGAGACATTGGAAAAGATACAAGTACCTAGGTAATATGTTCATTTTAACAGTCTGTACTCTGCCAGCCAGGGAAAGAGGCAGAGCATTCCACCTCTGGAGGTCAGTCTTGACCCTGGTTGTCAATGCAGTGAAATTTTGTTCAAGAAGAGAGCCAAAAGACTGGGTTATATTTATACCCAAATATTTGAAGCCATTGTTTGCCACATGGAAAGATTGGAGAGACTGGGAAACATCACGGGCCAGTTCATTAATCGGGAAACACTCACTTTTTTGTAAATTTAGTTTGTAACCAGAGAAGCTTCCAAATGTGTCAAGAAGGGATAAAATGTGTGGAATACTGGGAACAGGGTCAGATATGTAGAGTAACAAGTCGTCCGCATAGAGGGACACTCTGTGCTCAATACCCCCTCTCCTCACCCCAGAAAACAGAGTTTCAGCTTTTAACGCTATGGACAATGGCTCAATGGCAGCGGCAAACAGCAAAGGGGATAAGGGGCATCCCTGGCGTGTCCCACGTGTGAGTGGAAAAAATGTTGATCGACAGTTGTTTGTTGCGACACAGGCCTGCGGGTTAGTGTAAAGCAAGCGTATCCATGACAGGATCCTTTCCCCAAAGCCAAACCTCTCTAGAGTGAGGAACAAGTACCTTAATTCTACCCTGTCAAAGGCCTTTTCCGCGTCCAGGGATATTACCACTTCCGGTTCGATCTCTGAACTAGGGGAGTTGACGATGCTCAGTAGTCTACGGACATTAGCAAAAGAGTGGCGGTTCTTTATGAAGCCCGTCTGATCTTCAGATATTACCGTGGGAAGAACCGTTTCCAGTCTACCCGCTAGCACTTTAGCCAATATTTTTACATCCACATTGAGAAGTGAAATTGGACGATACGAAGAGCAGCAAGTGGGATCTTTATCCTTTTTAAGAAGTAGAGAAATGGATGCCTGTGTAAGGGTCGGTGGTAGCACACCCTCTTGTAACGAGTCCTCAAACATTTCTAGGAGCAGAGGAGCCAGCTGGTCTGTGAATTTCTTAAAAAATTCTACCGAAAAGCCGTCAGGGCCCGGAGACTTCCCACTTTGCATCAGCCGGATAGCTGATATAATCTCTCCAAGCGCCAGAGGTCGATCTAGACCACGACAATCCTCTGAGGAAATCTTGGGAATAGTTTGTTTTGAGAAAAACTCTAGCATAGTCGAGTTGTCCTCCGGCGCCTGGGACGTATAGAGTTGGGAGTAAAATGTCTTAAAAGTGTCATTTATTAATTTGGGATCTGTAGTCAGTGATTCTGAACTGTCACGAATCTGGGAAATTGATTGTGAGGCCGATCTACTCTTTAACTGGTGAGCGAGAAGACGCCCCGCTTTGTCCCCATGCTCATACAAAGTACCACGAGATCTGAGGAGAAGCCGCTCTGCATCCCTAGTTGTTAAAAGGTTGTATTCTGTCTGGTACGCAACTCTGTCCTTGTAAAGCTCAGGGGTCGGACCAATGGCATAATGATAGTCAATATCAGTGATAAGAGCTAACAGTTCTCTTTGTCTAACGAGACGAAGCTTGTTGGCATGTGCCGTATACGAAATTATTACTCCCCTGATATTTGCCTTTAATGTCTCCCAAAGTAATGAGGGTGAAGTTTCACTGTTCTTGTTAGTCATAAGGAAGACGTCTATAGCTTGTGAGATAGTACTGCAAAACTCATCAGACGAGAGTAGAGAAACATCCAACCTCCAAACCCGAGCCTCCTTGGGCCTAGACCTAAAGGTTAGATCGAGGATTACAGGGGCATGGTCAGAGACGGTTATAGCAGAGTAGTCTGCTGAGACCAGGGACGGCAGCAAAACCCTATCAAGGAAGAAATAGTCTATGCGTGTGTACGAATGGTGGACATGACTAAAAAAAGAAAACTTTTTTACCGTTGGGTGTAGAAATCTCCATGGATCGATGCAGCCACACTGGTTCATAAAGGTAGAAAAGGTTTTAGACATCTTTGAGGGCACGGCTACTCTGGTACTAGACCTGTCAAGAAGACTGTCTATAAAACAATTCAGATCACCGGCCAGTATCAGGTGGTGGGTGTTCAAATTAGGTAGACTAGACAGAAATCTTTTCATAAAGACAACATCATCCCAATTAGGTGCATATACGTTAACAAGAACAACAGGGGTCTGATATAATGAGCCGGTTACAATGACAAAGCGACCAGACGAGTCTGAGACAACGTCAGTAGAAGTAAACTGTACATTCTTATTAATCAATATAGCTGTCCCACGTGTTTTGGTGTCAAATTTGGAATGAAAAATCTGACCAATCCATGGTCTAGAAAGCCTTATTTGATCCGCAGTACGTAAATGGGTTTCTTGTAGAAATGTAATGTCAGCTTTAAATTTCTTGATGTGGTCGAAAACCTTAGCTCGTTTAACAGTTCCATTTATACCT
This sequence comes from Protomyctophum parallelum, assembly GCF_964188405.1. Taxonomy (NCBI): domain Eukaryota; kingdom Metazoa; phylum Chordata; class Actinopteri; order Myctophiformes; family Myctophidae; genus Protomyctophum; species Protomyctophum parallelum. The sequence continues at coordinate 53,681,350 of NC_139702.1, read as the reverse complement.
CCAACATTCCAGGAAAAGAACCTGACTGCATTTCCTCTTAAATTTGTGTCAGTCATAGTGTAGTGTTATAAGGGTGTGCAGATCTCTCAACAGTGCCATACATACACAATGAGTAACGGTGCGAAAAATTACAAGTCAATGTAAAGGTCGATACAGGAGCCAAGCTAATACCATGAAAAAGAGAAAACATTAAATAAAAGACTAAATCAAAAACATTGTTGTTGGGCCCAGCCACGTTTTCCTCAAAGCCACCCACTCCCACCCCCCACCCACCCCTTTCCAAACTCAAAAACCCCTGAAAAAACAAACTCAAAAGGACCCCTTCCGGTCCTGTGGAGGCCATTCAGGATAGACCACCCTCTAACTACTTTCACCATAACCCACAAACATTAAACATTATATTATCCCTATATTAAGTGTATCCAGATTAAATAAATCAATGAGTTCAACCGAAATCCTATAGGCTTCCTATAAGGAAGCCAAAAGCTTGATAGCAAGGAATAAATAATAAAATAAAATAAAGAGAAACCAAAACCATCCAACAGCAAAACCTGTCAGTCTGTCAATCAACGAATTGAGACGAATTAAATCAAATCAAAGCCTCCTGCAAGGGAGATAAGTTTGTCACTTGTAACAAAATAAAGAAAGAAACTAAAAATACTGACAACAAAACTCGTCAGACTCGTTAATGAGTTGAGGCAAATTGAACCCGCCCGAAGGACAGACACAGGCATCAAATAATGATTGAGAACCATCAGGACAACCAGACAACAGGGCCAACGCACGATAGCAATAATATCAGCCCGATCAATAGCTCCAATAAACGCTCTATTCGTTCATAAGGTAATAAATAATAATATATAAAGATAAGTAGTGATTAAGTATACTGATAACCTAATCTATCAGAGAACAAACAAAAGAAAAAGAAGGGCGTTTCGTTATTAAGTTGAAAGCCGTCCGACCGACCGAGCCCACACACCAGCAACCCCAAGTACAAATGGCATCAATTATCTGCCAAAATTGCCAGTGATAGTATCATTAGCCTGAAATAAACGATAAAATTATAAAAATAAATAAAAAAGAAGAAAGATGAACACACACACACACATACCTTCGATAGAGTATACCTTGTAGATATATATATAAAAAAGATATAAAACGAATAGCAAAATGTGACACAATTACAGCATGCATGTACAACCGAGTGCACACACACATCAGGCCTAATTAGATTCAGTCAAACATCTTCAGTGAAGGTTTTAACATTGATCTATGCCGCCGCCTAGTGGAAGCCAATTGGCATTGAATGACTAATGTGCAGTGGGGGGTATAATGTTTAAACAAATTAATGATGTTGTTCGTTGTGCCAGATCGGTCATGCATGCACGCCACAAAACCAATAGAAACAACACAATCACAAACCCTAGCTAACAGCATGATCACTGATAGAAAATAAAATAAATAAACAGTATGGTAGGAGGTTCATAGGTGGGAAAATAATAATAATAATAATACACAACGATTGAGAAGATGATGTAAAAATAAAAAATATCTATCAGTACAAAATATATACGTATACATACATACATGCACATACACACACACACACACACACACACACACACACACACACACACACGCACACACACACGCACACACACACACACACACACACACACACACACACACACAGTCACACACACACACACACACACACACACACACACACACAGAAGCGCAAGCATACACAAGGACACATGCATACATATTATATGACAACAATAATAAGAGTCTATGAAAGAAAAAGAGAGAACAAATACAATGAAATAAGGAGGCTAACAGATATAATGTCCATCAGAGGTGGGGTGCATGTATATGCGCGACCAGTCTACCAGAATACTCTCGATCTACTCACGTCATGACCCAATGTTCCGGCGCGTCCCGATAGTCCCAAACAAACGGCAGTGTTATTATGTGGCTAATCATCAGATGTAGAGCCACCACGACCGGAGTCCTTTCTGTAGTTCTGGATGAAGCTTGTGGCCACCAGGGGGGATTGAAGCCACTTCTTTTCACCGCCCGGGAGGCTTATGCGTAGTCTTGCAGGGAATAATAGAGACGGACGGAGACCCATTTTGTAGAGATCAGCCATCTGGGTTTTGTATTCTCCGCGTTGCTGCAGCACGTCCGCTGTAAAATCCTCGTAGAATCTTATTTTGTGGCCGTTGTATTCCAAGGAGCCACGCTTACGTGCCTCTCGCATTACCAGCTCCTTGAGCTGGAAATGATGAAAGCAAACGAGGACGGTGCGAGGCCTATCCTTGGAGCCGGGTGTAGCAGCACCGGTGCGATGGGCTCTGCACAGCTCAGGGGGTTTTGGCAACACATCCGCTCCCAGAACATCCATAAACATTTGAGAGAAAAAGGTTGTTGGACGTGTCCCCTCCCCCAACGATTCTGGTAGTCCCACAACGCGGACATTGGACCTCCTGCTATGTCCCTCTAGACTGGACAGCTTTGTCTTCATCCATTGGTTGTCCTGTAGTAGCTTAGCATTAGCCGCTTCAAGCTGCTCAAAACGTTGTGCAATCGTCTCGGCGTTAGTTTCGAGACTCCTTATGCTCTGACCTTGGTTGACCACAGTGGCTTTCATACTGTCTATTTTCTTCTCCAGGGTGGTAAACGCTGACTTAATGTCCCCCGCGAGTGCTTCTCTGTGTTGGTCTAGCAATGCAGCTATTTGGGCCATAGTCACAGGGCCCGAAATGGCGGCTGTGTTGTCGTCGTCACTCGCCGGCTTCTCACTCACGTTGGGGTGTTTGTTTCTCTTTTTCCCCGTTCCCGACATGTCGGCTATGTTAGAGGCTTCGATTTACTCACGAAAAAATAACTTTTGATGAGCGATATATAGGGCTAAAATAGGATAATAAACTGTGTTTGATGGGAGCGGTGAAATGTGCGTCTACTCCGACATCCTGCGCATGCGCTCAAAATTGCAGTATGTTGACATGAGTTTTTGTTCCAGTGTGGTGGAGTACAATGAACCTACAGTAGTTGCCCCGTTGAATGTGATGCATTATTTAATGTAGTGAAGTAGGTGAGATCTTTACTCTTTGTGTGTGCCTGCAGGGAAGGATACAAATCGACCACCAGTGTCCTGTTTACTGTTGTTTTCTACTACATCACTGTTATCACAAATAATATACTATACTGCACAACAAGATACACTTCATCAGCCTCTCACTCCGTTTTGTTTTTGGTATATCACTAAAGTTGGGATGTGTAGAGAGTATCGGTACCAACAGTAAATCCTTTTCCTGCTGTTGTATTGCTATCTAAAATACAGCACTGCACTGAAAGCTTTGTTGTTGGAGAAGATGCATAGTGATGTGTTGTTTACAGTGAGATGGAGCGTCTGTCTGTGTGTTTGTCACTGCCAGGGCAGCAGTAGTATATCCTGCTAAAGGCTGCTGCTGCTATGCTGCTGCATTGTCTGACGCTTATGTACCTGTACTGTACACAAGATGTAACAATAAAGTACAACTTTGAACCCCCCCCCCCCCAAAAAAAGATTTACGATACAGCAAAGAATTAAAGCAAGACAGGTACTTTATCATTGGAAAAATAAAAGTAAACTGGTGGAGACAAAGAAGAAAAGAAAATAACATAGTCATCGAGATCCTAAGTAGATATGTCGGCATGATTTAAAGGACCTATAACATAAAATTCTACTTTTTCAATTTATTTTGTGTTTTTGGGGCTCCCATGTGTGTTTTCTATCCCCACAAATAACCAATTTTGAACAATCAGGCTTTCATATCATATTGGTGTTTTAATGGAAATTGCTCTCAGAAACAGCTCGACTGATTTTGGCCTCATCGTGATGTCATCAATGTCACCCTACTTATATAATTCCTCTCTTTTTCAGTCTTCAGTTCCAATTTTTTATTTCCACTTTGTTTACAATGTCCACCATTGTTGATTTTCCAAGCTGGCATGGAATGGAAACAAGCCTGGTTTTATCTAGCATGAGTATTATAATGACTCAAATATTAAATAATCTGCATATCAGCACCCCCACCACCTCAGGACATTGTGGTACTGCAGCTAAAACTGCTTTCAAAGTCCAGAAAGAAATGACAAGGACTGGTTATATCAGAGTGGAGATTGAGGCTCAAACCATTAGAAATAACTGTGATGGACATAGACAATATGATTATTAGATATTAAAAGCAGTTTTAAAATGCATGTTATTTGCGCTTTAAGTTTTTCTAATGCTGTGGATAAGATGTCAAGTGTGTTTTCTTGTGCCCCATTGGATCGAGCTATAGAGAGTTCCAGAGAGATCATGTCCATTAATGAGAGGATCCATTGTGAGACCTCAAGTTTGTGGGGAGGTTTCCATCTTAGGACGGGCAGTTTTTTTACAGTGTCAGCCCCAAGAGCAGGAGTCTTCTACGTGGCATTGTCAATGTCAACCCAATCGCTGAATCATCATTCAACATTAAAATATTAGGCAAGAGGGTAATACTAGTTCCCATTACCTCAGATAGTACTTCTGAAACTCTAGACCAAAAACGATTAGAATCTGGACACTCCCACATGTGCATCAATCAATCTTTATTTATATAGCACATTTCAGACAACGAGTGCAGTTCAAAGTGCTTCACAGAAAGAGCAAAAACATAACAAGAGAGCATCAACTACAGTACTAACAAAAACAAAGGGAGCGACTAAAACAGGAAACGGACATGCAATGATCTAGGACGGTAAAAGCAATGCTAAAAAGGTGTGTCTTAAGATTTCGTTTAAAAATGTCCACAGATTCAGAGAACCGTAGATCCCTTGCAGGCTGTTCCACAGCACAGGGGCTTCTCCATATATTTTTTTGTGTTAGGGGTCTCTGGAATCTCTAAGAGACCAGCACTAGATGATCTAAGGGGTCTGCCGGGCACATATTTAGGAAACATTTCTGAGAAATAGACAGGTGCATTTCCATTAAATGTTTTAAAAACAAGTCAAATCTATTCTAAAATGTATAGGCAAACAATGCAGGGACTTTAAAATCGGTGTAATGTGTGCTCTACGTTTGGTCTTTGTCAGCACGCGGGCAGCTGCATTTTGGACAAGTTGTAACCGACCAATAGATTGTTTGGGTAAGCCAGACAGGAGAGCATTACAATAGTCGAGCCTGCTGGTGATAAAACAGTGAATGAGTTTTTCTGTATCATTTTGGGACAGACATGGTCAGACTTGGGCAATGTTTCTCCGATGGTAGAAGGGTATTTTTGTGCCTCCATGTTCAGGTCACTGTCAAAGATAACACCAAGGTTTTTTACTTGGTCCTGGGTGTGTGAAGTGCTCTTGATTTTAGGTGTGCTGATAGTTTTTCCCTCTCTGCCTTTGCCCCGACAAGGAGGATTTCGGTTTTGCCTTCATTTAGTTGCATATACGTTCCCACCAAGATACAAAGCCTTCAGATTTGGGAATCTTAGTTATGCAATCAAAAAGTGGGTGAACAGGTAGAGCATTTCTCCACGGCACCTCATGTGCTCGAAGAACTGCTCTTAACTGTAAATAGAAGAAGAAAGACGTTGTTGGTAAACTATAGTTGTTCCTAATGGCTCATACACACTACACACTGCCCAATATTTGCTCCGATTATGCTGTCGGGGAGCATTTTTGGCGCTCGCCGACAAAACCCCCGATCTGACGTAAAATCGGGCTTTGATCGGCAAGGTTTTGCTCGCTGTGTGTGAAAGGAGCTGCGAGAAGATCCAGCGCCGATAAAAGCACTCGCCGACGCCTCCCCGACCATTTCTGAACATCTAGCACGTTTGATATTTGACTCTGTCGCCGACTGGATATCATACAGTATGAACTGGGTTGCGACTGCGCCCTGATAAGGCCTGTATTACAACCAATGAGAGAACACTGCTCACAGCACTGCTGTCTATCTGTCTGTCTGTCGTGTCGACTGTATCGATAGATGATCAGATGATAATATATAACCATTATTCCTTGGGTAAATCCCTGTCCTACGTGTCGTACATGGTAGCATTAGCCCAATGTTGCTGTTAAATAAACCATAACCAAATAATTTCACTTGAATAATGTTGATAAAACCGAATCGGAGCAAACTTTTGGGCTCTCTCTCTCTCTCCCTCTCTGTGTGTGTGTGTGTGTGTGTGTGTGTGTGTGTGTGTGTGTGTGTGTGTGTGTGTGTGTGTGTGTGTGTGTGTGTGTGTGTGCGTGTGCGTGTGTGTGTGTGTGCGGAGAGAGACGGAGAGTTATTTCATGAAAATCAAGATTTAACGTCCTGTCTCGCTGCAGCCCACGTAGGCTACACTACACGCTGTCACAAACATTTCGCTGCCTGTGTGTGTGCCATGCACAGAGAGAGAGAGAGAGGGAGGGGGGCGTCCTCTGTGTCGGTCTCGCGCTCGTATCCCATAAATCGAATGAGATATAATAGGACCAAATTTAGATTGGCAGTATTTGCTCGATATGCCACTGAACAGAACTTCATTCAATGTGTAGGGTGTAACTCTACTACGTTCCATGATAAGCCATGGGATATTCTCTTCTTGGGAAAACCATTTCTCAAGTGAGCGGATGGCAAAAGAAATGTGATATAATTCTAAATTGGGTAATTCAAATCCACCTTGTTTACTCTGGTAAAGAATTGTATTCTTCAACCTTGGTCGTTCGTTCCCCCTTCCAAATAAATTTTGTAACCAGGCCCTGTATCTGGCTCCAGTAACGGGGAGGAGTAGGTAATGGAAGCATACTCGATATGAAATTGACCCTTGGTAATATGTTCATATTTATAATGGATATTCGACTGCTTAATGATCATTTTTGATTGATCCACCTGTCTAGATCATTGCAAATGGAATTGCAATGATTGAAAGGTGAAACCTGAGGTATTTCCGTTTGCAGTCCTGGATATGTGTCTGCCTTGCCTAGAGGTAAAAGGGCACATTTATTCAGATTTATTTTATAGCCTGAAAACGTACTATATAATGAAAGAATATCCATAATCACTTTGAACCCTTGAACCTTGAAGACACATTTCTATTGTCCTTATTGTTTATGTATTTCCTTCACAAATCTAAATGCAATTATAATAGTGTACTTTAGCAGCACTCAGCTGGTTGAAGATGAAAACTGAATTTCCATCACGACCCACGAGATGAAAGAGCTCTATTATTAATAATGATTATGCAAAGTGAGTCATAATGTTACATACGCACATCTTTCTGCTACCGAGCCAACTGCAACCATAAAGTCGTGTCATCTGTCATGACACGATTTGCATACAGAACATGATCCAATCAAGCCAAGTTTGAATAGTGACAATCGATAATGCATATGAAATGAGACTTGAGTCGACCGAGGTGGTTTTCAAATATAATTGTACAGTTCATTTGAGTCACATCTGCCACTAAATCATATTTATATTAGTATTTTTTTTTCTTTTCTCATGAGCAGGAGAACTGGATCTGTTTGAATTTCTGAAGTAGGGGTGTAACGATACATTTTAACAACGATGCCATACGTATCACGATACATGGTTGACGATACGATACACGGACAATATTGGTTCATCATGGCGATACGATACGATTCAATGATTTGAAATCGATACAGTAACTATTTAGCAAATACATTAAATATGTGTAAAACTTGTGGATAGTGCAGTTTTAAAGGGAAAGATTTATTATTATGGATATAAATAAGTAAACAGTGATTCTCTGGCAAATAGATGGACATTGTATTTGAACACGTACGGACAAACCCACGCCTTGACATGAACAAACGTACAAACACATTTTTTTGATAGACCAAGTGTAGCGATATGGAATGGAAAAGTAATATTTTTATTTTTTCTGCTAAAAACAATGCACAAGTAGGCTACTTAGTATTGATTAAATTGATTATTTGCATTGCAAATTATTTCCATGCAACGATTTTTGAGGGGCGCTCCTATATACAGGTTTAATGTTTGTTTTTCCTTAAACAAACGTTAAAAAAGCCATTGACAATGGACAGTTTAGGTATATCATTTGGTACGGCATGTATACTCCTTTTGAATGGATGAGGGATCTGCTTTTGCTGCAGTATTGATTTTTCTATTCATGCAGGCCTGGGTTTTTTTTAAGCCACCATTATTCTCCTGTCTGTCTGGTATGGGCTGTTAGTTAGATACAGGAGAAATAAAATGCATTTGTCAGCTGTGAGTGTGTGCTTGTTTCAGAGCAAAATTATATTGTGTGATGTATACTATAGCCTACTTAAACTGAGTTATACTACATAAACGAGTGCATTCAAGCTCACACATCACATCGTGAAGATCTGCTATTTTCGGCGAGCAACACGGGCATACAAGTACAACTATATAAATCTGTCCTTAGCGCAGCTGTGTGTTGCTCTTGTTGGAGAAGATGTGTAGTGATATGCTGTTTGTTTTGTTGGAGAAGATGTGTAGTGATATGCTGTTTGCAGGTGAGATGAAGATGTGTAGTGATATGCTGTTTGCAGGTGAGATGAAGATGTGTAGTGATATGCTGTTTGCAGGTGAGATGAAGCATCTGTCACTGCTAGAGCTGGAGGATTTCCGCTTCAATAGAGAGATGACATGACATACTGTACACTACAGTATGTAGATTATAAGTCAGTAACAACGAGCCCTCAACATTATGGCCCGGCCTGTGCATTGACATACATTGCCACAAAGTACTATTCTATGTTGCACCATAATGAACATATTGGTCAATATCCTGCAGTCTTAATAGTTCTGTCTGCTCACTGCATGAACCTTCCACAAGCCATTATCTACTTCTCTGTAATTCTAGGCCTGCTGGTCTGTGACAAGACCTTCAGGCTTCTATAGTCACGACCCACATCCATCCACCCACGCTGGTCTGCAGTTGTTTAGCCCTGGCATATCTCCTATGCGGCTCCTTTCTTTCTGTCCCTGTACACACAGGGACGCCATCGTTCATTCCTGTCATGTACCCTTGATCTCTGTGTCCGTCCCTTCATCACACAGCCTTCACCTTCCCTGTCTCTCCATACTCTCTCCCATACTCTTTTGGTAGATCTTCTCTCAACACTACCTACGTACATACATCATTATATTATTTATGCATCCTATCTGGGTCATGGTTTTTTTTTCCTCCCCATTCTGAATTCCCATAGATGTGTTTAATATCGTGGCATATGTACGAACTGTGCTCCACAAATAAACAAAGGAATCGGTTTGACTCATAGATATGAAGAATCAACTGATGGCGAGAAAATAATGTTACTGCCGCAGAATGAATAAAGCTTTCGGCAGTAACATTCTGCATCAAAATATGAGTGTCAAATATGAGTGACTGACTATTGTAAATGATACAGAGCGACCTCCCTGACAATAGCACTTGGACAATTTGTTTATTTTTATTGAGACGTTTCTAGGATGAACGAGGGACTCTGAGTCTATCCAATCCCATCTCTCTCTCTCTCTCTCTCTCTCTCTCTCTCTCTCTCTCTCTCATACTGATGCTCGTTCTTCCAGTCTGTGAAAGTAGAGTTCAGATAAAGAATCCTAACTTCTCTCTGTTCCACTATCATAAAACCAATCAACTTGTTTCCATTGTGTTAATTCATCATTCTCTCTCCGTCCTTTCCAGTTGATGCGTTGTGAATCACAACGCTATCTACAGTAGATAACTGATAACCTGTCACTTTCATCCCTGCTGCCCTCCTCCAAAATCCAATCACTGGGGGTGGTTTGTGGCTCCGCCAGTTGGTGCACAGCACACACATTATGCCTCTTGTGCGAGGATCGACTCCGACCCCTGTCTTCTCTGTCCTTGATCTGTCCTTGATTTGTCCTCTGTACAGACTTTTCTAAAAAAAGCCATCCATTCACGTCACATTTACTGGTGGTATTGCTGGTGTTTTACTTTAATTGAGGGTTGTTTGTGTGCTACGGTAGTAGGCCTACATTTGGATTTAATTCATTTTGGGATGTTTCAGTGTGTGCTGAACACACAGCAGAATGCTTATCATCCAGCTCGGCTTCTTTTTTTAAATAATCCATGTGCAAGGAGAGAGCCGACCAGGGGGGGGGGGGGGTCAACGGAGCCAGGGTTCAAGATGTTGAACACAGGGCTAATGACATACCACATAATGTATGATCACATAAAAGCATTACACACACACGCACGCACGCACGCCACATACACACGCCTACACCACCGTCGCTAAAACGCACACACACACACACAGGGTGACGGGGTGACCATTATGGATGCATTGAGATGAAGCCTCTGTGATAACATACTTTGTCTGCCTGTTGATTACTGTGCTCTCTGAAGTCAGGGCCTCTATCATTATCTCCGCCTCCCTTCTGAAGTGAAGATTGCAGCTTAGAGTGATGACACTTCAGAAAAGGTGTGTTGCCGCTTTCATGTGAATACGTATACTATACAGTGCAGTGTGGGCTGTGCAGTATACACTCCCTGCTGAAGGAACTGTGTGAAACATGGACGGAACTCTACCACCAAACACAGTTGCTACAGCCACTGGTGGCAGTAACGAAGTACATTTACTGTACTTAAAGGACCACTTCACCACTTTTCAACCTATCTTCATATAATAGGTCCTCACTAATAATCATGATAAAATGGCACGATTGTTTTCTACTCAGTCTGTGTCTCATAGTAGGGCTGTGGGCAGTTTAGAAACCGTCTTCCAGTGACATCATCATTAGGCAGATTCTTTTTTTACAAAAATGTTTAGATTTTCATTATCGTTAGAACGATGGCTTCCATTTTCGCATTGCAACTTTTCAGGACTAGAAAGCCTGCAGTTTCTATTAGCTTGTATTCCCCATTGATGATGTCACTGGAAGACGGTTTCTGAACTGCCCACAGCCATCCTATGAGACACAGACAGAGTAGAAAAAAATTGTGCCATTCTTTCATGATTATTAGTGAGGACCTATTATATGAAGATAGGTTGAAAAGTAGTGAAGTGGTCCTTTAAGTGTGTGCGTGCGTGTGTGTGTGTGTGTGTGTGTGTGTGTGTGTGTGTGTGTGTGTGTGTGTGTGTGTGTGTGTGTGGATTGCAAATGCAAATAAACTGTTCTGTCTCAGCTATTATGGGTAGTCTGTCTATCTGGAGAAGGCGATGTTTCATTTATCCTTAAGTGGCTTAAAGATAAAAAAACAAAAAAACAAAAAAACATCCTGTCTAGTAGTGTCAAGTAGTATTATGTCATCAATACGCTATCTTTTTTCCCTCTGTGTGCTAAGCATGTGCAGCAGTTGTATCTGGTTGGACTATATAATGTAACCTTACTCTGATCAGTGTTTGGATCTATTGCGGATATTGTATTGCAGGTCCAAATAAAATAATTTGTGTGTGTGTGTGTGTGTGTGTGTGTGTGTGTGTGTGTGTGTGTGTGTGTGTGTGTGTGTGTGTGTGTGTGTGTGTGTGTGTGTGTGTGTGTGTGTGTGTGTGTGTGTGTGTGTGTGTGTGTGTGTGTGTGTGTGTGTGCGTGCGTGCGCGTGTGTGTGAACATGAGTGTGAGTCACTCAGTGTCCTGATAATAGAATCTGATTGATCATCTTTGTTTTCGTGTCGTGTTCGCCCCATCGCCCTCACTCACTCCTTTTCCCTCTCTCATGTCTCTTCTCTCTCTCCATCTCTGCCTTCGTCCTCTCTACCTCTTAATTCTGTCTGTCTGTCTGTCTGTCTGTCTGTCTGTCTGTCTGTCTGTCTGTCTGTCTGTCTGTCTGTCTGTCTGTCTGTCTGTCTGTGGAGTGCCAAAGTAGCAACGAAACAGCTTGCACCTGCCTAATTACCTCAAAAAGCGACACCGACAGCCACAATACTAGAGGGCAACAATGATCTGGTACCACCCACCTTTAACACAAACACGGCGGGTTAATTTTCCTTCTAAAGCACCCAAGTGTGGAATGCTCTGACTGACCCCTTCCCCCCAAAAATGCGGATCACACTTTTCAGCGGGCTAAAGGGAGAGGAAATTATCACTTGACTGCTTGAATGGTGCAGTCTGAATCTTTGTTATTGTACAGTTGTACAGTATACTTTTATGGCTATCACTACCACTTTGCCGTGAGATCAGGCTCAGTAGTGACGCATGCAGGAGAGTTGGACCATGAATCGAGTGGAAAGGAATCATCTGGACAGATGACAAGCATGTGACAAAGGCTCTTTGCAGGTGACAGGAACACAGAAGGGAAAGAGATAATTGAGTCTTTCACACCTTGTCATAACTGTCCCTGTGGAGAGCGAGTGTCTGGTCTGAGCCGAGAGGTTCTAATGAGATCTGCAGAGGAAAGAAACATTATTTGTGTCTGCCATCACTGTTACTGTGTGAATGAATGAATGCATTTTTATTTTCGTGTCTTGTCGTTAAGATTTATCCCTTACGGGATTATAAGACACCAACAACATAACATTACATGTATACATAGGAGCATTACCTTTAATCCTTCCAACACTAAAACATATCGTCATTATGTCACCATCGAAAACCAATTACACTCTGGCATTGGGTCCTTTAATCCACATATTTCTTACGTCATCATTGAGAGATAGTTATACATATACACACCATGTAATCTGGCACCACTGCCGTATCAGGCACAATTTGCTGGGACGGTGCATAAGCATCAAAAGTGGCGGAACGGCTGGGACGGTGCATACGAATCCCGGGCGAAACTATTACTTGCACGCTCTGCTTGCGCAAGTAATTAAAATAAAATACATCACATATACGTTTTCTTTGTCTGTATGTCCCAAGCTTTCTCTATATATTCTGCTAATGCAAATATCTTCTGTTCGAAAATCCATCTCAGTCGCTCTGCATCACTTAACCACATCAGATCTATATTTTTACATCTGTGTGTATGTTCAGCACAATACAATACAATACTCTTTTTTTATGGCTTTCACCTTATTTTATATTTTTTATGGAGGGACAGACATTAGGCTGACAGGAAATGGGGAGAGAGATGGGGGGGTGACATGCAGTAAAGGCCGTCAGGATCGGGAGTCGAACCTGCGGCACACTGCCAGACTGGATTACCAGCCAAGGTGCCTGGACCGCTGAGCCACGGCCCAGGCCAACACAATACTGTTTCAGAAACCTGGTTATGGCAGCTCCCTGGCACAATGTAGAATAGACTAAGATTCAGTGACTACAATACCAAGATTACCTGATAGGACTGTGAGGACTATAGGGCATAGCAGTGGCGGCCATTTTCTCGTTCCATCAATCCAGACCCCATTAATTTTTTAGAGATTTCCAAAAGTAGCCTATATGTCAATTATTTAAAGGTATATTCAGTGATTTCACTCAAAAAACCTTAGGTTTCGTTTTTGGCTGTGGGACCCAGCCTTTCGTCCAATCAGGATAGAGAGTCAAAAACGAAACCTAAGGTTTTTTGACCCCCAGGTGTTAACTGGGGACAGGGAGGAACTCCTTATATGGCCAGCACACTCTATAGTAGGGAGGATTATCACAACAAAACAAAAAAATAAGTGATATTTGAATTAAGTGAAATCACTGAATATACCTTTAAAGCCTAGCGGTATTTATTAGTATATCATAAATTATTTTCTTCGACACAGAATCAAATGTTTTATGGTCATGATTCAGCAAGAACCTGGATGGCTAGATTGTATAGGCTTAAAATAATTGATATAAATAGTTTGGAAATCTCTATGGTAAAAATGTATGGGGTCTGGATCAATGGAACCAGAAGATTTTTAAAACATTATCATATAGCGTCCTATTTTAACCATCTAAAGCCAATATGGAAAGTCTACTTTTTCTAGTTAAAGATGGAGTGCCACATTGTTTGTATTTTTCCAGTTTTTCATGTGTCTATGAGGTGACAGTACTTCATTAGACACCCTGGAGTCGTTTTTATGTGCAATGGTGTAATAACTTTGTATTTAGGGTTTCTTCCAAGAGGATGAACCCTTGACAGTCAAACGGGCCAATGATATAAACACTGATAGTGTGACGTTTTACTATTGCACACGCACACGCATTATATATCATTATATATTTTAAAATACGACAACCTCTGTGGGTGGAGCTGCCTGCCACATACACACGTGTGTACTGTGTGAACTGAACGGCGCAGTTTGCAGCTATGTGCCTAACTGTGTGACAGATTTTCAAACAGTCATTTCACACATTACCACACAGGCACACATTACCAGTTCACAGCAGAGCAGACAGTTTTTCGTTAGATTGGAAGCAAGTACATGTTAACGTCGGGTCCTCAGGATTAATCAAGGAAACCACAACAAACCAGCCTTATAGCCTACCTGCTCTGCTGTCCAGTTGCTCTTGCTGTTCTCAAGGAGTTCAGGTTGTTTCTTTTATAATCACAGTGGTCGGGCTTTGATACAGAGGGCTGTATTTTGCGTGTCTTAAGTACCAGGTCTTATTCCCTAACTTGAGTAAACTAAAGACCTGGAGGCGTGGTCAATGCTCGCTGGCCACTCAGATTAGCCAAATGGCATTGATCACGCCTCCAGGTCTTTAGTTTACTCAAGTTAGGGAATAAGACCTGGTACTTAAGACACGCAAAATACAGCCCAGAGTGTAGTGTCACAGTGTGCATTCTTGTTGGCTGTTGTAGTCATGTAGGTCCTAGCCTCGATACCCAGGCTTTCATTTCGTTGTAGGTCCTAATACTTATACAAGGCTGTAAAGTCAAGAATTGGAAGTATCTGTTGTGTCGCGTTGGAAGTCATGATGCCATGTCTGGCTATTACAAGTGAATTGGGCTTGTTTTCATATAAGTAACTTGCAGGGGAGATGTGGTTGACTTGACCAATGTTTCATGTGAAGGACCCTCAGATTAAAGTTTCTGTGACTTGTTTTCGTGGACCTGGCTGCTTGTTTCTTGAAATCTGGCAACACCAGACTTTTGCTGAAACTCAATGCAGTCAGAACGAACGGCATATTCATGTTGTAAATTGAGTTTGATCAGAGCAATAGAAGAGTGGAGTCTTCTGTCCAGAGTATCTGTGCCTAGGGCAGAACTGCAAGTGTTTTGTGTCAATATAGGATAGTTTCAATATGCCAGGGTGCTTAGCTGGAGGAAATCAATAGCCTACACAGTATATTGGCAAATTATTTATACAAAATGATCTATCAAACTAATTGTTTCTGCTGTTAAACTATGATTTAATTGGATGATGAGATGAGCTGATTGTGAC
>NC_139702.1:53533586-53661086 GCF_964188405.1 Protomyctophum parallelum | reverse complement strand
CGGGGCGCCTGATGGGGAGGAATGGAACTGGTTGGAATAACGTGTTCCTTCCACGCGCTACGTCCAACCAGGGAAACTCCCCCCTGTCAGGTGTAAAGGAGCAACTTGGACACTCGGGCATGAAGGAAGCATGTCCGTTGCTCTCCCCAGGTTGGCGGAGGGTGTGTAGAGCCCAGGATCACATTAGATAATTGACACAGGGGTGAAAAATGGGTTACAAAATATTAAAAATATATATATATATATATGGACAGATGGACACTATTAGTATTGTGTTTTATTTGTACAGTGGCCTACTCTAGCTGAAAGAATTGATGTGTCTCCTATGGAGGGAAATAGCGTGTGGTAGATATCTGAGAGATAGACATCTGAGGGAAGCGTTTCAGTGTATCCTGTCGTGCAAGGAATATTTTCTCGTTAAATAACTCCAGGAGATACAATCTTGTGTGTGGTTGTTTGATAGTCTATTAGATTTCAGTATCCCTAAAATGGTTTAGTTTTGATAAACCGTGCTAATGTAATCCTACAGTTCACCTACAGTACTGTAAATGTGAACAATCGACTTGGTGTGTGTGTGTGTGTGTGTGTGTGTGTGTGTGTGTGTGTGTGTGTGTGTGTGTGTGTGTGTGTGTGTGTGTGTGTGTGTGTGTGTGTGTGTGTGTGTGTGTGTGTGTGCGTGTGCGTGTGCGTGTGCGTGTGCGTGTGCGCGTGTGACTTTGACCCACTATAAAAGCCATCGTTGACTTCAGCTCTCCCCAATAAAAGCTCACTGGAGTGTTTGCTCTATATATAGAAAGGAGTGTATTGTTGGCCCTCAAGAGAATTGTAGTCAGCAACCCATTTAGCTTTTAATTACCAGGAAAGCTGAGCTGGATCAAATGTTTCAGCTATCCAGCCTTCGTCAGCTCCCAGGCTTTAACATGTAATGGAAACAAAAACGGTCATTGCTTTAAATGAGATTTGTCTTCGCAAATAATTCCCTGGCCTAAATAAATAACAAATGTCATAAACTACCTGTGTGACATGCTGGGTGATAACTTAATATGAATATATTTCTTTAGTGTCATGTGTTCTTCTATCCTCTCTCTGTCGTATTGAGGAGAGCAGATGAGGACATGCATTGGTTGCTGACCCCGACTCTGATGTAAGAGATTTTTGGGACGGAGCAGGGACCAGATTCTGGGCTATTAACCCATTCTGACCGGGCACCCATTTTGGTGTCAGCATCATGTTATGCTTTAGCTATTTAAAAATAGCAGATCTACAAGCTCATATCGCGCCACCGAGTGGCGCGATACGAGCTTGTAGGTCTGCTATTTTTGAAAAATCGAAGAGCGACTGACATTTTTAGAATCTGATCTCAGGTCAGAATGGGTTCATCAGACCAGTGTGTGTCCGGCGGAAACCTCGTATGAATCTGATCTCAGGTCAGTATGGGTTAGGGTTAGGAATGAGGAACAGTCATTCTCTGACCCTGACTGTGGCAGGTTTATGCGGCCAGTTCATCAGACAGTGGCCTGAGATCAGATTCATACGCGGTTTCCGCCGGACACACACTGGTCTGATGGACCCATTCTGACCTGAGATCAGATTCTAGAAATGTCAGTCGCTCGTCGATTTTTCAAAAATAGCAGACCTACAAGCTCGTATCGCGCCACTCGGTGGCGCGATACGAGCTTGTAGATCTGCTATTTTTAAATAGCTAAAGCATAACATGATGCTGACACCAAAATGGGTGCCCGGTCAGAATGGGTTAAAATATATATTCTTTCAGAGCGAATTATTTCAAATCAAATCTTTGCTTCTGGGGGGGGGGGGTCCCTGGAACAACATATTTTCAGATGGGGGTCGGCGGCCAAATACAGATAATTCTGGGGGTCCTTGACATGAAAGAAGTTGAGAACCACTGATATAGAAACATAGGGTTTTCAGAAAACTGTCATGATTTAGAAGGCATTTGTAGAATCGAGCTCAGGTCTAAATGGGTTAAGAATAGTAATCCAGCCAGAAATGTGTCTGATTTTCTCCCCAATTCAGTCATTGCCATGTCCCCATGTGTTCTGCAGTCCTTGTTGCTGCATGGCAACAGGGACTGCAGATTGCAACCTGACAGTGAGTAGTTTCACCAGGAGAGTGCAATGCACAGAGGTGCATGCCTTCGCCCCAGATCCCGTCCCCATTGAACAGGCCCCCCGGCCAACCGGTATAGGATTCATGGCAACAAGGAAACAAACCCTTGCGGGCTTCCCACCCACAAACACTGCCACAATTGTGTTTGTTGGAGTTCCCGTCCAACCCGGAGGCACTGCTTCCAGGAATTGAACCAGAGTCTTTTCTTTTGGACGGATCAGTTGGGAAGCTCAGTGATGGATATAACGCATGGATAGAAGACTTTGGTGGGATACAATCCTCGGTCAGAGAAGCACATGGATGTCTCTTAGCCAGTGCAATCCAGACCTTGTAAACTGACCTTATACCTCATGCTTTCACACACCACGGGTATTATCCAATACAATCCAGCCATAAGACCCACTGGTGCCTGTAAAACCCTGTGTGTGTGTGTGTGTGTGTGTGTGTGTGTGTGTGTGTGTGTGTGTGTGTGTGTGTGTGTGTGTGTGTGTGTGTGTGTGTGTGTGTGTGTGTGTGTGTGTGTGTGTGTGTGTGTGTGTGTGTGTGTGTGTGTGTGTGTGTGTGTGTGTGTGTGTGTGTGTGTGTGTGTGTGTGTGAGAGAGTGATATCACCAGTGACATGGCCTATAGGCTATATGTCACTGCTGTTATTTCACTGGCGATTTTGTCACACATGCTGCTAGAGTCACTTTGTCCTTTCCTTACCACTGAAAAGAGAGAGATAGAGAGGATGAAAGAAGAGGATGGGGGAAATGCATTGAGTTATATATAAACTAGAGAGTGGACTTCCCCGCTCCCAGCTATTCATTTCAATGGAAGTTGCTTTGGCATTTGAAGCACCCGGAAGAACTCTCTACTTCCGCATATTCTTGATTTGGGCACCAATGTACTGACTCAGACATGCAGATAAGGACAGAGATGTTGTGATGGAAGGGAGAACTCCAGTATGCAAGAATGCCCACACAAACAAACTCACTCTCTTGTACATAAAGTGGTTGCAGGAGTAGTGGGCTAGCAGCGTAAACAGTTTGTGCAGTCCACTGGGTTGGAACAGCCACCAGAGCAGTTCATCTCCATTCATGTGCAGTTCCAGTTCTGTCATTGAATGGTCCCCCACTGGCCCTCCCTGCTTTATTGAGTGCTATTCATTCATTTATCTGCTTAGCTCATGAGATAACTGCTGGCTTATACCATCTCTCTGTGGCCCAGAGTCTGCTCTCTCTCTCTCTCTCTCATTGTCTCCACCAGGCCGAAGGCATGGGGAGATAGTATGTTTTGCCCTCCATCCGTCTGTGAGTGTGCGTTAACCCGATCGATGCCAATGCCAAACTTTGCACACACTCCCTGGATGCCAACGACGAACCTATGCCCCAAATTTTCCAGAACCGTCTGTTATAGCGCCACCATGAGGCATATTTTCAAATTTCTACCTATAACTGCACCAATCTGTGTGAAACGGTAGGGATGGGTCCGATTAATCGATTAATCGATTATCGTTGATAGGACCCGAAATCGATTATGAAAATTAATAATCGATAATCGTTTTTTTTTTTTTTTCTGTTTTTTTTTTTAATGAAAATCTGTTGGAAAGGCAATATTGTCATCCAAACAGGACAGGGCTATAGGCCTACCAAAGTGTGCCTGGGATGTGTCTGTGTAGCTGCATGACTGAGAGGAGTGTGAGTGGAGATTGATTCCAATCAAGATACAGGTTTGGAGGATTTAGCAGGTGTTGGGAATTTACCTAATCAGGCCTAGGCTGGGGTTGCTATGGTGATCAATTGGATCAACAGTGGTCCAGGGACCACCAGTGGTCCTCATTTAAAAGATGGAGTTAGTAACCAAATGGACCCTTATTAACTCTCAAGAGTTATAATTATTGTTAATAAACTACATCAGGGGTTCCCAAACTTTTTTGACTTAGGTACCCCTTGGGGGGAAGATTTTTTTTATTTGTAGGGTTCATTAAAAAAAGATATATATATATATATAAAAAATATAATAAAAATAAAAATCCCCCCCCCCACCCCCCCAAAAAAAAACGATGAATCGATTAATCGTTAATATTGAATTATACAAATCAATTTTCATTTTGGACACATTTACACATCCCTATGAAACGGTGAATGCACACTCCCTAGAGGCCGACTTAAAAAAAATATATATATATATTACTCCTCCAGATTCTGTCAAAAAATCCTGCACATCGTTACACAGTATCTCTATAATCATGTGCTCAAGACAGATCTTTCTGTACGATATTTCATATTCCATCCTAATTGGCTTACATTGGCTTCCAAAGTTTGCAGGATTGGCCCATTTTGAACATAAAGCCTCAAATCATGATCGCAGCGTGCATTTTACGTGACATCTTTCATGCACTTTCCTACTAGGCAGAGGAATAAATCCCACCCTTTTCACATTGGCCTGTTATAGCGCCACCAACAGGTGGATTTTTGCAAAACACGTTTTTGGAACAAAATGTCTTAAATCATTCAATTGCCATCAAAGACTTAGGAAGAAATGGCACCCTATTCACATTGGCCTATTATAGCACCACCAGGAGGCCACAACAACCTGACCTGGCCTAGCTGGTTTTCTTTCTCCTTCTGCTGCAAATCATTTCACTGTTTATGCTTTTTGTCTGTTCCGTAATATCCAGGTCAGCCCTATCAACACTGACTGAGTCAGTCTGTGATTCTGACTAATGAAGTTACACCACTGGTCGGCCAGCCAATTGTAGGAGCTTGCCCACTGGCCATTGTTCTTTCAAAATGATTCTGTGTTCTTTGTATTAAATCAACAGTGGCTGTTTTTCAGTGGCTCCACAGTCTTCAGTTAGCATGCTGGGGTCTTCAAATCTGTGCTCAGCGTCCCCAGAAGGCGTTTACAGAGGTTCCACTAAGTTCATTCCTGACGGGCAGATGCTTAAAAAAAATACCACATTTACAAGCTAACAATGGGTCACATCACAACATGTCCCCCACACACACACATTCCTATACTTTCTCTGTCAAAAATGAACCGATTTCATTGTAACTTCGTAATTCAAAAATTACTTGGATTAATAACTAATTATTATTACTGTTTTGGCAATTGTAATGAGTTAACATATATATATATATATATATATATATATATATATATATATATATATATATATATATATATATATTAGTGGTGGGCATATATTAATTTTTTTAATCTAGATTAATCTCACTGCAATTCTGGAGTTAATCTAGATTAATCTAGATTAAAATGGCTCATTTGAACTCTGCCGAAAGCATTGAAAATATGTGTGCGCTACCTAAATAATGACGTAATGACAATGAAGTAAATCCTTGAACGGGCCACGTGGCCCATTAGACCAGGAGCCCTATCATAATTGGTAATGAAAATATAATAATGTTCAATATGATGTACGTGTGTTATACATTGTTTATTCAGTTAAACACGAATAACCATAAACACGTTACCATACAGGCAATTTGAAACAGTGGGTGCAAGAACAACCCCCTTTTCTGGGATATGACATTAATTAAACTGTAAACCTAGAGGTGAACTGTTTACAGTCAGTAGCTTTGTGACATGATTTGAGTCCAACCTCTACCTCTCCTTCTTCCACCAGTCACTCAGACACACCAGCTTGTTCACATTGTCTGGTGACAAACTAGATCTTTTATTCTGTACAATGTGGCCTGCTAAAGAGAACAGTCTCTCGCATGGGACAGTTGTGGCAGGAGTCCCCAAGTACTTCTGGGCAATGTGGGCCATCTTACCATAAACAGCAGTGTGCTCTGACCACCACTTAAGTGGACACTGATCTAAACTGGCACTGGTTCCCAGCTGACATCGATGAGGTGTACAGTAACGCCAAGGTAGTTGTCGTTTTTGACAGATGTCCAATGGTCCCCAGTCAGTGCTACACACGCCGCCCCGGCCAACTTTTCATCTTTCGCAGCTTTCTCTGCGGCGTACTGGTCATGGATTCTCCTTGTGATAGTTCGTCTCGCAGGTAGTTTGTAAGATGGGTCGCCTGTGGCCGCCTGGAGAAGAAGCTCGAGCCCATCATCTTCAACCACACTGATAGGCCGGCAGTTGATGGCAATCCACTGAGCTAGGAGGTTAGTTAGCTTGGCTGATAAAGTTGGGCTGACGGGCTTGCCACGGTTGCACTCCAACATTGTAGTTTGACGAACACTTTTCCCTGGAGCCATATTAGTGCTTGGCCCGCCGGCAGCTTCGCTATCATCAACCAACGCAAGGGATGCTTGTGCGTTAGGTGATACTTCAGTTACCGCCCCGCTCTCAGAGTAATTTATTTCACCTTGTCCCTGTTAGGTTAGGACTTCTCCCTTCCACAGAGTAATTCCGCCAGGTAAAACTATCAAAGTGAAATTCCTAGCTTGCTCGCTTTATGCAGTCAATGCAGACCCAGCTCCCAGACCCAACTTTGAGAATAGATTAATGGCGATAATTATTTTGACGCGCGATAATATTCTCGCGTTAACGCAGCACGTTAACGCCGATAACGGCCCAGCATTAATATATATATATGTTATATATATGTATATATATATATATATACGTTATATTATATATGTTACAGTATATACGTGCAATGCAATGTGAGAGTGTGGACTAACCGACACCAACTCAGGACTTGCTGGCCTCCACTCCCTCCTCTTCAGCATCAAGGTCTTGAGCTCTGCACTCTTGCTATCTCCACTGTCACTGCACCACAGTGTGTCTGCATATAGGTGTGTGCCAGTTTTCCCTCCTCGCTGTCCCTTGGGTTGGCTCCAACAGTGTCAGTTTGCTCACCACCAGTTCTGGGTGCTTGACACAGTGCCCTACCAGCCTCCTCCTGTTCCTGACCTTGTCCGTAACCAGCAGCAGGTCTCCGTTGCGTAAACTAGGTCCACATTCCATTCATAGCATTCTTGTGCCAATGTCCCGCCATGCACACTCCATACAGCTGTATTGATACTACTATATCCAACAAACAGCTACCTCCTCGTCCCATGCAAGGCATCTCAGGCAAGTGCACGGGGGACCTTCATATCCTGTTCCATTGAGGCAGTTCAGCCCCACCCCACCCAGCATGCCTAGCATCCCTCCTGTGAACACAAACAGTGTTGCTTGTATGGATGCCTGACCCAGCTGGATGCTGCTTTACCATCCCTAGGACCATCCATATTGTGCATCCCTATAGGAACTAGTCTTGTTCTCTGCTGAATTTATAGACAGAACAGCACAACTAAACAAGTCAGCGAACAGGAACACGAACGCACACACGCAACATTTTTAGCCTGTGTCTTACCAAGCACATCGCTCCTGTGTCTAATTGATATTTCATATGGGGACTCTTTGACGTTCTGTTGGAAAATTTGATTATGCGATTATGAGATGACAGCTCATTTACAGTAGTAGCAATTGGTAATTACAGGTATTAACAGAGTTTGTTTTCTTAAATGTGTGTAAGTATTATGACATCAAAGTTTTAAATGGGTTCTTCTGTAAATGGTAAATGGTGCATTTATATAGCGCCTTTATCCAAAGCGCTTCACATAGATTGTGCATTACATTCACCCATTCACACACACATTCATACACCGACTGCGGCGGAAGCCATGTAAGGTACCAACCAGCACATCGGGAGCAATTTGGGGTTCAGTGTCTTGCCCAAGGACACTTCGACATGTAGACAGGAGGAGCCGGGATTCGAACCGCCGACCCATGGATCATTGGACGACCTGCTCTACCTCTTGAGCCACAGTCGCCCTTCTGTGTATTAATAAGTATGTGCAGCAGTTGTATGGTATGCTGGTATCTTCTGATCAGGCTAGGGGGCTTTAGCCTGCTCTGGTGGAGGCTTAGCCCGTCCCCCCGTACCCCGTCCCCTCACCACAAAGCACAAACCCAATTGACTGACTTCTATTATGTAAACCAAAAATTCATTAGCCTCTAAATAGTGGTGTGAAATAAATCAAATCATGACAATCGAGATGGGAAAGCTTTAACGGTTGAGCCGTGCAAAGCTGTACAATACATGATAATTCTAAGACCTATCGCAAGTGAGCTGCATTTCACTCTTCAGAGATCTATTTAACGGACATCTTGACCAATCATAAATTCGCTCACTATACTTGCTTCCTTTAATGTCTGTAAACAAGATGTGACTTCACTGTTTATTAAGGTTGTTGACCTTTAGCCATTGGGGTTTGCTGGACATATCATGTCTGTCTTCATGTTTCAATGTGTCTTTATATAGCCTCACTAACAAAGTGCTTGGTCACTGACTACGGGCACACAACGTGTCTCTGACTTCATATGAAATGTTTACAGTATTAGCATAAACTCATAATGTCTGATTACTGATAACTATAATCATCATTAGCTCTCTACATAGCCAACCGTATATTATTTTATTTGTACTTTTCTTAGGCAATGAGGATATTCCATGTACCAAATTGCCTTCATGCCATTATCCTATGACTGTGTGTGTGTGTGTGTGTGTGTGTGTGTGTGTGTGTGTGTGTGTGTGTGTGTGTGTGTGTGTGTGTGTGTGTGTGTGTGTGTGTGTGTGTGTGTGTGTGTGTGTGTGTGTGTGTGTGTGTGTGTCGTTTGGGGAGGGGGATGGTTATGGGAAGAATAAATGATAGGCGAGTAAGTCCAATACCCACAAATCCATCTGCCAAGTCTGACAATGTGGCTATCTCCATGGAAACCACAAGGAGGATTTGAGAAAAGTATTTGTAGGGTTGTTTGGAACCGATGACAAGGAAATATATGTCTCACTAAGCATAATCAGGAAAATACATCAAGATTATTTTATTTTTGTAGCAGCAATCCTCCGTAAAATGTATAGCCAACATTCAATCCCGTTACCCTTTACTTGGCAGGTGGAGATATTGGGCTTAGGACCTTCAGACATTTATACCCAATGCCTGGGAGACCACCTCCAACCACCTCCAAATATAATTTAATTCGGGGCGACCATAGCCGTTAAGGTGCTTACCCCACATGGGTTTAAGAAGTAATACATCTGCTATTTCTATTTCTCTTTGGGTATTGAGCTAAATAGTTTGGGAACCTATAGAAGAGCCTTCCATTGTTGCTGAGCAGTGCATGACCCAACAGTCTGTCAGTGTTTTTCAGATGATGGAAAACAACAAAATATGTTACCATCATTACAGCATGTGAACAACACACATTTACTTAACCTTATTACCAGGGGGACTATGGTCCAATACAAGCACTGAGTAAGTGCATTGAACAAATCAACAATTTAAACTAGAAAAGGGCACGCCTCAGGGCGCATATTTCTGCCAGGGTTGTGTCAGAGTCCTGCACAGTTCCAATTTTGACAACGCCCCGCCTGGCAATAATCGACCTGTACGTTGTGTGTGCTTTAGACCGACCCGTCACCCGTGTGTGTGTGTGTGTGTGTGTGTGTGTGTGTCTATTTGGAGGAGAAGGTGCTTTTTGTACCCATGATTTACTTTCGGTGTTGGTAATATGACAGACTGGAGTGACCAATGTTGGCTGTGAATAAGTTCATGTGTTGCCTATATTCTGTACATTTAGGGCTTGTCTGGACTCAAGCACTGAGACACATGATGTTTTGAGTGCGTGGGATATCAGAAGCAACTGAAAATATTTATGCCCTTGATAATGTATTTTATAAATGTGGACTCAAATAAAGACATTGAAATTGTGTCTGTGTGTGTGTGTGTTACAGATTGTGAGTGAGAAATGTGGAGGCGCCGAAGGAACGAAGATGGATGTGGACTTCACTGAAATGGAGAAGGCAAGAATGTTCTTGAAACATATAGCTTAGAGCAGTGTTTCTCAAATGGGGTTTGTGCAGGTACTTCAGGGGTATACGTGAGAGAAAGTGTAAATGGGGGAAAATATTTTTTACGGTTATGTTTCATGATAAAACATTGATTGACTATTATCCTGATCTGTAAAGTGTTAAATCAAATTAAATAAAGGACCTAAAGGTCTGCATTCTACTGAGTACCTTCTTAGTTCTTTGTTTACCCCCTCTCTCTACTCAGTTTGGTCCATTCCATAATATTTCATGTTGTGGTTTATAGAAGGTGGACAGCACCTCCAGGTGCGTGATGGACATCATGACCAGGACTAATGAGTACCTGCAGCCCAATCCAGGTGAGACCAAATGGATTGAGTTATGAAGGACCATTTCTGTGTGGTTTGTCCATATTGGAGTTAAAGCATTTTGTTGCAAATCTAATCCATAGTAATTTATTATTTAGAAAAAATAACTTATTTGCAGGGTATTTCATTGTACACAGAAACACACAAATTATTATGGGGATTGAACCTGAGACCATCCAGTTGCAGAACAGTCTAACTAAACTAAACTATAGGTGGGCTGAATGTGTGGTTGGGTTGGTTTGTGTTGGCTCGTTTGGGCCACTGTGAGTTGGCTAACTGTCGTTACTGATATTGTGTTTCTCCAGCCACTAGAGCCAAGATGACCATGATGAACTCCATGTCTCGTATGCGGGGTCAGGAGAAAGGTCCGGGCTATACTCAAACTGAGACCGTGTTGGGAGAAGCCATGTCCAAGTTTGGCAGGGAGCTTGGAGAGGAATCCAACTTTGGTAAAGTGCAGTAACGCTTAATGCAGCCTATGCTGCTTGAATGAGTAGTGATAGAGAAACTGCTGTAAGCTAGAGCTAGACAACAATATTGTGTCATAACTTTCTGCATTCAAGGGAGGAAGTAGCATAGTATAACAATGTTGGGCAAAAAGTAAGAGCTTGTTATCAGGACAAGACAGCTGAGGTCAATCACCATTGCAATTGTCTGAAATGTCAATGTTATTGAGAGAGGGAATGTTGGCAGCTAATGAAATTTCTGTCTATATGGATCAGCATGGATGTTCTCTCTTATCTTCTCCTCCCTTCTCTTTTTGTATTTTTTTCTTCTTCATATATCTACCCTTCTAATATCTTCTCCTACTCTATATCATCTCCTCCTATCTGGCGGGTGCTTCAGGCCTTTCCCTGGTCGATGTCGCGGAAGCCATGCATGAGCTCGGGGAGGTGAAGGATGCCCTAGACATGGAGGTGAAACAGAACTTCATTGACCCGCTGCAGAACCTCCATGACAAAGACCTCAGGGAGATCCAGGTAAGAGGAGCACATGATGCCACTCATCGGCTAGTTAGTACGTGTGCTACCAACACAGACACAAACATCGATTCCCGCTCGGGACGCTGTGGGCGCTGGCAGCGTGTCTCCTCCTCCGCGTCATCGGTGCCCATACCCGAGGCGGGGTTGGCGAAAGGGCCTTTCTGTGTGGAGTTTGCATGTTCTCCCCGTGTCACCTACGGTATCCTCACAAAAAACATGCAGTAATCCTGGTCTCTAAACTGCCTCCCCCTGGCCAGCCGGGGCGCCTGATGGAGGGGAAAGGAACTGGTTGGAATAACGTTTTCCTTCCACGCGCTACATCCAACCAGGGAAACTACCCCTGTCAGGTGTAAAGGAGCAACTTGGACACTCAGGCATGAAGGAAGCATGAGTTCAAGTCCGTTGCTCTCCCCATGTCCCCCATATATGGGAACTAGGTTGGCGGAGGGTGTGTAGAGCCCAGGATCACATTAGATAATTGACACAGGGGTGAAAAATGGGTTACGAAATCGTGGGATAAAAAAAATATATATATAAAAAAAACACAGACACAATGGAGACATTATGCTGTATGTTCCAGTGTTGGACAGTAACATTTACTCAAGTATATGTTTTTTTTTAAACTTTACTAGTGAGTATTTTCAATATTCACTAGCCTACTTCTACTTCACTACATCTCAGAGGGCTATTACTCCTACAATCATTTGAAACCTTTACTAGTTAGTTACTGTTGTATATTTTGGTTTTTATTACAAAACATGCATTAACCACTTCAGCCCTACAGTATATACATTTTGGCCATTTGAAAGTAGCTGATCTACAAGCTCCCAATGTGTCTCGGTGCAAGGCATTGTGAGCTTGTAGAGCTGCTATTTTCAAAAGCTTTTTAAACATTTAAAAACTTGTGAAATGGGACATTTTGCACAATGAGTTGTAAAATGTACTTCAGACTAGTATTTCTACATTGCAGTATTGATACTATTACTTTTACTAAAAAGTATTTATTTTAGTACTTTTTCCATCTCAGGACCTCTATCAGTTAGTCTACTGCTCTATGTCCAGATCAGGACCTCTATCAGTTAGCCTACTGCTCTATGTCCAGATCAGGACCTCTATCAGTTAGCCTACTGCTCTATATCCAGATCAGGACCTCTATCAGTTAGCCTACTGCTCTATATCCAGCTCAGGACCTCTATCAGTTAGTCTACTGCTCTATATCCAGATCAGGACCTCTATCAGTTAGCCTACTGCTCTATAACAAAAAGCGCTTCCGGCATCGGATCGGGAGCAAAGAAATGTCCCTAGCTATTGGATGACCATTTTGTCTCCTTTGCAGCACCACCTGAAGAAAATGCAGGGTCGTCGTCTGGACTTTGACTACAAGAAGAAGCGCCAGGCCAAGATGACAGACGATGAGATGAAACAAGCCCTGGAGAAGTTTGACGATTCCAAGGAGCTTGCCGAGCAATGCATGTTCAACCTTCTAGAGGCTGATGTAAGGAACTGCGAGTTCAAGTACACCAGCTGCCATGAAACACAGCATTAAGCAATCAGTGACGGACCACTCCTGAAGCGTATGAACAGCTGCGACTAAGAAACATATACAATCTAACAGTCTTTTGATTTTGCAGATTGAACAGGTGAGCCAGCTGGCTGCACTGGTCCAAGCTCAGTTTGAATATCACAGCAGGTCTGTTGAGATCCTCACACAGCTCAGCGCTAAGATGGAGATACGGTCAGTACTGGTGACAGCTAAAGGGTTTCAGTCAGAATGTGTGCTAGCTTGAAGTTAATTCACGGGAGCTGTCTGAATGAATGAATGAATGATTGAATGAATGCCATAACAAGCTAAGATCCCAAATGTTGGACACCATAATTTTCCAATGCATCCAAGTCATCTTACAGCAGCTTTGACTGTTTGTCAAAATGTGTCTCTGTTTGCTTGCTGAGGGCTTGTGTTTGTGTCCCATGTTGCAGGATAAAGGATGCCGCTGAGAAGCCTAAGAAAGAGTTTATTCCTAAACCTCGTATGTCCATGGACCTTTCCAACATCGAGAACTTCAATGGAGGATTCCCCAGTAGCAGCGGCGGCGCCAGGTCCCCAGGTGAGCCCCAGGAGACATTGTATATGAATACTATAACCCATTCTGACCTGAGATCAGATTCATACGAGGTTTTCCACTGGACACACACTGGTCTGATTAACCCATTCTGACCCGAGATCAGATTCTAAAAATGTCAGTCGTTCTTCGATTTTTCAAAAATGGCAGACCTACAAGCTCGTATCGCGCCACTCGGTGGCGCGATATGAGCTTGTAGATCTGCTATTTTTAAATAGCTAAAGCATAACATGATGCTAACACCAAAATGGGTGCCCGGTCAGAATGGGATAATGTAGTAATTGTTGATGACAAATGTATTAACCTATAAATGCAATTAACAAAAGAACAATAACTCTATATGTGAACACATTAACTATAGAAGGTATAAGTAAGTAGTAAAGTACGTAGCCTTGCCGAGCCATGAGGCCCATAGGGCCTATCTCCTGTTTCTGTAGCGTGAGGCAGCTTGATGTACAAGTACACCCCCTGGACATGACGCTAGTATGTCGCACATGCATATAGTGAGTGGCAAAGTGTTTAACGTTGTTTAACGCAATCAGATCTGACTTTTCTGTTTGGATGTATGATCAAGGCCAGAACTAGTTTTTTGTAGAAAGTTAGTTTTGCCACATAACTTCCGGGTATGATGATGATGTCATGCGCATACCCTCTATAACATCACATGTAAAAATATATATTATTTAAAAAAATCGTTCACTCACAGACTCCATGCCACAACTAACAACAACAGTGGCAAACAATTTCAATTGGATCACTTTCAGAGCGAATTGATGAGCAACATTGCCAATTAAAATCAATCCAAATTTACATGCCATCACATTCAACACATCACTCATATTTTACCATGGCATTGCTGATAGGACATCTCCTCTTTGACATTCATCGGAATACCATCAAATTGATGCTCGCCCATATGAAATTATGTGTCTTCAAAAGACGACAACTCTCGTAACAGTGTATTGGAATCTTGTAACATAAATCAGCGTTTTATAGTCTATCTAGCGTTATAGTCTTGGTGTGGACAGCCCTTTACTGTGTACCATGCATACTTATGCAGAAATCTTGTACATTGATAACTGGAAAAATTACCCTGTTATTTTACAACTTTCGTGCGAGCAACACTGTCACATGACAAAGTATAAAATACGACATTAGTTTATGACAAAGATATAACAATAATGACTAGACTTAGTAGACTATAGAGATACATTTGTTGGCTAATAGTGTAATAAAGTCATTGTGAAGTATCTATAACTACCGGTATGTGTCTGCACAACATCTTTGTTCTTTTCCCTATGCCTTTTCATAACCTTTATTCTTAATAGAACTTTGTACTCAACAGTTTGTCCATCCATCTGCAACGACTGAACACAAACATTGTGTTCTTCTGTTTCCCTTTATGATTTCTTTGTTAATTTCTATAGGAGCAAGGTCACCAGGTGAGCCTATGGGTCAAATGTACTCATATTCTTTTCTTTGTGGTGCGTGTGTTCTTCATCGCATCACATCTTAACTGCCACCCTTTTTTCCATCAACATCATCATCATCAGCAATCCAATGCAAATTATGACTGCTGTTCTATTTTCCTTGCTTTACAACCTTCCCTCTTCTCCAAACCCCTTTTGCAGCCAGGTCCCCAGGTGAGCTCTGAGTGAATCCTGGAGAGATACATCAATATCTCTTCACTCTATCACTGTCTGTCCGTCTGTCTGTCCATCCATCCGTTTGTGTCTGTCTGTCTGTCTGTCTGCCTGCCTGCTTCTCCATGTGTCTAACATGCTACTAAGACACTTGTGCACACTGAACAGTGTCTTAGTAGGCTTGGGTTAGAGATGCAATTTGACCCAAGAACTGAACAAAAGAAGCGAGTATGGACAAAATAATACTGCTACCTCATCAGAACATTTGCATCTGTGTTTCTTTGCCATTCACATCTATTCATCCATGTAATAATCTGCCCATCCATCTCTCCTCTCATGGCTTCATCCATGCTGCATTTTTGTTTGTGCTGGGAAGCATAAACACTGAAGTTCCTCTTAACCTCTCTTCTTCTGTCCTATCTTCCTTTACAGCAAGATCTCCAGGTGAGCCAAGAGTGAATTGAGAGTCACTCTTGTCCTCTATATGAATGATTCTTTTTTTGAATGTTCATACCAGTATTCAACTCTTTTCCAGTCATTGTTTTGGCCTCATCTTCATTTTATTTTTGTAGTGCAGCTACAGTTGTAACCATTGTAGCCTCTCAGCCCTGCATGTCTAAACTATCACATCAACAGTACTCCTTCCATATTGAAGAATAATCTAGTTTTTTATAAACAATTCGTGGTCTGGAGACTTTAAAGTATAGTTATTTGGTCCTATTGTATGTTTGTTGTGTGGCACAAAATACAATATATGCAGGCTAAATGCATAGAGGATGATATCTACACTACAGTGGCTGCCACTCTAGTCTGCAATGCATTTCTATTATTTATTTAATCCCCTTGAAAGTCATACTGTGTAACCTTTTCAAATAACCATTGTATGTGTATGTGAAACAGTATTAAGCACTATTTTTATTCGCAAGTGTCTGCCCCAGACACTTGCGCCAAAATGACATATAGGTACTGGAAATGTACCGGAAAGCATTTATTCATGGGTTATAGTGTTAATAAATACCACTTCTACTGTTTGTTGATCTCCAAAGTATCCTCGGGCACTAGTACCCTGGCAGCGTTCCTTTTTCAGCAGTCTATGGACAAAAGAGGTGTCACCAAAACAGACTAAAATGAATGTTACACAGTACGACTTTTATTGTTGTCGGGCTTATTTATCATTATATTTGCACAAACCTGAAATTCTAACCTCTGTTTTTCCACACTTCTGCCTCCTTTTCGCCGTTCACGTTTCTATTTCTTAACTTTGTATGCCAAATCACTTCAACAATCAATATCAAAATAATCTTCATCATCTTTTCTCCTCTGTCCTCCACCTCTCTCTCTCTCTGTCTCTGTCTCTACCATTCCACTTTCAGCCAGGTCCCCAGGTGAGCCCTTCGTTTCAGGAAATATCACTTCATCTCTACTTTGTCTCTTATTTGAGCATCTTTCATCTATATATCCATGTATACTCCTCCTTCTGTCTGATCCTCCATTTACCCTTCCTCTCTCCGTCTCTCCATCTCCCTTTCTCTCTCACCCTATGCAGCGCCGATGGACCAGCCGTGCTGCCGTGCGCTGTATGACTTTGACCCTGAGAATGAGGGGGAGCTAGGGTTCAAGGAGGGCGACATCATCACCCTGACCAACAAAATCGACGACAACTGGTATGAAGGCATGGTGCAGGGCAGCTCAGGCTTCTTCCCCGTCAATTATGTGGAAATCCTGGTGGCGCTGCCCTAATAAGGGCAATCAAAGCCCGACTCGTCAGGATGACGACCATGCCTTGTTTACGTAAACGGCAACAAAAAGCAATTGATTCCTAGCCTCCAATCCTCTGTCACATCCGCCAGAAATAAATTCCCCTAGTCTTCCTGATCCTTAAACATTCCTGCCAGCCACCCATGTTCCGATAGGAGCGGGGGATACACAAATCGGTAATATATAAACTAAATATACAAACGACACCAACTTCAGATTAATCCACCAATTTGAGAATGAAGACAAACTTCGAAAAACTGATGACAGCCGTCTCGAACACCGATTGTTGACAATAAGATCAAACCCAACGGTTCAAAATGCCAATTTGGGGTTGTACTACTGTATTTAAAATGTTTTTCTTTTCTTTTTGAGTTACCCCACGGCCCTCAGGCTCCAGTAATAATTTTATCCATATTATGTCCTGTTTTATGTTGGCTGTTACTCAGCAGGTATTTCAATCTCT
Organism: Protomyctophum parallelum; assembly: GCF_964188405.1. Classification (NCBI taxonomy): domain Eukaryota; kingdom Metazoa; phylum Chordata; class Actinopteri; order Myctophiformes; family Myctophidae; genus Protomyctophum; species Protomyctophum parallelum. Next base: position 53,643,803 of record NC_139702.1, on the reverse strand, counting down.
TTCTCTCCTTTGTACTCTGTGGAAACCTCTAGCTATATTAGCACTGTCTTCCTCATTCTGACATTAAGTGGGAATATCTGGTCCATATTCTATATACTTCATATTTATTAGAGAAATTAGCTTCAGCATGTTTTCAAATGTTTGATGTTTTATCGTATCAAAATCAGTTTGAGCTCACTGTGTTCTGTGAAATTGCTGCCGTCTTTAACCCATTTAGGACTGAGACCAGATTCTACAATGTTCTACAATCTACAGTGTTCTAAGTCCTGACAGTTTTCTGAAAAATGTTTTTATGTCAGTGGTTCTCAAACTTTTCCATGTGAAGGACCCCCAGAATTATATGCATGTGTTCCAGGGACCACCCAGAACCAAAGATTTTAATTAAAAACGTTTGCTGTGAAAGAATATATCTCTGCTGTCAGGAAAAAAACACTTAACTCCAAAATGTAAATTTTTCAGGAAATGAAAAATATACATTTTTCAGGAAATTAAGAAAACCGTATATTTTGAAAACAAAGCAATACTGCCTCATCAAAGTTGATGGTGTGACTTTATATATTGTCAATAACTTTCATGAGGGGTGGTGGAGTTAGTTGCTTTAGCAGACAGTTTGAGGGTCCAATGGAGTTAAGAGGTTTTGTCCCAAGCGTTTTTAACTACTTTCCATTGGTTAAATATTTTCTAAACAATTCATAGCACTGATTTATGCCGAAAACCTCAAAAATGTAGTTAGGTTTCCTCTCGACAACGATATATTAAAATAATTGCACACATTTTCAAGACTTTTCAAAAATAGCAGATCTACAAGCTTGTAGCTTGTATGAGCTTGTAAATCTGCTATTTTTCAACAGCAAAAGTTTAAAATAATGGTTAAAATTGCTAAAGCGACACAGATGCGTTCCCGTCCTAAATGGTTTAAAGTCCATTTCATGCTCCTAAGGTTTCTGTGTAAATATGATGTGATTGAAAAAATTATGCATTTTCTTTACTTTACTGGACTAGATCTCAAAATCAAATCAGTACAGCAGATGCATCGATTGTCTAGGACGGTGATATTCAAATACCAAACTTAGATTTTCATTTTGGTTTCAATACTGCAAGACAGCTAACCGATGTCAGTCACAGAGCCACTTGACGCTATGCAGGGAGTAATATCTTGCAATTTCAACCATTCTTTGGCATAGGGAGGATTTCATGAGTAGGCTATGTGACATTATTTAATAGAGCCAGTGATTGATCTAGAACTAAAATCATGAAAAGACTAAACACACAAACCTCTTTGAAGATATGAAAAGAGAAATCCTCAGTTTGGTCTCTATATGAAATACGTTTAAAATGTCTGATATGTATTTTAATCAATGTGGAAATACTTGTGAAAAATATGGTTGATGTATCGTGCTATAATATAACTCATAGGAACTATACTGCTTACTGGTTTATCTGTTTTCTCTGCAGCGGAAGGCATAGGTATGATTGTCTGTTACTACAGTTCAGTACAGTATAGTGCTCTGTAATTTAGCCATCTGTAAACCAGGGCATACGATTATAAAAACTACACTCATGTTCTCGGTTCAATACAAAGACGTGTTGAAGGAGGATGCTGTGGGAGTTTCCCAAATAATGGCTCAGTGGAAAAAGACACTTTTTCCTCCCTTAGAGACAGTTAGTGGTGATGTTTTTGTTCAACAACGTGACAATTGGAAATCAGATGTTCAAAATGTGCACATTCAGTTCTCTCATCTATAATACTGGCACATGGGAAGTGCCATGAGCTTCTTATCCGTGTCTGATGTCAGATTACAGTACACTGATATAAGTTATTATTGCACTGTGGCCCTACTTCAGTAACCTATGGAGAATGGTGGAGTGACTACACTGTACACCTTTTCCGTCTACGCCAGAAATAGCAGATCTACAAGCTCCAAATGACATTTTTGAGCTTGTAGATCTTCTGTTTTTGGTCAGTTCCCCCAAGAATGGACATGCTGGGGTTCAAGTGGTTAATGTAATTACAGGGGTGTAATGCTGTAAGTTAAGGAGATTTCTTCTTAGTACTTACAGGGCATTACTGTGTCCCAACAGTTTTCATCAAGTATTACATGGGAATAATGCCAGTAAAGTGCATATACAGTATGCACCCTGGTTCCATTTCCATTAACCTGTTATGTTCTTTTAGAAAATATAATATGTTCCCAAGGGATCGTGCAGCTTCTGCAATTATTGTCCTTGCTGATTAGGACATAATATCTTCATCACTTGTGCACCTGAACGCTGCTGTTTCCACACTTTATGCCTACCATTTCTGGGACATAATTCATGAATCCTGAATGGCTTTGTTTGTAAATGTATCACATTTCTGCAAAATAATCTGTGAGTGTGGGGCAATAATGAAAAAAAATAATAACAATGAGTATAATTGCATGATAGCTTAATATCTTGTGATTATGTGTGTTTGGGTAAAGGCTGTGATATGGGCAATTGTACAGGTAGGGGAATATTAAGAGGACCTACAAGCACCTCCAAAGTTTAGGCGTATATGTTCTGTTGTTCCTGACACTATTTATTTGAACACTGGAAACGCACGGTAGATGTCCCTTTGATACAGAGGAACAAATCAGTATAAATAGAAAATAAACTACAGTATATCAATTCCACCTGATTTATACTTAGTTACGCACCAAAGTATTAAGTAGTAAGTACTCAGGATTTAGGGTTGCACCGGTATGAAAATGATTTGCTTACAATATACTGTCAAAGCTTTTCTATATATATCATCGTCTCACTTGTGTGATAACGCACACCAAGAATATAAGTATCACTGATATAGAAATTATTGGCAAATGGCAAAGTTTTTCATCTGCTGGTGCAACTCTAATATTAATGTTAATGCAAAACCCATGTTTAATGTTGTGTTCTTTTATTTGTAACGAAGCACCACATTCAAGAGAACACATTATTCTGTGGGTCAGGGGTAGAAATATAATGGTCAGAGCTTGAAAGAGTCCGTGCATTTGATTTTTTGTTTTTTTTAAACTGTTTTAAACTGTGTGTGTATCTTTGCCCTCAATGAGGACTGTACAGCTTTTGTGTGTTCTGTTTTCACCTTGTATGTATAGTCATGCTTCCACAGTATTGTATCTTATTTTTGTAACTGTGATAAAGTATACACATAATAGATGTATATACACCTACCGTATACAATAATACAGTGAATATAGAGGAGCAATGTGAAGAGGATGGGATTCTTCATGCTGCACACCAGTGTAGTTGAACACTGTCATTTTGGTTTCATTTGACCAAGTTTCTTTCCATTCCTGCACTGGATTACAAGACAGTACAAAAAAAAAGAAAAATTAAAAGAAAAAGATTGACAACAAAACTCTGTCAGTGTAAGTTATGTTAATAAAACAACAGACATGGTTAATGCCAATGATGATCGTCAGCCTTTTTTTGTATTCTAAGCGGTGTTGGAAAGTAACTACATTACTTAAAATAATATTATTACCTTTAACTAATTACTTTACAATTTGAGTAATAATATTACTAATATGTTACTATTTTCCAAAAGTAACTAATGGATGCATACTACTGTTGAATTTATAAATTAGACAACAGTAGTATAATTCTGTGCATCTGCTGACATCAAGTGGGAAAAGAAATAACTGCAGCAATGTATTTTCCCAAAGAAGAGCGTGCAAGTACTGTAGACCGCTACAAACTTTCAAATCTCAGCCTCTCTGTGAAAGAACGTTTGCAATATTGAATTATTAGGTTTAGCTATTTGCTACGTACCTTGCTTTTGGAGGAGAAAAAGTAGTATTTTGAAGTATGGTAATGATTACTTATGCCTGTTATGGCAGTGGTGTCAGATTACATACATGTATACATGTCCACCCCACACTGAAACATGTCATCGTTATGTCCCCATCGATAATCAATTATACCCTGGCATTGGTACATATATTCATCACGTCATATGCTCATATGTCTATATATGTGTATATGTATGTATATGTAATTTAAAGTGATTAGCACCCTGGGCAAGACCGCGACTGAAAAGACTATCAGCGGAAGTGCGGGATTTTAGCAGAACTATTGCCGAAGGAAATTACGTTGATGCTTTACAAATCAGTTTACATTCTCCGCGAATGAAACAAGTGTTGTGATTGGTCTGGAAAATATCGTATCCGGGGGAAATACATCTGACGGATATTCCGGAGGATACAACCGCCGATAGCTTCTCTGCCTTAGGTTGTGACCAGGCTTTTCTTTTTGCAGATAAGTAAGCCTGGGACCGAGGCTAAGTGATTGGTGGTATAATGTGGTTACTCGGGTGGTTTGATGCATATGTCCCTGACACTGAAACATATCATCATTACGTCACCATCGTAAACCAATTATACCCTGGCATTGGTACATAATCTTCATCACGTCATGGGACATCCGCGGAAAACATACCTGCACGGTCTGCTTCCGTATGTCCGGGGCCAGCATATGACATCATATCATATGCATTCTATTGGACATTGGTACATATCTTCATCACGTCATGGGACATATGCTTCGTAGCATGACGGAAAACATACCTGCACGGCCAGCTTCGTGCCAGCATATGACGTCAAAACATTATGCTGGCCCCGGACATACGCATCGTAGCACCTGACTGATAACATTACTTGCACAAGTAAATAACCTCTGTCATGTCTTGATGGCAAGATCCAAAATAGAAGATACAGTATGGTTTTCGACAACATACTATATAGTATGTTGTTTTTCACGATTTTCATCTTTTTTTCATTGTCGAAAAAATGAAAACATACATGTGGTTGAATGACAGTTGGAATCATATCGGTTGCTGTAGCATCCCCACCCACCATCTGTCAACACCACTCACCTTACCAGGATACACCCACTTCTCATCTCTTCAACTTCTCCTCCCTTTATCCAATCCACACCATGCATGTACACGCACGCAGACACGTGGGTGCCCACATGCAAAGACTCATGGGCCCATTCGTACATGCTTGACATTTTCCATTCACTCCCTTTCAGTGGTGGAAAAAGTAGTTACATCTTAAAGGACCACTTCACCACTTTTCAACGTATCTTCATATAAGTGGTCCTCACTAATGTTCATGATGAAATACCACTATTATTTTCTACTCAGTCTGTGTCTCAATAAGAGGGCTGTGGGCAGTTCAGCCATACGTCCGCCAGTGACATCATTGTTAAGCCGATCTAAATATAGCCTACTCAGATTTTTATTATCGTGAGAACGATGGCTTCCATTATCGTATTGCAACTTTTCAGGAATAGAAAGCTTGCTGTTTCTATTAGCTTGGATCCCCATCGATGATGTCACTGGTGGACGGGTTTCTGAACTGCCCACAGCCCTCCCATGAGACACAGACGGAGTAGGGAAAAAAATTGGCATTTTATCATGAACATTAGTGAGTGAGGACCAATTATATATGAAGATAGGTTGAAAAGTGTTGAAGTGGTCCTTTAAGTAGAAGTAGCAATACAGAAATACCTTCTCCGGAATTCTAAATTTACTTGAGTAAAAGTACAACTATATTGATATAAAAGCAAAAGTAGAAAGCACTCATTTTGCAGAATGTCCCATTTCACAAGTTTTCCATTATATAAAGATCTTTTGAAAATAACATCTACATACAAGCTCACAATGCACATTGTGCTATTTTCAAATGGCCAAAATGCATAGTCTAGTTGCCCGGACATTTTGAGTACCCTAAGGTTTTATGTTGAGTATGGGTCCTCAGCATTTAGAAACTGCCGGATGCTAACTTGCATATGTTGGGCAATTTTCATAATTAGCATAATAAGCATAATTAACGTATATAAGGCAACATTTTCAAAATGTCATTATGCTTTTTGGTCAAACTAGGGGGTTTTCATGATTCTGAATCCATTGCAAGCGTTAGTTTTGCACGAAAAACACACATTGGGCTAAATTCGGCCATAGCCAAATGTGCTGACCTCATCATATTTGTGGCCTCATCATGGCCGTTTTTAGTGTGTGTTTTTAGAGTGTTTTTCGTGCAAAACTAAGGCTTGCAATGAATTCAGAATCATGAAAAACCCCTAGTTTGACCCATCACAATGCTACTTAAAGCATAATGAAAATTTGAAAATGTTGCCTTATATTGTTTGTTAATGGTATACCCCATCTTATTATGCTAATTATGAAAATTTCCCAACATTATGCAAGTTAGCTGCATCCGGCAGTTTCTAAATGCTGGGGACCAATAGTCAACATTTCTAACATAAAACTTTAGGGTACTCAAAATGTCCGGGTTCACAATGGGGCTCTATATGGGCTGGCAAGTAGGCCTATAGACTAATAGGGCTGAATAGGCGAATCAAATCATCCCTTCAAAAATACATCAACATTTTACATAGTAGGCCTATAGTAAATTTTGTGCTTTCCACCACTGCTCCCTTTTAATGCACACACACACACACACACACACACACACACACACACACACACACACACACACACACACACACACACACACACACACACACACACACACACACACACACACACACACACAGGTGGTTGGCGTTCCTCCTGTAAACCTACCATAGCATACCGGGGCTGGCTGAGTCAGCCACTTCTTTCATTTGCACCAGAGCACATCGTCTTCACAGTCACACGCCCTTCGTGCCTGTCAATCTGCCGATCACAGCAAATAGACACACAGCCAATACAATATTTGACATGGCACAGGAGGCATCAGTCCCCATTGTAAAGTGGACACACCAGTATGTTGGCATTGATGCGTCGCTGACAGTGAATGCATCGGAGAGCCAATACAAACACATTGTGGTGTTTCGAGGGATTGTAGAAGGGTGGTTGGTTGCAGATGTAGGATTTGTCGTGTATAGACGATGTGTACAGTTAGATGTGAGATAAGAGGACATAAGACCTTGTTGATCCCTGTGGGGCCTAATTAGGTCATAGGGTATAGGTTGAGATTAAAAGAATACAGTGCAATGGCTAATGAAATACAATATAAGGGAAAAAAGAGGGAAATACTAAATCAAATACAAGTAGTCTATAGCGAAAAGGTGGAACCAAGCAGGAAGGCAATAAGCAATGAGAACAATATGCACAATTTCTTTTTTTATTGAGAAACATTTTTTTTGCGAAAGAAAGAAAAGGAAAGAAAAAACAGACAATACAAAAACAAAAAACAAAACAAGAGACAAAAGGGAAAACACATTTCGCGTTTACAAATGTATAAAAATATTTAGAAAATAGCAATTCTATGGAATCTGATGGAATAAAAACCTTCCATGATTTTTTATTTTTTCAAATTAATTCTTCTTCTTCAAAGTCCTTTCAAATTGAGTTGTTATCAGGGCCTAAAGTCCCACACTAACTCCCAGCCACATTATTGCTAACTTTTGTTTCCAAAATCATGGATGTCCAGTGTCCACACTGAGACCTATATCTGTCTGCTCAAGCCAGGGTGAGAGCCAGAAGTGAAACAGAGCCCTTAAATATGTTTTTCTTCAAATATAGGCCTATTTACACCAGGAAAGGATCATGTTTATCACTTTCAAAATTGGCAACCAATGTGCCATTTGGATCCGTTGAGAAAGTGGATGACAATACCCTGAGACGTTGGTACTGTAGGTAGCCTTACTTAATACATATTTTTGCATCGTGACTATGAGTGTGCGATTGCCTTCCACACTTGTACTTTCACCATGATCAGCAACTCTACAAACACTCAAACACTGGGGCAGATTTAAGACTTCCGGTGGACGATCTCTTCAAAATAAGAGTAACCTCTAGAGTATTGAAAAAAAGTTTAATTTGCAAATTAAAACTACATATTAAGCATTTAAATGATGCTATATGATGCTATAAGACACACATTATGTTTCTGTGTAAAAAGAAGTAATTAAATCATTATAATAATAATAATAAAGTTATCTAAATGGATAAATCCTATTCACTGGAGTGCATGGACTTTATAAAGTGGACACTGGTCAAAAGAGGCCTCCGCGAGGCAACTATCTGGACATACCCACCCATTCTTCCCTTTTCCCTCCCCCATCTTGCTGTAAATGTTGTCAGGAACATGTCAAACGGAAGGAGAATGCACCATCTAGTGGTAGTAAGGTAATTGTAGTAAGGTAATAGTTCAAATCATAGGAAATGAGGCTTCCACATCTGTTTTTCTACATAATAATATATTTATTGTTTCAAAATAATGTGAAAAAACATTAAATCATATTAATCATATTTGTAATGTTTTGTACATTTCTTTTAGATCTGAACTTGCCAGGCATAAACATGCCTGGCCTGGGGAAAATGTTATCTCAAGAGCAGTATATCCATTATGTCTAGTTTAGATAAGAACAATGATTGCTCTTTTAAGTCCAGGGATAGTTTAGACTAGTTTGATGTTAATAAAGAACAATCTTGATTTACCGCTAAAGACTGCAGGTACCTTGCACCAGTAGGCATTTGGAGAAACAACTCATGATAACATGACATGCATCACAGGGAACACCACAGCTCTGATCCATATAGCGGTAAGGACTTACCCTTAACGCTATGTTACTCTCCACTTCCTGCCCACCAATGAAATGCAGCACAGCCTGTCGACTGCTGCAAAAAATGAAAATAAATAACGTGATTTCGCTACTCACCAATACAAAGACGGTTTTTGGTGTCGACAGCCTACTTTCCATATAATGGACGCACTCTGAGCCCCCCACCACTATAAAATGCACTTTTTATTATTAAATTGTTTTTATTGATTTTTCAACACACACCAACATACATACATACATACATACATACATACATACATACATACACAACTAGACTACACATAAGCATACATACACATACATACATACATACAATACATTAAGAAAAATAAGTAAATAATAATTAAAAAAAAGTCTGAAATACAGGACCAAAACAGACAATAAAATAAGGCAAAATAAAATGTAAAGGTAACAAGGTCATGTCATATTGCATTACACTACAATGTTCTCAATCAGATCGTCACTTGCCAAACAAGAATAATTAAACCTTTAGACAGCAGTCCTACACCTGAACATCCTCAGCCGGGAATTTTTGTTTAAAGTAGTCCAAAAATGGCTGCCAGACCTTATAGAATTTCTGGGCGGAGCCCCTGGTAGAATATTTGAGCTTTTCAAGTTTTAGGTGTGCCATCACATCTCCGACCCAGCGTCGACTGCACTTTTTAAAATGCACTTTTTGGCCAGAAAATTAAATATTTCACCCACAGACATAACATCATGGTGATGGGCCCCGGTGCAAATATTTTGTTTAGCTCCCGGGGTGATTTTCGTCTTTTTTCAAATTCTCGTTTTTCATCATTTTTGACCATGGGCTATAGCCCATATCAGACAGCATACTATAGCAGGTCGTTTATCTACATTTTTGAGGATTTGAAAAAAAAGACGAAAATCACTCGAGACAATGGACTATAATCCCGTCCTTTTTTTCAAATCCTCGTTTTTCATCATTTTTGACCATGGGCTATAGCCCATCTCGGACGGCATACTATAGCATGCCGTTTATCTACATTTTTGAGGATTTAAAAAAGACCAAAATCACTCGAGACAATGGACTATAGCCCATGGTCTCGGAGTGATTTTCGTCTTTTTTCAAATCCTCGTTTTTCCCATTGGGCCATCTCGGACGGCATACGAAAATCACTCGAGACAATGGACTCGCTTTTCCGATATTTTCACCTTTTTTTCAAATCCTCCAAAATCGTGAAAAATGGCACCCTATAGCATCTTCTCCGTGGGGCGACTGTGGCTCAGGAGGTAAAGCAGGTCGTCCAATGATCCATGGGTCGGCGGTTCGAATCCCGGCTCCTCCTGTCTACATGTCGAAGTGTCCTTGGGCAAGACTCTGAACCACAAATTGCTCCCGATGTGCTGGTTGGTACCTTGCATGGCTTCCGCCGCAATCGCAGAGATGGGCAAAATACATTGAAAATGTATTTTGATACAAAATACAAATACTGGGTCAAAAAATGTATCTAAATACAAAATACAAAATACATCTTCCATCCCCATCGAAATACAAATTACAAAATACAAAAAAGTATTTCAAATACGTATTTCAAATACATGTATTTCAAATACATGTATTTCAAATACTGGCATTCATGCACCATGGGTTAAGATTGTTTTCGTTTTCTTCTTACTTGTTACTCACTAATCACACTATCACAGGCTACATTCATGAGCTGGACAAAAAAAACTAAGTATTTTATTGTCAAAAGTTTAACAAAAGTGTTTTTTACTTGTACTAAGCAGGACTCAAAATAAGTCTCAAAATAATTATCCATTTCAGTTAATTTTTTGCATTTGACAGTCACAGTAGGTTTGTTTCTGACCCCCCCCCCCCCCCCCCCCCCACACACACACACACACACACACACACACACACACACACAGAAACAGAATATATATTTTTTATCTTATTCTATTAATCTAATAATCTTCTCTTTATTTTAACCAACCTACAACCTGCACCGGTTTATACATTACCTTACTAACATACAGAGGGAACTGTTCATTGTGTACCGTCACTTTAAAAGCGTAACGTATACATCATCGTACGTCACGCACCAAAAATAGCCAATCTACCAGCTCACATTGCACCTGGTTGCATCGCGTTGTGAGCTTGTAGCTCTGCCTTTTCGGCAACGATAGACTGAGAAGTTGCACATTGAATACGTCACGTATTATGTGAGACTATTCAATCGATCCGCGGCAGATGATATAACTCTATGGCAGGGAGATTTGACTTTCCCAAACGTATTATTATGAATTGGATGAATAATTATGGCAACGTCTTACTTTTTTTTTAGTTTTAGCTTTTTTTTTAGTTTATTTGACACGTTGAGCACTTGACTTTTTGAATTGTATAATGTTAGATTCGACTTAAGTTATTATTATTATTCACAAACAAGTAAAAATAGTGCAAATAAGTTTTATATATATATTAGAAAGGTAAAAAAAAAAGTAAAGAAAAAAAGGCAAAAATACAACTTTTCTGAATGCCTGGCTGCGGACCACCAGCAGTACCTCCGCGGACCACCAGGGGGCCGCGGACCACCGGTTGAAAACCCCTGCCCTATGGCATGCACTCCGAGACGATGGACTATAGCCTGTCGCTTTTCCGATATTTTCAGATCCTCCGAAATCGTGAAAAATGGCACCCTAGTGAAAAAATCACTTTCACCTAGAAACTCCATTCACACTTTTTATTATTCAGCTTACTGTGGAGACACATGCTGGAACTTTTTACTTTGAAATGTTTTGTAGTTTCTGAGTTATTTAACTTAAACGCCAAATGCATTCTCTATGGCAATAGCACAAACTTTGGCATGCTACTAGTCCTACATACTTAAACCTACCAACCCCATTCTAGCCTACTTAGGTTCATCTTATGGTGGACATGTTTGCCTGAAAAGGAATCTTTGAAATGTTTCATAGTTTTAGAAATATAGTGCTTTCAAATTTACAATGGGGCTCAATGGCAGACATTGGCACGTCAAAAATCACTTTCACCTAGAAACTCCATTCACACTTTTTATTATTCAGCTTACTGTGGAGACACATGCTGGAAAGTTTTACTTTGAAATGTTTTATAGTTTCTGAGTTATTTAACTTAAACGCCCAATGCATTCTCTATGGCAATAAACTTTGGCATGCTACTAGTCCTACATAACCTGACTCTGCCAGATGAGGGCGGTATTGGGTAACCATGTTTCCCAACACAGCAATCATCTGGGATCTCTCACACAGTTGAGCTTACAAAAATCCGTTCCGTACCGGACCAATCAGCGTGAGCTAAGGGCGGGATATGTGCGAAACCGGACGTGAAGCTATATAGACACGTCAATATGATTGGTTGTGTTTGCACGCCCACACGGTGATAGACAGACGGTCCCATCCAATCATCTACCAAGTATCTTGAAAAAAGGAACAGCCCCGTCATCGAATTTGCTTCCGCGATCCCAGATCCCAATAAGCTGTGAAACAAATTTGTGTAGCAAGCTTCTTGGATCTGGCAGCGTCAGGTTAAGTCCTACATAGAAATGATGAAAAACGAGGATCTTTTTTTTTTTTTTTTCAAAAAACGATGGGCCCATGTTTTTTTTTTATTTATTTTATTTTAATCCTCAAAAATGATGAAAAACGGCGTGATATAGTATGCCCTACGGTATGGGCTATAGCCCATGGTCAAAAATGATGAAAAACGAGGTTTTTCTTTTTTCAAAAATTCAAAAAACGATGGGCTATAACCCATGTATTTTTTATTTTTTCATTTTTTTCAAAACCTCAAAATGATGAAAAACGGCGTGCTATAGTATGCCGTACGGTATGGGCTATAGCCCATGGTCAAAAATGATGAAAAACGAGGATAAAAAAAAATTCAAAAATTCAAAAAACGATGGGCTATAACCCATGTTTTTTTCATTTTTTTCATTTTTTTCAAAACCTCAAAAATGATGAAAAACGGCGTGCTATAGTATGCCATACGGTATGGGCTATAGCCCATGGTCAAAAATGATGAAAAACGAGGGAAAATAAATCAAAAATTCAAAAAACGATGGGCTATAACCCATGTTTATTTATTTTTTAATTTTTTTCAAAACCTCAAAAATTATGAAAAACGGCGTGCTATAGTATGCCGTACGATATGGGCTATAGCCCATGGTCCAACATGATGAAGAACGAGGATTAAATCTGACATTATTAAATTATCATTACCGAAACAGACGTTCTCTCTACCGCAACATACTTAAAAGTATAGCGGTGTATGAGAATTGGTGTTGCGGAGGATGAGAAAATGTTTCTCATTCTCCGCAACACAATGATGTATGCATTCTCTATGGCAATAGCACGAACTTTGGCACGCTACTAGTCCTACATACTTACACCTAGCAACCCCATTCTAGCCTACTTAGGTTCATCTTACGGTGGACATGTTTGCCTGAAAAGGAATCTTTGAAATGTTTCATAGTTTTAGAAATATAGTGCTTTCAAATTTACAATGGGGCTCAATGGCAGACATTGGCACGTCAAAAATTACTTTCACCTAGAAACTCCATTCACACTTTTTATTATTCAGCTTACTGTGGAGACATATGCTGGAAAGTTTTACTTTGAAATGTTTTATAGTTTCTGAGTTATTTAACTTAAACGCCCAATGCATTCTCTATGGCAATAGCAAAAACTTTGGCATGCTACTAGTCCTACATAGAAATGATGAAAAACGAGGATCATTTTCTTTTTTCAAAAATTAAAAAAACGATGGGCTATAACCCATGTTTGTTTTTGTTTCAAAACCTCAAAAATGATGAAAAACGGCGTGCTATAGTATGTCAAAAATTATGAAAAACGAGGTTAAATGTTTATTTTTTAAATCAAAAAACGATGGGCTATAACCCATGTTTTTTTGTTTTTTTTCCCACTTTTTTTCAAAACCTCAAAAATGATGAAAAACTGCGTGCTATAGTATGCCGTACGGTATGGGCTATAGCCTGTGGTCAAAATGATGAAAAACGAGGATAAAAAAAATAATTCAAAGGAATCTTTGAAATGTTTCATAGTTTTAGAAATATAGTGCTTTCAAATTTACAATGGGGCTCAATGGCAGACATTGGCACGTCAAAAATTACTTTCACCTAGAAACTCCATTCACACTTTTTATTATTCAGCTTACTGAGGAGACACATGCTGGAAGGTTTTACTTTGAAATGTTTTATAGTTTCTGAGTTATTTAACTTAAACGCCCAATGCATTCTCTATGGCAATAGCACAAACTTTGGCATGCTACTAGTCCTACATACTTAAACCTACCAACCCCATTCTAGCCTACTTAGGTTCATCTTACGGTGGACATGTTTGCCTGAAAAGGAATCTTTGAAAGGTGTCATAGTTTTAGAAATATAGTGCTTTCAAATTTGAGACTTTTAACATGTCAATGGCAGATTTTGGCACGTCAAAAAATCACTTTCACCTAGAAACTCCATTCACACTTTTTATTATCCAGCTTACTGTGGAGACACATGCTGGAACGTTTTACTTTGAAATGTTTTGTCGTTTCTGAGTAATTTAACTTAAACGCCCAATGCATTCTCTATGGCAATAGCACAACCTTTGGCATGCTACTAGTCCTACATACTTAAACCTACCAACCCCATTCTAGCCTACTTAGGTTCATCTTACGGTAGACATGTTTGCCTGAGAAGGAATCTTTGAAATGTGTCATCGTTTTAGAAATATCACCTACTCTCCCCCTTGAACCAGCACCATCCTATGTCGGACGGTGCTGCACACACTCCTACCTACTCAGCACCATCCTACTAGGAGTATGTCGGCCTGCATACTTCTACTACGTAGGTATTCTATGGATATCATTTATCCACTGGGCCACTCCTACTCTAGGTGTCAGTGATTTGAATCATCACCGCCCTACTAGGAGTATGTTGGGTTTGAACCGGCACACTTCTACTAGGTATACTACAGATATCATCTGACTTTTCCACTGGGCCACTTACCGGCACACAATCATGGGGAATTTCTGTGCTGCTTTAAAGTTGTCCTTCTGAAAGTCAGTGTGCAAAGCAAAGTGTCACAGTGCCACATGACTACTGTGGGATTTGAACCCTGGACCTGTGGATCACAAGCACAGCCACTCATCACACTGAGCTAACTGCTGGTTACTACAACACAGCTTTTCTGTGCTACTGTGTTAGTGTGGAATGCAAAGTGTCACAGTAAAGATTGGGGTGGGATTGGCCCCTTTATTTTTTTGTTTGAACTTGAGTGGGGTTTGAACCCACCATCTCCCGATCATGTGGCAGCGTTCTAACACACTGAGCCACTAGTTCCAGACAGTTCACATTGCTTTTTTGTTTGTTTTGTTCTTCTGTAAATCGGTCTTGAAAGTAAAGACTTGAGTGGGGTTTGAACTCACCATCTCCCGATCATGTGGCAGCGTTCTAACACACTGAGCCACTGGTTCCAGACAATTCACAGAGCTTTTTTGTTTGTTTTGTTCTCCTGAAATTGGTCTTGAAAGTAAACACTTGAGTGGGGTTTGAACTCACCATCTCCCTAACATGTGGCCAGTGTTCTAACACACTGAGCCACTGGTTCCAGACAATTCAAACTGCTTTTTTGTTTGTTTTGTTCTTCTGTAAATCGGTCTTGAAAGTAAAGTAAAGACTTGAGTGGGGCTTTAACTCACCATCTCCCGATCATCTGTGCTACTTGATGTCAGTGTGTAAAGTAAAGTGTCACAGTAAAGACTGGCGTGGGATTGGCCCCTTTATTTTTTTGTTTGAACTTGAGAGGGGTATGAACCCACAATCTCGGAAAAGCGACAGGCTATAGTCCATCGTCTCGGAGCGCATGCCATTTTTCACGATTTCGGAGGATTTGAAAAAAAGGTGAAAATCACGGAAAAGCGACAAGCTATAGTCCATTGTATCGGAGCACATGCTATAGGGTGCCATTTTTCACGATTTCGGAGGATCTGAAAATCACGGAAAAGCGACAGGCTATAGTCCATCGTCTCGGAGCGCATGCTATATAGGGTGCCATTTTTCAGGATTTCGGAGGATCTGAAAATCACGGAAAAGCGACAGGCTATAGTCCATCGTCTCGGAGCGCATGCTATAGGGTGATAAATCATGTAAATACAACACATTGAGCAGGGCACTGCAGGGAGTTGAACCCCGTTCTGGTAAACCAGGAAGTACCACACCAGTTCCTTAGTTTGTTTTGTTGTAATTTACAGGTCCAACAGCAATCACATTCATTACATTTCAACAGTAGTCATTTCACAATTTACACTTTAGGCAATAATAACAGTAAATAAAAGAATAAATCACAAAGCTATTGTCAAATTTGCTAAATATTTTTAAATGTACTCTTGCCGACCTCCCACGACAAAATCATTAGAATAAGTAGGTTACCATTTTTCACGATTTCGGAGGATTTGAAAAAAGGTGAAAATCACAGAAAAGCGACAGGCTATAGTCCATCGTCTCGGAGCGCATGCTATAGGGTGCAATTTTTCACGATTTCGGAGGATTTAAAAAAAAAAGGTGAAAATATTGGAAAAGCGACAGGCTATAGTCCATCGTCTCGGAGCGCATGCTATAGGGTGATAAATCATGTAAATACAACACATTGAGCAGGGCACTGCAGGGAGTTGAACCCCGTTCTGGTAAACCAGGAAGTACCACACCAGTGCTTTAGTTTGTTTTGTCCAAACAGCAATCACATTCATTACATTTCAACAGTAGTCATTTCACAATTTACACTTTAGGCAATAATAACAGTAAATAAAATAATAAATCACAAAGCTAACATTGTCAAATTTGCTAAATATTTTTTAATGTAATCTTGCCGACCTCCCACAACAAAATCATTCAAATAAGTAGGTTACCATTTTTCACGATTTCGGAGGATTTGAAAAAAAGGTGAAAATCACGGAAAAGCGACAGGCTATAGTCCATCGTCTCGGAGCGCATGCTATAGGGTGCCATTTTCCACGATTTCAGAGGATTTGAAAAAAGGTGAAAATCATGGAAAAGCGACAGGCTATAGTCCATCGTCTCGGAGCGCATGCTATAGGGCAGGGATATTCAATTTTTTTTTTTTTTTTAGAATAATAAGAGGGATAATAAAAGTTACAGGTATGGTGTGTGCGATATTAATTGTTTGATTACCATAATGACGGTAATCATTAAAGGACCACTTTTCAACCTATCTTCATATAATAGGTCCTCACTAATAATCATGATAAAATGACACGTTTTTTTCTACTCGGTCTGTGTCACATAGGAGGGCTGTGGGCAGTTCAGAAACCCACCCAACAGTGACATCAATGGAGAATCCAAGCTAATAGAAACTGCAGGCTTTCTAGTCCTGAAAAGTTGCAATGCGAAAATGGAAGCCATCATTCTCACAATAATAAACCCTGTTAGGGTCCATTTGGTTCCATTTGTACACAGTTACAGTTACAGACCCATAAGGGTCCATTTGGTTCCAAACCATCATTTCCCTGGGGACCCCCTGGAACTGCCTCCAGGACCCTGGGGGTCCCCGGACCCCGAACCCCACTTTGGGAATCACTGCTCTATGTAATCTGATCTTTATAGTCTGATAAACTATTCTCACGTAAATAAATCTTGTTTAAAAAACAATCTGCCTAACGATGATGTCACTGGTGGTCGTGGACGGGTTTCTGAACTGCCCACAGCAGAGTGAGTGTGTGTGTGTGTGTGTGTGTGTGTGTGTGTGTGTGTGTGTGTGTGTGTGTGTGTGTGTGTGTGTGTGTGTGTGTGTGTGTGTGTGTGTGTGTGTGTGTGTCCGTCCAGTCGTTAATGTCAAAGCAATGCTGTTTATGCACTGTCAAATAGGTCTAGGCCTACATCTATTCTAAGGTGGCATATACCTGTATAGACATATTATCCTGCTCATTACTGTGCGGAAATATACATAAATCTTCGTGTTTGAGCACAAAAAGCATTTTGAGAACCCACAAATTTCCGCGCTTCGCGCGCACACTGTGCGGCCCCCCACACACAATAATTCTACAGTTGTGGCCCCCGGCCTAATCTAATTGAATACCCCTGCTATAGGGTGCCATTTTTCACGTTTCAGAGGATTTGAAAAAAGGTGAAAATCACGGAAAAGCGACAGGCTATAGTCCATCGTCTCGGAGCGCATGCTATAGGGTGCAATTTTTCACGTTTCAGAGGATTTGAAAAAAGGTGAAAATATCGGAAAAGCGACAGGCTATAGTCCATCGTCTCGGAGCGCATGCTATATAGGGTGCCATTTTTCAGGATTTCGGAGGATCTGAAAATCACGGAAAAGCGACAGGCTATAGTCCATCGTCTCGGAGCGCATGCTATAGGGTGATAAATCATGTAAATACAACACATTGAGCAGGGAGCAGGGAGTTGAACCCCGTTCTGGTAAACCAGGAAGTACCACACCAGTTCCTTAGTTTGTTTTGTTCCAACAGCAATCACATTCATTACATTTCAACAGTAGTCATTTCACAATTTACACTTTAGGCAATAATAACAGTAAATAAAATAATAAATCACAAAGCTAACATTGTCAAATTTGCTAAATATTTTTAAATGTACTCTTGCCGACCTCCCACAACAAAATCATTCAAATAAGTAGGTTACCATTTTTCACGATTTCGGAGGATTTGAAAAAAATTTGAAAATCACGGAAAAGCGACAGGCTATAGTCCATCGTCTCGGAGCGCATGCTATAGGGTGCCATTTTTCACGATTTTAGAGGATTTAAAAAAAATTGTCTCGAGTGATTTTTTCCGTATGCTGCCCGAGATGGCCTATAGCTCATGGTCAGAAATTATGAAAAACGAGGATTTGAAAAAAAGACGAAAATCACTCCGAGTCCATTGTCTCGAATGATTTTCGTCTTTTTTTCAAAAATGATGAAAAACGGCATGCTATAGTATGCCGTCCGAGATGGGCTATAGCCCATGGTATATAATGATGAAAAAATGACGGGGCTATAGTCCATTGTCTCGAGTGATTTTCGTCTCTTTTTAAATCCTCAAAAAATATAATAAACGGCGTGCTATAGTATGCTGTCCGATATGGGCTATAGCCCATGGTCAGAAATTATGAAAAACGAGGATTTGAAAAAAAGACGAAAATCACTCCGAGACCATGGGCTATAGTCCATTGTCTCGAGTGATTTTCGACTTTTTTTCAAAAATGATGAAAAACGGCATGCTATAGTATGCCGTCCGAGATGGGCTATAGCCCATGGTAAATAATGATGAAAAACAAGGATTTGAAAAAAAGACGGGGCTATAGTCCATTGTCTCGAGTGATTTTCGTCTCTTTTTAAATACTATTTTTTTTTTATAAACGGCGTGCTATAGTATGCTGTCCGATATGAGCTATAGCCCATGGTCAAAAATGATGAAAAACGAGGATTTGAAAAAAAGACAAAAATCACTCCGAGACCATGGGCTATAGTCCATTGTCTCGAGTGATTTTCGTCTCTTTTTAAATCATCAAAAATGTAAATAAACGCGTGCTATAGTATGCTGTCCGATATGGGCTATAGCCCATGGTCAAAAATGATGAAAAACAAGGATTTGAAATAAAGACGGGGTTATAGTCCATTGTCTCGAGTGATTTTCGTCTTTAGCAGTTCATGTAAGAATTTTACAATTTGATTAGATTCCAGCATTTGTTTTGTGGTGGTTAAGTAAACTTATATTTGAATTTATTTCAAGATTATAGCCCACTTTAAATAACTTTAAAGTGCTAATGCCATGCATTATTTTTGTATTATGTGCAATTCATGGGTGCCTGTGTCTGACCATTAGTTGCTCTCTGCTGCCATCTCCTGGTGACAGCATGGAATAAAGTGGTACCACCAAAGACGTGGTACCAGGGAGGCGCCAGGGAGGCACCACTAGTGACACTTTGGAGTGCTCACCACTGTATGCCAGCCAAGTCTATGCTGCTTGTTAATGTTGCTTTAGAGCACTTATGACGTGAATCGTATGTCAGCCAAGTCTATGGACTTTTAATGTTTGTTTATAACAAAAAAGCATCGCATGGATGCACCTGGGACGTATCCTCAGTGATGTATCCTGAGGTCAACGGGGTTTCGGGTCTCGCAACATCATACCCCTCACTCAGGCGACCCAGCCGGGAGTGATCAAGTCCCGACTTACGTCCCAGTAGCTACCCTCAATCAGCCCCATTAGGGAAAAACCAGGGGCACACAATCCGTTGGAACTACTCCAGAACTACTCTGCCAGGGCTGGGAGGTACACTTCTGGCACATGGAGGGACTAGACTCTGTGGGTTGTCTCCTGTCCGGGCCCCTCCTACGTCTCACCAGGTCCACTCCTCTCACCAGAGCGAGGACCTGTGCGTTGCACCAGAGTCCCAGCACCAGACAGTTCATTCAGGAGTGGTGGGCAATGGTTCCGCAGGGTCATGGTACTGCGGTTCCGCTTGCTGCTTGCATGGCCCTCCTAAAGGCCTCACCGAGGGTTGTTGGGCTTCCTCCTCGCGGAGGACACAGGCTGGGGCGCTAACCCATACTGCTCACCCGGTTGCCGTCTACAATTCCGGCTGTCACCCGTCTCTCCGGTGGTCACCAGACTATACCTGGTTGTCTATTCCTATGAGTCACTATAAATAGAAGAACTATAACAAAAAACATCGCATGGATGTACCTGGGACCTATCCTCAGTGATGTATCCTGAGGTCAACAGGGTTTCGGGTCTCGCAACATCATACCCCTCACTCAGGCGACCCAGCCGGGAGTGATCAAGTCCCGACTTACGTCCCAGTAGCTACCCTCAATCAGTCCCATTAGGGAAAAACCAGGGGCACACAATCCGTTGGAACTACTCCAGAACTACTCTGCCAGGGCTGGGAGGTACACTTCTGGCACATGTTTAGAGTACTTATGACGTGAATCGAATGTCGAATGTCAACCAAAACATCAACGTGAAACGTCATGTGGCCAATATCAATACAGTGGACACAACATACTTCACACAAGTTTGATTTTTGAGGAGCGCTAGCCCCTCCTATTTCCAGCTTTTAGTGTATGTTCACAAACATTTAATTCTCATTGACAATGAATGGACAATTTTATGTCATAGTGTCTATTTTACGTCATGATGATAAGAGTGCAGTGAAATGTCTGACTTATCAGTGATAAGTCAGAGGTTCTCAAACATTTTGATCTTTAAATTAAATTGATATGTATTTGGCTACGGACCTCCATATTTGATGCCAGGGATGCGCATAACAGGGGATTTGCCAAAACCTTTTGGACAATAGTAGATCTACAAGCTCACAACACGTCACATTGTGATACATTATGAACTTGTAGATCAGCTCGTTTCGAATTATGATTTGAAAAATCACAACCGTGTGAAATGAGGGGTACTTCATCATCAAGGACGGTGGTCCCTTATTGGCCAAGGGTTCCCACCGACATACCCAAGCCGATTTGCTTAGACACATATGACGTAAATTCTCCATTCATTGTCAATGAAAATTTTAATGTTTGTTCAGACAACACTAAACCCTATAGCTGTTTATAGGAGGTACTAGGCCCTCAAAAATGAAATAGACCATAACTGTTCCAAAATTGTCTGTGGACCCCCTAGAACATCTTTAACCCATTCTGAACGGGCACCCATTTTGGTGTCAGCATCGTGTCGTGCTTTAGCTATTTAAAAATAGCAGATCTACAAGCTCATATCGCGCCACCGAGTGGCGCGATACGAGCTTGTAGGTCTGCTATTTTTGAAAAAAATCGAAGAACGACTGACATTTCTAGAATCTGATCTCAGGTCAGAATGGGTTCATCAGACCAGTGTGTGTCCGGTGGAAACCTCGTATGAATCTGATCTCGGGTCAGAATGGGTTAACCCATTCTGAGAACCAGTGATCCAAAGAGTGCTCATACTGTTCTTCATTTTGCTAGGGAGCCCTCTGGAACCCCCTGAGGGATCCCTCTGGAACCCCCTGCCTCCATGCACGCACGCACACACGCACGAACGAACGAACGCACGCACACAAACACACACACACACACATGCACATCAACTGCAGTACAGTTGAGGTGCAGGGCGGAGGAGACGAGGACGGGTCTTGCAGACAAGACAAGCAATCTGGTAAAAAGCATTCCACAGCCCCTTCTGTCCTGGTGGGTGGCCTCCGCCATCAACACGGCAACTCCTTTTCTAAAAGTCTGTCTTGATCCCCATGCAGGTCTGCATGTGACATGGACAATAGGCACTCTCAGTCGTTGAAAAAGCCTAAAAACAGCCAAAACAGTTCATGAAACCATTGAACATATTTGTTCAGCACGTCTCCTTGAGACATATTCTCGGGACAAAGCGTCAATTAAATGTTTGCCAGTCAATGTAATGTGTACAATGTGTTGAAGTAATGATTATGCCTATTAGTCATAACAAAGAAATCTACTGAGATGAAGAGTAACGCTCATGTTGGCATCTTACAGAGGTTTAGGCTGAGGTTGCATCATTGATATCTATACAATATATTGTTTACAATATTTCCTTTTATTCAGACCAACAA
This sequence comes from Protomyctophum parallelum, assembly GCF_964188405.1. Taxonomy (NCBI): domain Eukaryota; kingdom Metazoa; phylum Chordata; class Actinopteri; order Myctophiformes; family Myctophidae; genus Protomyctophum; species Protomyctophum parallelum. Next base: position 53,621,604 of record NC_139702.1, on the reverse strand, counting down.
ATTAAATGTTCTGCAATGTGGTAAAACTAAAGTGGCTGCAGAGTTCATACACCATATATAGGCCTTTTGTCCACATCATGATTCGTTTGATTTGTATATGTACATGTATGTATATATTAAAAACAACACTCACTGAGCCAGTCAGTCAGTCATTCAGCCATCCAGCCATGGCAGGCTGAAGCTGGCACGGTACTGTAGGCCACTCCATCATTCTTGACACTTGAATCATCCACAGAACTGAATGCATGAATGGCAGTCTACTGGCCAAACCCACACAACGCTGCAGACCGCAAGATACCCAAACACATATTTCCACAGGTATAGGGCTGTTGGAATATTTTAGTAACATTCTACATAAGGTGGTTTGTAAGGCATTCTAAGTTCATTTTACTATGGATATTAGTAGGGTAATACAATAGTTCTCGTCTGAATATTTGCTACTACCACCAAGATCTGCACACACTGTTTTGACATAATCATAACAAGAGTTACAATATATGTTAGGTAAGTTATTGCCACAACTGACTAAAGCTGTGTTAAGTTTTGAGAATATACTGTACATAATAGGCTTTGTGTGTGCCCCCCGTGACGTCATGTGGCAGCTCAGTCTATGGACTTTACGGAACCTCCGTATGAACTTTTTAGGCCAAGTCAATGGCAAAATACAATTACTATTTGTGCCACAGTGGCTCCCACATGACCGTGACGTCACGTGGCAGCCAAGTCTATTGACTTTTTACGGAACTTTCTATTCCGCGATGTATGATGACTTCATCATCATATGACTTCATCATGATCATCATGATAAAAAAAGGTGCCGCTCACTTCACACAAGTGTGATTTTTATCATCATGATAATAATAGTAGGAATCAGCCTACTAGGGAACTATTCGAGAACGATGAAAATTGGAAACGGATGCCACATTGAGTTATGCCATACCCGTTAGTGAGCCTGTACCCGTATGTACCCGTCTGTCGAGGTCTATGTATTATAGATTATGAGTTCCCTGTCAAGCCTGCCCAAATACGGAGTCTAGGTCAGTCTATTAGTTCTATTGATAACTTGGAGATCTGCTGATCCGTCCAACTTGGTGGATTACGGCCTTGGGTCCGGGAAAACTACCGGTAAATGTTTGGAAGCGTTCGGAAAAAACTGTAAAAATACAATACATATGAACAATTCTATGCACATGATGAATGAATGAATGAATGAATGAATGAATGAATGACAGACCTTAGACTTACTTTAATGTGTACTTTGCAGCTTTGCATATTTCCACATGCTCCACAACACACACACACGCACGCACGCACGCACGCACGCACGCACGCACGCACGCACGCACGCACGCACGCACACACACACACACACACACACACACACACACGCTCATTCTCTCTCTCCGTCATTCTCACTGTATTACTCTGCTCTCTCTGTCAGTCACACACACACACGCACCCCCACACAACCCCCCCCCCCCCACACACACACACACACACACACACACACAAACACCCACACACACACACACACAGTATGAAAGGATCAGATAAAGTATGTGAAAATTCAGGTGGAGCGGAGAGAGAATTTAGAGCCATACAAAGAAAATTAATAAATCAAGATAATAGTTGAATTCACACACACACACACACACACACACGCACATTCAATGACGCACGCACAGCTGTTGCTGGGAGTGTGTCAGTGTGTGTCTTTACATGCTTTCCCGTGGCGTTCCTGCATAGTTTCTCTATTGAGCAGGAAGGCCCAGCTCTCAACACCAGACAGAGGCAGCTAATACCCCTGTCTGTCAGACACGCTCAAACACTAAGTGATTGGAGATGACAAACGAGGCAGCAAGACAGGTCAGACGGCTATAGGAAGGGCGGGAGAGGAGAGAGGGAAAGCCTGATTTATACACCATTTATAACTATCATACGACAGAGTATAAATTAATCATGGAAAGCTGTGGGGGGGGATCGCCAGGTAGAAGGCATATTGTGTAGCAGTAGACATGTGTCGAGGTTCAAGGTTCAAGGTCTTTATTAATGTCCCAGAAGGGCAATTAGGTTTACAGCAAGAGTAGTGGTTCAAAACATACAAACAATACAGGACAACAACAGACATGAGACACCATAGCATAAACAGATGTCTGGGCGCATCTAGGTATAGAATCAAAGATAGAAAATAAGAAAGGCTACATTCAGAAAAAGTGCTAGGATATAAAGTGCCGGCATAAAGTGGTTGTTTCAACATATCATCACCACATTACATGTAACTCGATTATCGTAAATCAATAAAAATGTATTCAAACTGGTGACGAATTAGATCGATTTAATAAGAACTTTATCGCGATGCAAAAAGCAGTGGGTGCGTAAAAAAGGAAAGAAAACTCAGTATCATTAAAAAAAATACTGGATTTGTGTAAAAAATATATATATATTTTGTTTTGTCTGGAAAACAAATTTGTGTTAAAATGGGGATAAAAACCATATGGTGAACCAAGTAGTGTTGTAGGCCTAGTACTTGAATCCTTGACGCGTCTCCAGTCCATATTTCCATTTACTCGGTCTCTTCTCGGTCTCGCCCATTCTGACCTGAGATCAGATTCTAAAAATGTTTTCTACATCTTGACAGTTTTCTGAAAAAGCTATGTTTCTGTCAGTGGTTCTTCGATCTTTCAAAAATAGCAGACCTACAAGCTCGTAGCGCGCCACTCGGTGGCGCGCTATGAGCTTGTAGATCTGCTATTTTTCAATAGCTAAAGCATAGCATGATGCTGACACCAAAAGGGGTTCCCCGCCCAAAATGGGTTAATTTGACTTGGACTTGACTCGATCTACAATTCTCTGACCAAGGGACTTGGGACTCTTCACCCCACGAGTCCACCCGAGTCACGACAATGCAATGAAATAAATGTATTATACCCATATTATGAGGAGCCGTCTGGCGCGTATAGACAGCTATCTTGACAGAGTAACAGAGTATATAGTCTTTCCAGTGTGACAAAGGCACGTACATGCGTGTGTGAATGTGTAGGTATTATGGTGAGGTCTGACGTCATGCTTGTCCATCAGAACGTCAGAGTGAACGGAAGGCTGAGTGTGTTTCCGGATCTGAGCTCCCATCTACTCTCTCCTTGGAGGGTCTCTGTCACTCAGGCTTATAATGCACCCGAGGGGGACAAGAGGAGTGTGTGTGTGTGTGTGTGTGTGTGTGTGTGTGTGTGTGTGTGTGTGTGTGTGTGTGTGTGTGTGTGTGTGTGTGTGTGTGTGTGTGTGTGTGTGTCCGTGTCCAGTGGCAAAGTACATCACAGTGAAGGACTGAACAGTGGGCAATGGGCATAGTATGTTAGTATGGTATTTTGAGCTGCAGCAGGCCCGTCCAAAATCACATATACTAACATATTAAGTGTGCCAAATAACTTTTTAGTATGTTCAATTTGTTCATATTTTGGCTTTTGAGGGATGTGTACTTTTATGTGTTAAAGATTGTTTAGAAACATTTCCGCTGCATTGTAACAAAAACTGCGCTAAAAAAACTTAAAATATTAGAATAGTTTCATTCAGCTTAAAGTGGATAAAATATTCAATATTTCATATTTTCATATGGTTTCCACATTTTTACATTTTCAGGCACATTCTATAATTTTCATTGTAAAAATGACAAATTATACTGTTTAGCACTGTTAAGAACCTTAACTATTCTACATGATACTGTTAAGCACTGTTAAGAACCTTAACTATTCTCAAGCATTGTACATTTGTGGTAACAATCCTTTACAGTGGTTTAGCACCCAATGGGTCTTTAAGTGTGAGCCAACAGTGAACCAAACACAGGGCTTTCATGACAAAGGGTGCTGGGTTAAGGAGCAGCCGCACAGCATGCAAAACAAGCAAAATGGACAACATTTGGTGTGCAAATCCACCAGTCCATTCAAATGTGCCCCCCTCCAACAAAAATAGATGCACAATACACGCACAAGTTATGTCTGACTTGCTAAAATGCACCTGGCATCAATTTAGGGTCATTAAGCTTATAAAGTATAGATCTGTGTGGCAGTGAAAACTTTGCATCAGGGGAGCAAAAACTCATGCATTAAACAAACACACTATCATCGTGAGGATACCATGAACAAGGCTGTCCACACACTTTAACTATATAACTCCCCACTGTCGTTGTTATAGTTGTGGTGTGGACTCTGACATCCAGATAATATATTTAAAAATATATATTTTTGTTATACTGTAAAAGCCCATTTAGTCCCACGTAAAACAAGTAAGTTTGTGTAAAATAAATAAATAAATAATAGTAATAGTAATAATAATAACTAGAAAAAGTGCCCTTCTGGGCACAGGTCTCCACCAGGATAGGAATGTAGGACATTGCAGCTTGCCTTCATCTGGTGGTTGGATAAAAGGGCAACAAAAGTAAATAATCCACAGATCCGTGCAGTTAGAGGTAAAAACACTTTTCGGCCAGTTATAGCGCCACCTTGAGGCTGAGTTGAAATTGTTCATGTGGCATTTCGTCCTCGGCCTAGTGGGAATGTGGGTGCACAATTTCACGGAAATCACGTGATGTGTTCATGATTTGCAGCATTTTGTTTGAAACTGAGCACCCCTGTGAACTTTGGAAGCCAATCTTAACCAATCAGGATGGAGTCTGAGAAATCTGAAAGACACGTTTCGTTGAATGGCTCTAGAGAGACTGGTGGAGACAATAACTAGAACTGCACTCTGTCGAGTGCATACTTGCTTGTTGCACACTAGTAGGCCATTTATGGCCTAGTATTACGCGTCCTTGGGTTTCTTGAAAGGCGCTATATAAATCCAAGTTATTATTATTATTATTATTACTAGTGCGCAAGCAGAGTGCGCAAGTACTTTCGACCGCTACAAACTGTCAAATCTCAGTTTCTCTGTGAAGGAACGTTTGAAATGTTGAATTATTATGTTTAACTATTTGCTACCTACCTACTTTATGCATGTAAAAAATTACTTTGCGCCACTTTTCATGCGTATGCACCGTCCCAGCATATTCGATGCGTATGCACCGTCCCAGCAAATCACGTGTGCCTGATACGGCAGTGGTGCCAGATTACATACATGTATGCATAAAACATTACCTTTAATCCTCCCAACACTAAAACATATTGTCATTACGTCACCATAAAAAAACAATTACACTCTGTCATTGGGTCCTTTAATCCACATCTTTATTACGTCATCATTGAGAGCTAATTATACCAGCTAGTTATACCAGTGCCGGGTGGATTAAAGGAACTGCCTCTATGTATATGTATTATGTAATTTGTAAGTTGATTAGCGGTATACTGTGGTTACTTTGCGCCGTATGCACCGTCCCAGCATTTTCGATGCGTATGCACCGTCCCAGCAAATGACTGCTGACTTTGACCGTGGTGGGATGTTTAATGCTGATGTTGTAGTGAAATGTCACAGGAATTTATAATGTTTAATTTCTCAGTATTTAGCTGATACTCTTACACCAAGCATGCAGATCTGAGTTAACTGACATACACATTTGGCTATAATTCTCTTAGAATTCACATAGAAACCTAAACGCAATGACCAGATGCACCCACAATGTTGTTGATAGATATCACGTCTGGGGGATCAAACCCGTAATCTTTTGGCTACAAGACGGGCATGGCTGATCACTAGGTGACCCTGCCTGTCATTCATCCCAGAGGAGAGGTTTCTGTGAACTGCTGCCATAGAAGCCAGTGGAACAGGTCTGTACATTCTGGATCTATTCTGACTGTAATCCCAGATACAGGCACACCCATGCAGAACCATTGTACTACTATAGCCTGTCTATGTGTGACAGGCACTGGATGCATGAGAGCTTATGCACGCGCCTGCAACTGAGCTGGCATAGTCCACGTCATCACACACACACACACACACACACACACACACACACACACACAGACAGACACACACACACACGTGCACGTACTCTCGCGCTCGCCCGCTCCCTAAAAAATACTAAGTACCAGCATACACATGCACCAGCATACACAAATGCATATTATGCTTAATTTGTTGTGCTTGCTGATCCCCTTCTACAATCTCCATTGTGAATGGTACATTATGTCGTTTGTAGTAAATATATACAGTGGATGGATGGATAATTTCCCTGAGAATTGTCACCTATATTGACATTCCAAAAATAGGGACTCCATGCTGGTTTAAAGTGGTTAAGGACACTATCTTCCATACCTCCTGCTGGCCCGGGATGAAATGCAGTTAAGAAAATAAATCACACCCGTGAGAAGTGAGGGGCGCTCATATCATCATCATACATCATCTCATTCCGGCTAATCACAATTTGCTTCACTTTTCTGCCCTCACGGTCCTTTTTATCCTCAATACGTACTTTGCTCAGCCAATCAAATCATCTCAATTCCGTGCTCAGCCAATCAAATCATCGCTATGATTCACACAAACACACAAAGCTGGGCATAGGAGAGGCTAGCGCCCCTCAAAAATAAAGTGGAGTGGACATTCTCCTAATGGCCCACCATCATGTCTGTGAGGATGTGTTTTAACATGTAGGATGTGCTTTAAATAAATTTGATTTGATTTGTTTATGTTTAGTTTACCTACCGGAACTTTTAAATCTTTTTGAACGCAGGCCTGTCAGTGGAGAGTGGAGACACTGCTGGAGTATGCCCATTTTCAAATAAACTCCCTGAGCTCCAAATTGTTCACTTTGTTCATGACAATAGAGCGATTATGCAAGTTAGTGCAAACATGCTTACATCATAAACCACAAACAGACCAGGACAAAAACCATAAAAGCCGAATAAAGAAAAGGGGGGGGTCATGAAAAAGGAAGTGTTCCCTTCGGATCAGAGTTCCACCTGCACCTGCAATAAAGAGTAATCCAGGTGAGTAGACATCTGTTGAGGGAGATTATCAACATTGTTCAGCATCATTTCCTGCTCTCTCTGGATATCATTTACTCTATACAGTATGCATATTGTTATGCACAATGTTTGTGTGTGTGCGAATGTGCGTTGTGTAGTGTACAGTATGTATGTATGTATGTATTTGGTTAAAAGGTTAGGGTTTAAAAAAAGGCAAAAGCATGCATGTGTATGTATGTATGTATGTATGTGTATACTATACATACAATATTGTGATACTGTGTGTATATATACAGTATCTCTACATCTCTACGTTCTCTCTATCCACCTCCTTTCTTTCAACTTTCAACTCACCTTTTAACCTGAATGCACCTGAGTTTGTAGCTGCCTACCAAGTACCAGCCTAGGGCACTGCATGGGCTCTGTCAACAAGCTACATGGCCAACTTACAGTGTCAGTGGAGTCAAGTATTATGTCACTGCATAACAATTCTTTTTTAACAACACTCTCACTTCTGTGTGTGTGCTCACATGTGGGCGTGTATATGTTCGTGGTCGTGTGTACAACTTTGTATTTTAGAACTTGTGTGATTTTAACACAAAAATTACAGGTGTAATTGCCACGATTGTAGCTGACGATCTCGACACAGATCTTTCTACAATGGAAGATATGTTGCATCTGAGTGCCTGATTGCTCGCGCACAAGATGTGGCTTGTATTGGCTCTTTGCCTTAAGAACAGGTAATCCGCATGTGTCAGTGATTGAGGAGGTACAAATCCCAGAGCAACAGACATGCAGGTGGCACTGGAAACAAATGGCATACCAGACTCCTTCCTCTTTCTCAGTGGCGTAAGGTATCAACATTATGTAGTAACTAATGTACTCAAGTACTGTACTTTTGAGGAGTATTTCTGATTTTCAGATAATTGTAGTGGAGTGGAATAATATATTTTATTTATTTATTTTATATAATTATTTAGTTAGGCTACTTTAGAGAATTTGATTATTATTACAAAACATACATTATTAACTCCAGCACTATACATTTCCAGCCATTTAAAAATAGCTGATCTACGAGCTCACAATAAATGCGTCGCTATGAGATGCATTGTGAGCTTGTAGATATGTTATTTTCAAAATACTTTCATACATTTGAAAACTTGTGAAATGATACATTCTGAGCACTTTCTATTTTTGGATACTTTTTTACTTTTATTTGTAACAGTATTTCTATAATGCAGTATTAGTACTATTTCTCTCATCACTTCCTCCTCCGTTGTGGGGCTGACAGAGAGAGAGAGAGAGACAAACTACAGTGCACAGCCCAGCTGGAGGTGTGGTTGACGTTTGTTGTTTTCGTTTGTTACTTTGGTTTGTTTGTTTTGAGGTTAAATTATTTTTATTTATTTCATTGCGCCTGTCATAGACATGCGCAGAGCATGTTCAGTCAGGAAACTCAGTGCCGTTGCTGCCGGCCGTTCATTGGGATACCTCAGCATCACGTTCTCATTCACATGATTCACTTCATCCAATCACGACACACTCATTCCATCTTCATACCGGCTATTTAAACTGGAAGTTTGCACTGCTCAATCTACTTGCTTGTTTGCTGCTGCTGCACACACTGATACTGCGTTGCTGTCTGCTTAAACTTTTGCTGCTCACCCTCCTCCACCCCAGCTACCACCTGTCGTTTTGGATCTGCTGTTTAAGTATGGGGGATTCGTAGTCCCTATGGTTGGGACTGATGCGCTTGATCTGAGTACCTAAAAAGCAGTTCCAATTCATCGCCAAATCATAATAAATATATATTTATATTCAATAAATATATATTCCATCCATTCATGAGTCCTGACTGAAGATTCATTATAGGTAGTGCAGAAGTCAAGCTGTTTATTTATGCTTTAGTTTAGAGTACTGTTTCCCAAACAATGGTTCAGTGCCCATGAGTGGCCATGGTAAGAAATGATCTTGATATTATCTAAGATATTATCTCGTTTGAACAAGATATTATCTCGTTCGAACAAGATATTAGCTAAGATATTATCTTGTTTGAATAACATATTATCTTGTTTAAACAAGATATTGTCTCGTTCGAACAAGATATTATCTCGTTCGAAAAAGATAATATCTCTTTTAAACAAAATAATATCTCATTCGAACGAGATAATATCTCGTTTAAACAAGATAAAAAAAAATCTTACCATGGCCACTCAGGGGCTCCGTCCCACTAGAGACAACATATTTATCTTTTGTGTTTCGAGCTAAAAGGTTTGGAAAAACTAGAGAATCTATTGCATACCAATCGACCGTAAAATAAAGAGTATACAATGACCCCATGGTTATTTTAGACAGCCTCTGAATCAGTCAGTAAAGTACAGGATTTTGTCTTGATGACATTGGTGGTGAAACATATCAACACTCAGGTGATGACATAAGAACATAAGAACATAAAATAGCCTATGGTGCATGAAATTCAGAACATAGTTTCTGCCAAACAACAAAGAATATTCTGATTCTACAGAGATGACACGTTTTAATAAGATGTATATATATACATGCATATTGCATGCTATGGTTGCAGAAACATATGGTTAACACACCAGGGATTATGCTAGAGGCCGGGTTGATATAACTAAATATCTAATCAACTTTGATGGTTCAGTTATGCACCAACTTATATGAACTAGAACTGCTAATGTATTCACCTTTAAGTGCCTGTTTGGATACTCACACAGTATTTACACTCAAACATGTTTTCATATCAAATAATTTAAACGGTTCAACATGGTATAATGACAGACAAGCACCTACAGGGCCACGCAAGGCAACTTTCCACCCCCTTCAAGAGAGAAAGAGAAAATAAAGACACATCAGGTCATTTGACAGCTGAGAAAACACATCACTGTGCTCCAGGCTTTCAGTGGAAGCTGGAAGAACGCCTGTGTCTTCCTGCTTAGGATTTAGACAGTGGTGATCATTCTATGACACTCAAAAAAGGGCCTTGTAGGATTGAACCCAGTGACAAACAGTTGCAACAGTCTTTAAGGGCACAGTAGCAATTACAATCAAATTAAAAAGGGATATCCTTGATTATAATGATAGTTTGAGTGATTGGTGTTTGTTTGCCTTTCCACAACGTTGCTATATCATTAATAGATCTGTATTTTGATCCATAGTAAAGATACAGCAGGTGGCTTGATTCATTTATTTTTTCTCTCCTTGATGCACTAGCACCTCACATGTGGCTTGAAGTGCGTGCCACGCCAAAACACGCCTACATCCACTGCATAGGTTCCATGCATGTGTAGCTGCACACAACAAAGGCCAGACTTCATGGGAAATACCTTGCCAAAACCACTCTCTCCTCCAACTAGGTCACCTCTAGCCCCCCCAACTCCTCCTCTGTCTCCCTTTCAGACATCCCACAGACACAGTGGGAGATGGAGAGAGAGAGGGGGAGAAACTGGGAGACAGATGAATCCTTGGTAATGAAGTAGAACAAAAATGCAGAGCGTAGCGCTTTAGCGCTGTAACCAATCTTATCGTGCCTTCCTATTGTGCAACACGGTGGCTCCATTCAGGTGCAGGTAAGGGTAAAAATGCTGAGGTGTGTAGCGGCCGTGGCCCTGGCAGGCTGAGACATCTGCGAGGTGTTGACACGCAGATCCTAGCAGAGCTTCATCTCACAGAGATGCACTGACATTTGCAGTCAGGCGTGGCTATAATTGTGGGCTACGGTTTGGTTAAGAGATACTGTCAGTTAAGGGTGGGGACGTTATACAGTGTGTATAGCTATATATATATATATATATATATATATATGGCTCAATATTTACAAATCACTGATTAAACATGGGCTGAAGATGCACAGTACAGGTACAGTGAGGTAAAACAAAACTTGTAAAAGACGAGCGCGCGCACACACACACAAACACACACACACACACACACACACACACACACACACACACACACACACACACACACACACACACACACACACACACACACACACACACACACACACACACACACACACACACACACAGTGATTTAACGGCAGCCCCCATGGGCAGTGCTTCAGTTATGTAAACTGGTCCAGGTTGGGAGCAAGTCAACCGTCAGGACTTTGCATCTTTACCAGGCTCCTGCAGCTGCTAATGCAAACAAGAGGCCTGTCTCTCTGGCTCTTACACTGGCCAACCAGAATTGCTGCCTGAGGAAGAGTTAACATTCAATAAATGCCACATTTTAAGGCTATTCAAGAATTCAGGTTTTGGGGTATTATGCATTCTAATATCTTTTGGGGCTTTTGGGCCAAAGTATGTTATTTAAAAAAAAGAATTTGCAGAAGATCCTAGTTTAATTCACAAACAGACAAACACACACACGCATGCGCGTGCACGCACGCGCACAACCAGCATGTCTCTGTGTGATGTGTTTAACCTGCAGCACTCCTGATGTGGCATCCCCCACCTGTCTGTCTGCCTGCGTGCAACAATAAAATGGTTAGTCAAGTGTTCAAATTCAAATCGCTCATTTGTTTGTCTTTGTTTGTATAGAGAGCCGTTTCTCTCAGGCACATCCAGAAGTGTATGCCTGACACAAATCAAAGTGCCCTTCATTTGCCTTGACTCCTGCTGCTCCTTTTGTAATGTGAGCAACTGCATGTTCCACACACACACATACACACACGCGCGCGCGCGCACACACACACGCACACACACACGCACACACACCAGTCTTGTCAATTTGTGTGTCTCAAGGCTACACAGGAGTGTGTAAAGACAGGCCTCTTGAACTGGCAGCAATGCATGGCTCCAGGGTCCTCACATCATAGGAGCACTAGTGTCACCAGTGATGCTGAACCAAGGAACATTTCAAAGAGGAGACTTAGCTTCATTTAAAGGGGTTCAGTCAGTCTACACTGAACTAGATCAACTGTGGCATAAAATGCATGTGTGCCATTCTTTCATCTTTGTTTCAAAGATGCCGATTTTTACACCCATCCCAGAAATAGTGGCATGAGACCGGGAATAATTGTTTTAGATTTTCCAATTTTGTAACTCTGGGCCGAATGACAACTTGTTCAACAACATAACTTAAAGTTGCACTATGTAACTTTCCTCTTCTACTCCAGATTAAACCTGGTTTCCTGCACAAGTGCTGAAATGTTTACTACCATTGAGCTAATAGAGCCTGCATGCCTGCTTGCTCAGGGGATACATTGAATCTAGACCATCAGGTCCAAATTAGTGTCAGATCCTGTCTAAAGCCTAAATACTAGAGACTAAATACAACCACCCAAACACAAAAATAAAATCTATCCAAAAAGAAGAAAGACAGCTATTACTTTGAGTCAGACCAGTAAGCGATAAAACATCAGATGAATGACAGCAACATTAGGGTTCAGCGATTTAAGAAAAGTAGCTAAAGTGACTACACATTTCATTTCACATTTAAGAGCTTGAGAGCATTAAAGATAATTTTCACAGAGCTAAACATTCTGGTATTATCCAAGAACTTGTTTCACCCTTTAACACCGCACAAGATTTCTTTAATCATTTCTCCATTTGATCCATGCTGGATCCTAGTTGATCACAGCTATCGTCATGCCACACAACATGTTGACAAAAGAATCCCTTTTCATCGAATTCAAATCCAGCAGCATAAACACAGCAATGAAGAGATCACAAGAAGCAAATATTAGACATATCAATGCTACTGTACAAAGGCAAAGCGATGATGCGTGAGCTTGAAGTTTGAGCTCTAGCAATGACAACTGCACATCTGAGCAATTAGTCAGCGTAATTGTTCTCAGCCATAAAGCATGACAAGCTGTCTTGCGCAGGGTGGGATTTCACAAAACCTTTGTGCCTAACACATCTGTCATCATCAGCAAGAGTCAACAGACGTTGTAATTAACCACTCAAATCATTGTGGGCAATTATAATTTGAATGCAATTATTAAATGCTTTCTTTTTTATTTACTTTGCATAATAAAAGGTGGAGGATTTAGCCATCCCGCAAACAAAGTGAATCCATAAAATCTAAAGAATAAATACTTATTTGTCACTCCTATTTTCTAAACCAAACTAGTGATAACACCAAAAATAATGTTAAGAATTAATCAGCAGCAAAGCCAAATTTGCAAACTAACTAAACAAGATAAGACATGCCTGGAAACATCCTTGGATCCAATGTCTGTGGTATTTGCATGTTCCAATCCCTTCCCACTGGAGACTATGGATGTCCAGACAGAGGTGTCCGCAGGTTTGCATTCAGAAGAAACACACAAACACATTCATACAGTCTACTGTATAGACTAGACAATGACGGCCAGAGACACAGTTGCAAAACTAATACTTACTAAGTGGCATATCACAACAACCTAGATTATCAGGCTCCCTGGAAGCCTGGTTTGCAGTCAAACTGACACAAGATTCTAAACAAATACAAATTTAATTTCGTCTCATTAATTTGTATCTATTACTGGTAAATAAACAGGGCACAGGGCATCTCATAGGTTCGAGAATCTCATTCTTAAAGTTTGAGGATTTCCACCTCAGTATGACACCTCGTGCCCCCCCCCCCCCCACACACACACACACACACACACACACACACAGCAGTAAACCTTTCATCAGGTTGTTTTCTGATGAACCCCACCTCCTCCTCCTCTCTCCTCTCCCGGTTTCCCTCACCACGGTGCTTTCTGCCCTAACGCTGGCCTCGCTGTGCTGTGTTTTACCCGATGTGGAGTGTTGAGCGCTGGGAGTGTGCTGCCGCATTTTCCCCCTGCTTCTGTGTTTGTTTAAGAGCTTAAACTAGTTAACCCTGGCCCTCTGGAGTGCAGACGACTCCCATTCCACAAGTTACCGCTGACAGGAGGGCTTCAGCTGAGCCTCAATCTCTGGCGCCCAAGGAATTCATTTCAGTTCACAACTCTGTCTCTGGAGGGGGGGGGGGGGGGGCAATTTAGAATACATGTGTTTTAGGTCTATTGTATATTGGGGACACAAGGTTATTATAACGACCTCTTTCCCATTATGGTTTGTCTTTTAGAAGTCACTCTGGTCCTGGTGATCAAGTGAAATGTCAGTAAACAATTCGTGACCCATATCTTCTAGTTTGCTATTCCTGTCTCTCTGGTTGTATCCAGGGATTGATGGTGATGGCCAATATTTTGCATGGTGCAAGCACAGGGACAAGCCCTCCTCTGGACAACATTTACATAGCTTAACACAGCTGGCTCCTCCAACCACTGGCACAAAACAAACAAGGAAGTGAGGTAGAAAAACAATCCACCACAGGTTACATTACCACTAAGGAGGCCTTTTAGTGTTAAACGTCAAAACAACCAGGCTCATTTTGGACATTTTAAAATAAGCTCGAGGTCGACTTTATAAGCAGATTTGAATAGTACAGTAAGACGAAAAGAGGTTTGTTTTGACTGTTCTGGTCAATGGAAACGATAAGTGTCTGAATAGAATAAATCAGATGGTACATTAGGTGTAACATGGTACATTAGGTGTAAGGTATAAGACATTGGTTAATGTAATGGCATTTTAGTCCATTTATTGATCATTTTCAATTCAAAGAACTAAAACAAAATCTTCTCAGAGAAGACATTATTTTTTATCCACTTGCAATCCACAGAGCAAAACATGTTAAGACACTTGAAATAGAAAATATCAATCACAAATAGCTTGTGCACTTTGTAGAACATGGAACAATAGACCCTTATAAGCGCTGCTGAGATGGTATGTCAAGAGCATGTGATGTTTTGGGGAGGTGTGGCCCTCAGGTGTGCTCCGCACAGCTATTACAGTCTTCAGGTAACTCAACATGAGTCATTATCACAGACACATACACCTCGGATACACATGGTGCATGTATTCTTACCTGAGCTCCTCGACCTGAGCTCCCTGACTTTACTGGAATAAATAAATAAGCATTAAATAGCTTGGAAATAGCATTACATTACGTGGAAAGGACTGCTGAATTTACAGCTCTCAAGGGACTGCTTTTTTTTGACTGAAAGACAGTGAGTTGATCATTTAAAAAAAGTACTGTAATCTGTCATTCTGTCTGTAGAATGATTGTTTGCTGGGCAGATCTCTTGTTTTGTTTATTTCCTTCCAGTCTAAAGTCTGTTTTCAAGGGCATTGTATCCTGCAGCACTTAGTGACTTTTATGTGATTGTCTTGTTTTTGGTCGGATATTTGAAACCATTCCATGATGACGCCAGTGGTCAAACTGGAGAAAGACTCTCCATCGGAGATCTCCTTGCCTGCCTCCGACCCTCCTCCACCTCCTCAGACCGATGAGCAGCCGCGTGCGGGTCGACGGAGGAAGAGACCACTCCAACGAGGTAAACCCCCCTACAGCTACATCGCTCTCATCTCCATGTCCATCGCCAACTCCCCCGACCGCAAGCTGACCCTGGGAGGCATCTACAAGTTCATCACAGAGCGCTTCCCGTTCTACAGGGACAACTCCAAGAAGTGGCAGAATTCCATTCGCCACAACCTGACTCTCAACGACTGCTTCATCAAGATCCCCAGAGAACCAGGGCGGCCAGGAAAAGGCAACTATTGGGCCCTTGACCCCAACGCCGAGGACATGTTTGAGAGCGGCAGTTTCCTGAGGCGCAGGAAAAGGTTCAAGCGCTGCGACTTCACCACCTACGCCGCATATGTCCATGAATCACCCGTTTTCACCCCCGTGCACATTGCTGCCGCCCGCTCAGCGGCCTATGCCAACTCTGTGTACCCGAACGTCACGGTCAGCTCTACCTACACTCAACAGCTGCCGCCCTCTGCCTACTACCACCCGTCTCCATCGCCTCCGGGCTTTGGTCCCGGACAGCCCCACATGTTTAGCATCAACACCCTCATAGGGCATTCGGCTCCATCCAATGTTCTAGGGAGTGGAGGTCAGGGAGCGGAGGCAATGCCGCAGCCTGGCCGGAACTTCAGTCCAGAGGGAGGTCCACCTGTATCAAGCCCGTGTAGCCTCGGAGGAACTCCAGGTTTCCAGAGCCAGGCTTGCGGAGGGGCAATTATTTCCCGCTCCTCTGCCCCCCATGTTGGGTTTGCCTACTCTGGGTCAAATGGACACCCACACCACCATCACCACCATCACGTGAGCCAGGGCTCCTATGGACAGCCAGGCCACGGCCAGGGGTACGGAATGACCGGACGTCTCCATTCCTCACCCCCAGGTTCCGCAGAGACAGCAGAACATTACGGCCGGGTTTCCCCAGCCCAGCTCGCTTCTTTCTCTCAATACAATGGATCCACGAGTCACATCAGTCACAATACAGGCAGTTACTTACGGCACCCCTCATACCCAGGGAATATGGAAAGGTTTGTGTCTGCTATCTAACCCCTGAGTGTGGAGAGAGGGGGGAGTGTGGGTACGATTTTGTTTTGGCCATTTATTGCAATGTTGCTGAGATGTCAGAGACTACAGCGAATGGACCAGTCAGTCCTGGACACCGCTGTTGCAGTGATGTCTCTTCTTTTGTCTTTGCTCTTTACATGATTAGGTAAAAAATAAAAGAGTTCTCCAGCTGTAATGGTAATGTAATCTGCATCAATAATATAATGGACTGCAAGACATATTAGTAAATATCCATACTAAATGTACATTCACCTTATACTGTATATAAAAGGTTTCAATGTGTTTTATTGCCACGTGCACTTCTAATACGGATGTAGCAACATTGCAGAAAGCGAATTAATAGACAAATGGTGATATTACAAAGCACGAGATTCACACAATGTCCTCTTTGCTTGTGCACAATGTAATTCTACATTATAGAGTTCAAACTGTTAGTATAAATTATTATCTTTTATGTTTATAGGCTACTTGACGATTGATTTCTTTTATTATTGTATTGCATGTTTTTCTTTTTTTTGCTGGCAAATGGTAAAATCTTCTTCGACTTCTTTGGAAATAAATGCAGAATTATGGAATTAATTTGTCATGCAAGTTTTAAACATTTTAATTTATTGAAGCATTAATGCTATTAGACATTCATGTGGCTGTGCTAAAATGAAATAAAAACTTGTTTTATTTGTATAAAGCTATTGTCTTTCCATTTGAAATATCAAATATCCCTCTTGGCAATTATCAACAATTCAAGAACAAATACTAATAATTTCCTATAATAGCACCCATGCACACTATCAAACGTGGATGTTGTTTGTCAATAGAAAGTTTACAAAAATCTGATTTAACTCAAAGACAAATTCTCCAAAACATCAAACACGTTTTTGTATTATCTCCTCTGAGACACCCCCCCCCCCCACTCAATTCCTTCCCTTTTGTGTCATTCTTCCCATTTTCTACTCATCTGTTTCAGCTCAGCTGCTTCTGAAGTGCCGTCTGGAGCCACCCTGAGCGGCCTTCAGTTATCATGTCCAGACATCGACACAGACACTTAACAAGCTGCAACTCCTCTAGCTCACACACATTTGTCACCCCAAGTAGGACAGACACATGGTAAAAACTGACATTTCCATCCCCCCTCTCAATTAATTTGAAGCTGAGGGGAGCAGAAATAATTGAATGAAATAACAAATTAATTCCTGTCCACTCAATGTAAGTAGATGAGTCTAAATTTGTCTATGCACTATGCAGTCTAATCGCCTTGGAACCTGATAGTTAAACTTGTGAAGCGTAGTAATGTGTGAGGATTTTAACCAAACACAAGAAGTCTCCACTCTGAGAGATTGGATTACATAGGAGACAGGATGAGACGCACGACGCACGAGGAGATAATGGCTTTATCAGTGAGTGCATTTGTTATTAGAAAGGAAAAGGAACTTTGACTGATGAGGTCAAATGAAAATACACAAAATAGTCTGAGTTCTAGTGAAGATGGCACATATAACCTCCAATTGTCAACTGAAGACCTAAAGCTGAGATATTATCCAAATCTGCGTACGATTGTGGATGAATCCCTGTGGGTGGATAGTTAGATTTGCCACTTGAGTGATGTCATCTATTATATTATTCCATACAGTTCTCATGTACTCATGATTTATTAATCCAGTTCAAAACACTAAAACTATAGGACAGTCATAAATCAATTAAAGGAGAATTCCATGCTAGAATGCTTTCTTATCTTTCTTACCTTTCTTTGTAGTTGTTACGTCCCCACCAAAGAGGTCCAGGTGTTTTTTTGTGCAAAAACTCCTTATTGGCTATTTTCCCTACCATAAGCCCTCAATGAATTGCATTGCATTGAATGGGAATTGTATGGGGCTATGGGGTGTTATGCTAATTCACTTATTTCCATCGAAAGAAGTAGTAAAGTGTGCCGCTTGGGATATTATTTACATTATGAAGAGAGGATATATACAAAGAAATTATAATTTTGAGCGATGGAAATAAGCAAATTAGCACAACACCCCATAGCCCCATTCAATTCCCATTCAATTCAATGCAATTCATTTAGGGCTTATGGTAGAGGAAATAGCCAATAAGGAGCTTTTGCACAAAATAACACCTGGACCTCTTTGGTGGGGACGTAACAACTACAAAGAAAGGTAAGAAAGCCTTTTAGTATGGAATTCTCCTTTAAGGCTTTCATGATAGTATAAATATGAGTGTAGTATGGTCTTTGAATAGCTTTGAATAAAAATGATGAGTACATAGTATAATACAGATTGAGCAAAAGGCATCATAAAGCTTCAAAGTACATCAAGTACAGCCTTGCTTGCATGGTATTTGGTACTTTGCTGCATTACATAAAAACTACAATAGACAAAAGATTTAGTGTATTTGGTTTGAAAAGGAAAAAGTCAAAGTTATTCTGTTACTGATACTATGTATACTGTTGTGCTTATGCACAAATCGCAGTTCACAGCATAGCCTACAATTGTACACATTTTTAAGGTAAACTTTTTAAACATGGCACTGACTGAATATATTGTATAAAGTGAGAGCAGCAATATGCTATGACAAATACTACATAGAGAAATTAAGTCAAAACTAAATAAAATGTCAGAAAACTCTGAGAAACAGAAACAGCAACTTCATGTTGTATTTTAAGGAATGATTCAAAAGAACATACAGCTGTTGATGGAGGCAAATATTTCGTAGAAACACTAATGCCACAGGTATTTCGACCAGCACATCACAAGCAATAGAGATACAGTATGATACAGTATGTCTTTCTATAAGAGAAAATGAACACGCATTGAGTAGCACTGAAGCAGAAATGAACGGACTTGACAAACAGAGAAAACGAGCAATGTTTTAGAGTAGCTCGAGTCCTGAAAATGTGCCTGCCAATGATGCCGTGATTCTGAACAAAGTCCTAAATATTATGAGCTTGTAATGTAGATTGACAATTTTTCCAAATATATTTTTTAAATTGTACAATACCGTGTGTTGTAGACACAGAGAAAGCCAGATGCACCATAATGGATTCGAACCCACAACCTCCGTGGTGGTGGATAGGGGCTTTACCACTGCACCACCCAAGCTCTACTGAATTAATAAGTCAATTAATGTTTCGGTCTATGAAAATATAAATTAGTGAGTCAAATTACAATGTCACCTCCCTTTGCAAACAATGCATTGTTTGACTAAAGCAGCAAATCGCATTGATGTGGTTCTACTACCTACGATAATGATTGAATTCCTGACCAATAGTGTAACAAGACCAATTTCCTGTTTGTTTGGTTGCAGATCTGGGGAGTGTCTAAAGGTGCGTTCAGAGACTTAAATATTCGCCTCGGTTCGTCCAGGTCGCGCCTCGCCTGTTTGCGGTGCTCGTGCAAGCTCTGCAGCAGGATCTACTAACAAGTCTGCGTGTGAGGAAGAAAGCTGTTAGTTGCTGTTAGACTACTTGTTATTTTAGAATGTGGCGAATGCAGTTCTTTGACACATGTTGCATAGTACAAAGGTTGAGGTTTTACCTCAAATGTTGCTAGATTTGTTTGGTGGTTATGGCAAACTAATTCAGGAAGATTTCAATCATAAAAATATAGATTAATATACATTTATATATAGAATATACAAAACAAAGTAACCTATAGTATTTAGATTTGCATTTTGTGCTCTCATTTGACAATTGTCAAACTGATTCTCAATCCTTGTTTAGTGTGGCCTTGACATCAAGAATGCAAGTGTTGTACAACAGAAACCCCATTACCAATACTTGGTGTTTTTGTTCAAACAAACCATTACCAATACTACATTTTCTTTTCCACCTATATTTCAAATGTGTGTGTCAGGCCTGCTCTGCTAAGTATCATAGAGAGTATAAGAGTTGCTTAAAATAAATAAGGCTCTCAGTCTCATACCTTCCCGTGATCATACATTCTGAAACATGCAAGAAAAGCAAAAATAACTAAAATCATGCCGAGATAAGAATCAAAGTTACTCTAAAAAAAAGGAACAAATTATCAGCAAAACAAAATACAGAGTAGGCTGCACCACTCAGTTTCTGGCTTTCTGCCATGACACAGAACAATAAAACAATTGAGTTCTTGCCCGAGACAAAATATATATATAATTTTGTAACAGTCTCCTGAAATGTGTTTAATCAACGCAATATGAATTATGCACTGAAGTTGTGTCTCAAACCATTCATTTACTGACACATGGGTAGACCAAAGGCAAGTCATGTCTTCTATTTTACATAATTTGTTCCAATCTTTTCAGGCGTGATTGTTTCACTTTAAACTCATTCTCAACACTTATTTATCGCATCAAATTAATTTAAGTGATCTTAGTTATTTATATAACCTTGACAACATTGTCAAGGTTATAAGACAATATACCTTGACAATAACATTACATTCAGTTTACAGTTAATCAGTAATGAACAGGATTACAGGTCCTTCAGTTCATTTAGAATAGACAATTATGTATTATCTAGTCAAATTAATTGCGTATGAATATTTTAGCATAATCTACATTTTATTGGCATTACCATTTTTTCCAGAATATAAATTGGCATTGTGTATTCTTCTATTGCAACCAGTTAGCCTAAGCATGTTAAGGTTGAACCAACTGCTCTACATGCATGCGATTAAATAAAAAAAAGAACTGTGTTTAAATAATGTTCAGATTCAGATCCTTTTAAATAGGTTAATATAATTTAATTTTACATTGATTTCTACATAGTTACAAAAAAAGTTACAAAATGTGTTGTTTAATTATCATTCAAGGAGCCGTTATAAGAAATTCTAACTTGAGGGAGGTGATGGAAGAGAATGTGTCATCTGAAGTCACACGATACCTGCTACTCACATATTGAGGGACCTCTAAACACAGAGCCATATTACGTCTATGTGGAAGTAATACCCAGTTATTGGATGTCATAAATTGTATCCCTTCTCCATGGTCAGCTGTGGCCTCTCCCACTGTGCAGTCTCTCGGGCACACAGGAGATATTTCATCTTCATCCTGGCCTATAAGTGCCATGTATTTGAGGAATGGTGTGAAACATCAGATTATTTCATTCCAAGCCTGAACTGTTCTCATTATCTTCTTTCTACAGGAGCCGTTAGATAAAGGTACAGGCTTTTCTACCATTAAGGTGCATCTGGCAGGTAGCTATATATCAGCCTGTCATGTAGGTTTTAAGGACATAACAGTGGCTCAACAACACCCCCTTGTGTCATTTTATGAGTGTATGGCCGTCTCGTTCCATCATGGGATTTAATCTTAGTAGCCTTACTAGCCTACTGGAGGCACTTTAACCTCCTCTCGAGAGCACCAGAGATTACATATGCTAAGGTCTGACCGATTGTTTTATTGGGTAAGCCTCAGTGACAAGCCCGTCAAAAAGTGACGTCTCTCGCACTCGATCGTGGATTGCTCTAGTCTAGTCTGCAGCCTCCTGCAGGGGTACGAGCACATTCCACCAGAATGGAAACATATTGTGCCATTTTAAGGGATTTACTATGAAAGATACTTGTGCTGCAGCAAGTAAACTTTTGCAAGAATGTATGTCACTGCACCATCACATCCACATACGATCCCGAGCTCTCGCAATAGACACGAAAGAAATATTTAAAAGAGAACTTTAATTAGATTACTTACGAAGTTACGTAACCCCGGTGTTTCACAAAAACACCCTCCTTCCCTAAAGCAAGGAAGTATGAGATATATTATTTGAAATATGAGATATCCCTCATCGAGCCTTACATTATAAGGGGGTGGGTGGGGGCCTTAACTTCAGGCAAATGACTAAAACAATGTTCAGGTTCCTAACGTGGTTGAGCAAAGAACAATGATCACAAAAAGTGTAATTTAATCGTATTTATTAAATACACAACACAAAATAACAGGATCAATTATTAGTTTATGTCTAAATTCAGCACAAATACAATAGCCATTACAGTACATACTATACATTTAGAAACAGGTCAGGGTGCCTGCCTGGTTGCTCACAGTGAGCGCAACAACTTGGGTTAAAGAAATCCAACTTTCTCTGCCCTTGGTGACTAGTCTCTACACTGACTAAAACAATCGTAAAAAGGTCATCAACCAACATATTTAAGAAGCTGTTTCAGGGGCTCACAACTGTCGACTACTTCTGGCACCGACAGCAAGGTCTGTAAAGGAAAAAAGAAAGCATTGTTCTCTAAAGTAGGGTTTCACTGATGTGAAAACACCTTGCAAACTGTCGGTACAATACTGTACAGTTATACAGTGTTCATTCACTGATACTTGTACGTGATAAACCGACTAACTAATTTACTTTCAAAAGTATATAGTATTTATTATTTGGTTATTATTAATCATTAACACTAGTTACAGCTGTCATGGGCAGGTTTGAAACCTGTAAAATCCCAGGTGTACACACGTTCACCTTCATTTGGAATCTTACAAATAATAAATGTAATGCATTTGCAGCATTAGTTGCCAAGTAGTGTAACTACTAACCATCCATTTAGGCAAGTGGTAAAATAGAAGTGGTGAAATAGAATAAAATAGAAAGAAAGGGCAGGGTACAACACCATTTTTGTTGTTTTTCTTCTTTGCAATTATTTGTTCGGCCCAAAATATTGTGTTTATTGTCATGATTAGTCACAATTAGAGATGGCTTTGTCCGAGGCTTAAAAATCTTTAAATAAATACTGTCATCGTCATGAAAGGGGTGCGACGCTCTATTGAGCATCACATTCCTTTCCTCCGTAGGGGATTTCATTATCAGCTCTAATGTTGTAATAGTCTAATGTAGACTTATCACCAGGATCATGGTGCTATATGCTCCTGTACAAGCCTTGCCTGTATGCAATCACTTTAGTTTTAAGAAAAACATGTTTAACTGCGATCTCACTGGGAAATACGCAAAATCGTAACACCGTATAACATCGACGTATCCGATTGGTGGGGCTCACGTACGTTACTATGGAAAGGTTTATGGTGGCACTGGTTGGGAAAAAGTCCTCTCCCTCCATCCACTACCGTTGGAAAAACATATTTATATGTTATGTTTATGTTATTTTCAGTTGCCTCATATTGATATTTAATGTATAATGATAATCGTTTTAAACTTGCGTCTTAGTCAAATGGAAACTCTCATGCAGTATAGTGACTGGGCATATGCTTTTTCCAAAAATGGGATATTTTGTTTAGCAAACTCAGCCAGAAGGAGGCGGCAAAAGATCACAAGGCTAACACAGGGTCAATCTCTCACCTTTCTGACTTTATTGAGCATGGTGTCCAACATTTGGAGCTCCTTCATCAACCTCTGATCGTTAGCTTGGTGGATAATTTGCTGCAGAAAACATGAAAAAGAACATATATTCAATGACACCAGTAATGA
This sequence comes from Protomyctophum parallelum, assembly GCF_964188405.1. Classification (NCBI taxonomy): domain Eukaryota; kingdom Metazoa; phylum Chordata; class Actinopteri; order Myctophiformes; family Myctophidae; genus Protomyctophum; species Protomyctophum parallelum. The sequence goes on along the minus strand of NC_139702.1, from coordinate 53,597,901 downwards.
AACGTCAATGAGATACCAGTCACCATGCAAGAAGAGGAAGTGGGTGGTATACTGGATTTTTAAGTATACCTCGTTCATTTAAAATATCAGACAAAAAAAAAACCCCAGTACATAGTATCACTGTCAAAGGTACTATATATGTACAGTACTTAAGGGCTGTCCCTGACTAAGAACTAATTAATGTTTTAATTGGTAGGCTAAAAGGGCACTTCCAAACTGGCATGAATAATGGGTATTAGGGAGGGATGAGCCAACCTAATGGCCTCAAACCCATATATCTGCATATATGGAGCTGACCTGTTCTGACATTCCATATATGGAGCTGACCTGTTCTGACATTCCATATGTTGATCCTTCCCCATCCGTCCTCTTTGATGTCTGTCTTTTGACTGATACCTGTCCATTTAAACTCTAGACGGGCCCGCCCCAAAGTCATTAGTGCAGCCGGCGAAAACTAGAGTCAAACCCTGTACACTCAAGACACTGCCCCCGCTGCCACCCTTACATCTCCATATATGGTGCTGACCTATTCTGACATTCCATATGTTGATCTGACCTCATCAAACCCTGTACACTGAGTGCCGTCTCCCAGGCGGCTGCTTGCAAGACCTCAGGGTGTCTTACTGGTATATATTTCAATGATGATTTTGGCTTTTCTGCCTTTATTGATAGTATCAACTGAAGACAGACAGGAAAGAGGGAGAGACATGCAGCAAAGGTCGTCATGAACGGGACTCACTTGCCCAGCGGGCGCCCCTCAATGATGTGTATAATAATAATAATTTAACTTGCATGTCTTTGGGCTCTGTCCAGGAGCTTGGCTCTAGATTGCTCTGCCTCTTGCAGGCTTCTCTTCAGTCTCTCCACCTGAGGACAGAGTGAAAGACAGGTAGTGCATGTTAGACACAGTGAGTATGGAGACTGAAGTTCCTTATCAGGGTGGATTTGTGGTTACTGGGAATGCTCTGTATTTAACAAACAATGGGTTGGTCGCGGGGAAATATATATTTTCGTGTGCGTGTACATTTCCTACACTACTTTATTATTTACCCTTCTTTGTCCTTTGTGACAGGTTGACTGCAGATGCGGTGGTCTCAAAAACAGTTCTATATCACTGATATACTGAACGTCTTTTAACCTAACTTTGAGCACAAGAGCACTTAGCATTTAAGAGCATTTAAAAATAAATACATTCTATTTTCTTAAGTCTATAGTTTATGCAGCGAGTTAGTCTTTTTCTGCATGACAGTTTTCCTTTAAGTTGTGTATTTTCGTATTGTAACTTAAGTTCAGGAGACTGAATTTCTCTTTTGGGTCTCAAGCTGAAAACGTTTGGAGACCCCTGATATAAAACAGAGGGTCAGATGAGTCAGATGGGTCTCCCGAGAAGGAGAGGGGTAATTGCTAATCAATGCCGACTTGCTTTTGTAAAATATCTACAAACTAACAAATGAATAAGTGTACCTCTTGCAATAGGCCAATCTTCTCGTCCATGAAGTGTACCGGGTTTGCCGATAGGCTACTAGCTTTCTTTAGCTCCTCCCTCAGTGCACGAGACTCCACCTGGGACTGCTGGAGAGACTGGCGAAGATCAGTCACCTCCTTGCGCAACTCCTGCATGAAACAGAGAAAAGACAACTATTTTCAAACGACTGTCGCTGTGGTACACAATGTGGGCCAAATTAGATTCTAGTCTGTGTTACCCAGTGAATTTATCAATATGGGTATAACAATACATTCAACGCATTTGACATACTAATAATGTCTGCTCAAAGTAAAACAATGTGAAGACATTTGATACTACTGTATCAGTCACTTACAGTATTGTCAGTTTTGAATTGATTGAGAAGCTCCCTGGTTTCATTTATTTCTGTGCACAGCTGTGTTATCATCTTCTCATCCTGGTCAAAAGGGAGATAGAGGTATTTAGCACACATTTCTATGACATTTCTATGACTTTCCAAAACTTTTTCAAAATATTTAACCCAATTTCCAGGCATATATAACAAACAATCACCGCAATAATGATCGATTGTTATTTGCAATGCCCAAAGACAGGTTGTATAGCAAAAATAAAGCATAGAATGGTATAATTCCAGTCCAAATGTTGTGCCAAATCTTTATCACAAGGCACAGGATCACGCTGCACAAGCACGTTGTGAGCTTGTAGATCTGGGGTTTTTTTGCCACGCCTGGAACATATTAAGCTGCAATCACGCAGCCCGTTAAATCAATAACCAAAAACATGCATATCCATATTTTTTCCAGGACCCTTGATAAATTCCTGGACCCTTAATGAATTCCAAACCTTTTGAAAAGGACTGGAAAATGTTTTTTCTAATTCCAAATTATTTCATGTGGGAATCCTGTACAGTGTGCAGCATTAGCGAAAGCTCTATTTCCTGGATGATCAATAGCATTAACAACCATTATAGTAAGAAGAGCTAAGGCCAAAGCTGCAGTGCTGTATAAATGACCTCTACCTGTGCTTTGTGCTGCAGGGCCAGGCTGCAGTGCTGTATAAATGACCTCTACCTGTGCTTTGTGCTGCAGGGCCAGGCTGCAGTGCTGTATAAATGACCTCTACCTGTGCTTTGTGCTGCAGGGCCAGGCTGCAGTGCTGTATAAATGACCTCTACCTGTGCTTTGTGCTGCAGGGCCAGGCTGCAGTGCTGTATAAATGACCTCTACCTGTGCTTTGTGCTGCAGGGCCAGGCTGCAGTGCTGTATAAATGACCTCTACCTGTGCTTTGTGCTGCAGGGCCAGGCTGCCTTTCTCCAGCTGACTCTGCAGACGCCTCAGCTGTTCCTCAACCTCCTCAAGCTCAGACTGGTGTCTGCTGGTCTGGGTGTGGAGCTCCCCCTGCAGGCCACAGCTGGAACAACAACCATAATCTCAGCATTAAAGAAAATAAAAAATAAAAATACAATACTAATAAAACCTGTGACAGTGGGTGTTTAAATTTCTTTTCAAGTGACTGTAAAATGAGTACTAGTGATTTGAAATGTTCTCAAGACACATCCTCCTTTATTATTACCATAATCATTAGTCACAATTAGTCTTCTTGGAACAAAATCACAGTTTATTTCTAATTCTCATACAGTATCAAATACTGCCAAATGCAACAGCTTGTAAATGTGGAAACAATTTACACAACAATGGACTCATCAAGTAGGTGTATTGGCAGGAAATATCCCATCTCTGACAGAAAGATGCACAGGCAAGCAAAACCTACATGGTGTTGTCTAGTTCCAGCAGCCGTGTGTTCTTGTGGTGTTTGACCTGCTCGAGGGTGGACACCAATTCACCGACGGTGTTCTCCATGTCGGCCAACATCACCACCACGTTGCTCTGCTCCTCCACCTCCTCACGGGTCACGGGCACACGGGTGAAGGCGCTCGTCTCACTAAACAAACCTTCACTGACCTCCGGGGAGTCTGAGCAAAATGAATACAGTGCAAATCAGTTTATTATTTATTTCCATTTTTTTTTATAGACTCATCCATTTGTAGCAACTCATCCATATTGTATCAGTGGCACTAAGGGCAACACAGGACAAACAATGCCCACAGGATTTAAGAGGCAGAAACCATCTCATCCGACCGAAACATTGGTTAACGGTGTAGTACTGTACCTGCTGGGATATCAGGAGTTGCCATGTTTGTGTCTGTACCCATCTCTGTGGTCAATGCCTTCATAATGCTGTCCACAAAGGAAAGGGGGGGATGGCGACGTTCAGCAGTAGCAGATGACTGGGGTCCTTCATCCTTGCAGTGTTCTGGTTTCTGGAAAGTTAAAATCCATAATTTAAAATTTAGCAGAAAGAGGTAGAGGGGGAAATTCAAGTCAAAATGTCTATCACTAAATTCACTGAAAATAGCCAGCGGTAGCCGCTATTTAGAGTGACGACTCGAGTACAACCATTGTGTTTGTTTGGCCTTCATAGGCCTTAGTAGTAATGTTGTCTGCGTTACCATATCATGAAGCGCTGCATGGAGGTCATTGGTGACTCCTCTGAGTGTGTGGTGGAGCAGGGTGACATCATTGCCAGCCTGAGCCAACTGTCCCCCCAGTTCCTGTTGAACAGCAGCGGTTCTGGATCTCGCAGCCTCCATCTCTGTCTGCAACTCATCCCTCTCAAGCCTGTCGAAACACACAAATGATTAATTTCTCATTGAGAACCCAGGAGGTCATTTTAAGAACCCTAATTCAGTGCAATGTGACTACTCCCTCAGCAGCCACTGTCAAAGGTGCCACAGAACAGCGCAGGTAACCTCTAACTAAACTGTAGAAGACAGTGATTGCACTAGGCAGGTCCAGTGTGAGAATGTGTAATTATTTGATTTGAACAACAGAGAGAATACAACTGAACACACACACGTCACACGCAGACGAAAGATGACGGATAACTGTTGTACCGGTGAGGTAAGAAGCCCTAGGAGGGCTTATAAGAGAACCTCACCGTTCCCATTATATATATTAATATTTAAATAAATAAACAAACAGAAGTATAAGAAATATATATGTGCAATGTGCTGAAAGGAGCTTTTGTGCTCAAGTAAAAGAAAAAAGAAGGTTCATACAAACAATCCAGACTTGGCAGTCACAACGATGTTTAAGGTGCCTTACTGAAGATGACTGAGAGCTGCTTTCAGGTCCTCACACTGGATGTTCCTCTCCCTGAGGCCCTGCAGATGGCTCCGGAGGGAAGCTTCCGTCTCTGCAACCTGATCTCTGGTCAGCTGAGTCTCCATCTGCATGAACTGACCCAAACACGCAACAGCAGATTATAGCATAAAACAATCACCTTGACATTTAAATTAAATTGTGTGATTCCTCTGCCAGACAGAAGTGCTATAGAACTCAAATCAATCTGAATTCAAGAGACAAAGATTCCAGAGCAGCCAGTTTGGACTGAGATGTTGATGCCCATTTCTGCACTAATTGTTTTCAGTCAATTTCCATCTGGCAGATGACAGTGTAAAATAGATACTCTCTCAAAGATAGACACACTCCTACCTCGTTCTCCTCCTTGAACATTCTGAGCTGTGAGTGGACGTCTTTTAGCTCTTCAATCTGTAGGCTTTGTGTATGAGAGAAGGTCTGCAGCTGTCTTAGCTGCTCCTCACTGTTGGCCAGAGACTGACTCAACTCACACACACGCTGCTCTGACTGGGACAAAGATACCGCCAACCTACAAACAAACACCAAGGAAATAGCATTTAACAAAATTCTCAATATGTTGTTGCAGTAAGCCGTAAGGCAAAAACATATATATAGAGAAAATGAGAGCTCCTCGGAGCACAGATCTCCGGCTCTGCCAAGTCAGGTAGGTTGTTATTGTGGGCCAGCGATGTTTATGGAATATGAAAAATATTACAAATACAATGTATACAATGTATACAATACAAAACAAAAACAAAAATCGGGTAGATCCGGCTTGATCACATGACTAGAGAGATAATATGTACCGATTTGCTAGCCAACGTCAAAAATGTTTTGCAAAAATCTGGTGGCACTAGGGGTCGGCGATATGGTGATAAATATCATTGAGACAATACAATGTCTCCACGGTATGCCTTTTCAGAGATATTGTATATATCGTGATACAGGAAAGAAAATTCTATGATTTGGAGTTCTATACCTTAATTTATACTTTATATTTATACTGGTGGTTTTGTTTTCCGTATTTTGGTCTAAATGTTCAGTTACTCCTTTTTTTGTTACCTTGTAGGTGGTTGTACTGAAAAATAACCATGGAAATCAACATGAAAAAGAATTGTGATAACATTGTGCATTGTGGGGTTGAAACTGACTGATATTATATTTTTCCATATCGCCCACCCCTAGGTGGCACTGTAACAGGCCGATCTGAACAATTTGGGGCAGTTCTGTTCTGGCATCCAGGGAGTCTCATGTCGATCGGCCACAATGAGACCTAAAGTACATTTGATGAGATCCTCTTCGATTGATTGATTGATTGAAATATTTATTAACAGTTTGCAGAATTACAGTACATTTCAAGCACAAACTCAATACAAAGACTGTTAACTGTGAGTGGACGACCCAATTAAGCATTACACTTGTTTACAACAGGGTCCACATTGTTCAATTCATCAAAACATTTAGAGACGTACAAATAGACACTTCTATGTAGTTAAAGAACAGAACAGGAATTCATCATAAAGGAAGCAAAAAGGGAAAAGAAACATATACAGTGAGGGGAAAAGGGGTGGGATTCAGATTTTACAGGGGCCAGTTTCAAATTGCAGCTGTCCGTAGGTGCCCTTTGAGAGCGGTCTTGAAGGAGTCAAGGGATTCACATGTCTTAATGACTGTTGGTAGGGCGTTCCACATCTTTGTGGCATAGGAGCGAAAATAATTTAGTCCCTTGTTTGTGCCGAATCTGGGTTGTACATGGTTTGTTGCACACCCTCTGGTGTTGTGGGTGTGGACTTCGTTTACATTAAGGAAGTATCTAGACAGGTACATGGGTATCTTGGTGGTGTATCGAATCTTGTGGACCAGACCCATGATGCTGTACTCTGTCGTCGACCCTAAGCCATCCCAGCCTGTCAAAGTGGGCAGGGGTTCGGTGGGTTCGGGGGGTGAGGCCAAGTAGGAGCTTGACCAGTTTGACCAATAGTAATGGTTAGGAATTGCATTCTGAGAGAAACGGAATCATTACTCACTCATCTGCTCTTGCGTTGGCTTGCTTGACGTCCTCCCATGACTTCTGCAACCTGACACAAAACTAGTGCTTAAAAAACACAAGTAAACAAACGCATTGCAAAGGAACAGTAATCTGTGTTCCCAAGGCCAGAACTAAATGCTGTGACTGAGTGACACACCAAGCAATCATCGTCTGTAGAATTTCTCAAGGTGCACAACAGTGTCATCAGCTGACCATTGGTGCAGTGTGTCAACAGTCTCCACACAGCTACTTATTAAACACATTTCACATCTGACACAACTAGGGATGCTCCAATCACGTTTTTGGGGGCCGATCCCGATCACCGATCTTTTTTTTTTAAGATCGGCCGATTCCGATTCCGATCTATAATATTTTTATTAACTTTTTTTTACTTAAAACCTGGCAACCCGCGCCCCGCGGTCATTTTCCGCTAACCTGAGCGGGGCTCCCTAGCCTGCTGGAGGGGCTCCCATCATCCCATGCACCCTCGAGAGAAAAAAAAAGGGAAAAAATGCAGCCTTGAGCCTACCAATGTAACGTTGTGGTCTTGTGGAGCTGCTTGATCACCTCCTCCTCCTGTCCTTAAATTGCCAATACCAATAAATCCACACTAAAGTAGTGAATACTTCCACAGCCTAATCAATCTGTCAATCTTTGTCAACTCAGCATGTGTTGACAACCAGTGGCGGAACAACATTGGGCCGGGCCGGGGGGTGAGACAGCACGACCGGGCCTCACCGAACCTGACTCCTCCTCCTCCTCCTCCCCCCCCCCCCCCCCCCCCCCAACGGAAAAAAATAAGAATTTACGCAAACAGTTGCTGCTAATTTGAGCAGGCGTGCATACACTGCATGAACGAGAGAGGAGTTATGTGTGTGACTCTGTGAGGAGCTGATCAGTCACAGGGAAAGTGTTATATTTTGACTATTATTTATGCTACATATTATTGATTGCGTCTGTGTCTGTGACATTGCGCAGCAGTGCACACACACGGAGAGAGAGAGAGAGAGAGAGAGAGAGAGAGAGAGAGAGAGAGAGAGAGAGAGAGAGAGAGACGTAGAGAGAGAGAGAGAGAGACGTAGAGAGAGAGAGGTGCTGCGTTGTTTTGTGTCTCCAGCAGAGTTTGTAGTGTCTCCATCTCTCTCTGGAAGAGGTTGACCATGAACTCTTTCACCGAGCTGAGGCGCTCCAACACAAACAAATCTGACGCTAAGCTCCACACTACAAACACTGTGTAAAAAATAAATAGGCTACTCATCTTTGTGTTCTGTTTCACCGTATTGCTGAGTGACGCACACAGGGAAAAGCAACAAGAAGGGGTTTAGTAGCGAAAAAGTCAGTTGTGGAGAAAAGGAAGTCCACACAAGTCCTCACAGAGTGATTAGCCTATGAGTGCTGCCACTTTAGGAGCGTGGCTGAGGATGTCTGTTGGAGAGTGTGAGACAGACTCCACGGTGCTTGTACAGTCCAGCGCAGTACATTCTCATCAGACATGATATTTTGCTAAAGTGTAGGCTATTATAGGCTATATAAGCTCTGTATCTGGTTAATTGCGGGATTCGCGGGGGCCCGCTGGGTGAAGACGTGAGTGCTCTCTCGCTCTGTCTCTCTTTTCTCTCCCTCTCCCTGGTTTGTGTGGGGGGGAGATTTTAGTTGCGCTGCCTTCGACAGCGCTATATTTCTCCAGTAGCGGTGCCGAACCGAGAAAGTGACACAATATTTTGGATGTAAAACTGCGCAGATTTTTGCTTTGTTGATCGGTTTCGCGGATCGGTGGATTTTGCACGGCCGATCCGATACGATCGATCGGTGATCGGCCACGATCGATCGGCCACGGATTGATCGGAGCATCCCTAGACACAACTGATATCCCAAAGTTAGTCTGTTGTAGTTAGGACAAGTCAGTTTGGTATGTACTGTAGGGGCCTTAAGAGAGTTTGGTGTAGGGGCCTTTAGATTGGCCGTGCTAAGTCTACTAGTTAGATCAATTTGCATGGCATCTAAATAATTATTTTCCTAAATAGTGAATGGAAACATCCCAAGCATAATAACAGTTGTCAAAACAGCATCCACTCAAGGTGATCTTACTTGGCAACATGTTCATCAAGTCCTTTCTCCAGGAAGGCAAAGGACTCCATGTAAGAGGAGACCGTGTCATTGAGATCAGTAACCTTCCTCTCCAACATGGCTCGCTTCTCTTCTCCCCCACTCAGTTTCTCATGCAGCACGCCCATCTCTGAAAGTAAAGTAAGTAGACAAGTTAGGTGTACCGTCGTCTCAAAACTCTTTGGGAAAAGACAGTTACTTAGTACTGCTAGCTCATTCCAAGTTCTTTTTCAGCCTAATTATCTGGCTCAATATGATAACAATTATTTCAGTAGATTTATTATCATCATCATCATCCATGATTATTTTCATCTGAAAGGTTGCATCACTGTTGTGTTCAAGAAAGGTCACAAATTATACTGTAAATTAGTCCACCTCCTCTCCATCGCCAAAATCAAACCATTTCTTTCCACACACAACCTCGAAATAGTCATCCATTATAGGACGCCCTCTAAAACGAGATGCTGCATCTCAAGGGGCCATCCTCTCAATCAAAGTCTGACAAATTCCATGCACTCATATCATCCCGTCTAGATTATTGTAAATCTACACCGGAATTAGTCAGTCATCCTTATCCCGTCTCCAAACTGGTGCAAAACACGACTGCCAAGACTCCTGACTGGCATCAGGAGGATCATATCACCTGTCCTGTTCTCACATGTCTCCCCCCTGCTCCGCTCCCTCCACTGGCTCCCGGTCGCTGCCCGCACAGAATACAAAACTCTGATGCTGGCATTCAAAGCAACCAAAGGTATGGCTCCCCCATATCTTACAAGTATGATTGAACCCTACAAACCCTCCCGCGCACTCAGATCAGCCAACGCAGGGAAGCTGGAAGTACCCTCACTAAAAACGCCGGGACAACGCTCCACACGTCCCAAACTCTTCTCCCTTCTGGCTCCAAAACTGTGGAATGCACTTCCCATTGCAGTCAGAACTGCAGCATCACTCCCAATCTTCCGCCGTAGCCTGAAAACCCACCTTTTCAGACTCCATCATGGCCCATAGCACTTACCCTAACCCTTTAGATAGCATTTCTGTTGGCTTAGATAGCATTTGACACAGACTTATAGCATGTTATGTAGACAGCACTATAATTGTATTGTATATAGTCATAGCACGCCATAGTACATATTAGGCATGTGAATCTCGTCTCATCTCACGATTCGATACGCATCTCGATGCACTGCCAGCGATACGATACTTTAGCGATACATGGAATCTCCTGGCGATACGATGCGATACGATTCTCCCTCTTCCCGATGCGATGCGATTTGATGGCGATTCAATTCTGGACATTGCGATACGATACGATTCACCCCTCTACCGATATGATGCGATTTGATGGCGATTCAATTCGGATTTATATTAAAGCTCTATTAATTTCCCAAAACATGTAAAAACTATAAATGCATTACATTTAAATTCAAAGCAATTTATTGTTTTACTGTAGGTTAGTATTATAGCTCTGCATCTTATAGAATTCTGTAAGTAAACAAAGGGTCTGCTCGTTATTGTGGAATTGTTAGATTACTAATAATCATAGGCTATAGTATAATTATTATATCTCAAAGGTCAATTTGAGGTTTTGAGTATAGAGGGTTCAAGAGATTAAAATGTAATAGCCTATTGTTCATCAATTAATGTTACCAACATATAAATAGAAAAGAAACAAATAAACAAAACAAAAATTACAGGTCACACTTGTAGTGCTGTCAAACAAGTCTATGTCTAGTTTAATCTGCAACAGTGTTATAATATAATTGCCTATGTATAGTGGGGGTCCCTACTTGATCTCTCACTCTAAGCTAAGTGGTCCTTGGCTTGACCTGAAAAACATTGAAGACCCTGGCCTGCATGTATTATTAACGTTATAAATACATAGCAGATGTACAAGCTCACAACGCGTCTCATCCACGCCCGCTGTGAGCTTGTGGATCTGCAATTGTAGGCGTGCGACACCGTCTTGCTGCAGAATATAAATAAGGCTTCTATCCCAGAGAATAGCAGGGGAAAGCTGGACAGTGTAAAGTTGTGCAGCAAGCAGTACACCCTGCTGTGGCGGCGTTGTTGTTGTTCTACACGTGTGTGCAGACTGCAGAAGCTTTCTTTAATTACAAATTGATGATGATCGCGACGCAGATTTCAGATTTGCGTCGGATAATCAGCTGTGGAGTGTGGATCATTACCAGCAGTCCAGCACGCAGCGCTACAGTGAAAAGTCAACTGATCGACGGACAAAGCTACTCGGACAGCTATTTTATAAAGCTAAAGGTGGTGCTTCTTGTTTAATGCGTGGGGCTCACTTCTGTTAGTCGCGGGTGCTATAGCCTTGTCTCAACGTGTCTACTTCACCGTCGTACGGTAGCTTCTGTTCACTGACTGTGGGCACGTTCGGAAATACCACACCGGAGCACACTCTCCTATTAGTTTGCATTGCACAGTGGGCTCAGTGCGCTATTTCCGAACGTGCCCTGTGTGTGCGCTGCGAGAGACCTTTTTTTCTCTTCCTTTTCTGATGGGCCGTTGAATGCGCCTCGGAAACACAGGATAGGGTGAAATTTACCATGAAAAAACGGTGCAACCACGGATTTTACCGATGCAAGCACTCCGCGAACGATGCATCGAGATTTCACCCGTCAATTTTACCGATACACAGTGAATGAACCGATTCACTCGCATCGCGCACGTCATAATCGATGTATCGATAGGTATCGATTATTTTCCACATGCCTAGTACATATGTATAGCATAGTAGTGAATATGTATAGTTTATTATGTATAGTGTATGTATAGTTTCATCATATAGATATTCCACTGTTACCTTCTTAGCTTACGCATGTCTCATGATAAATGCTTTTATGTGATGTATTCCCATGCTTTTGTTCTTGCTTAAATGTAAGTCGCTCTGGATTAAGAGCGTCTTCTAAATGCCTAAATTGTAAATTGTAAATTGTCCTGGCCTCTCTCCACTGGCTGCCGGTCCGGTTCAGAATTAAATTCAAAACCATTCTTTTTACATACAAAGCAGCACTAAACGGACTGGCACCATCCTACATCTCTGACCTCCCATCATATCCCTCCTCCATTAGGACCCTCAGGTCAGCAGACGGGCAACTCCTAGAAATTATAGCGACAAAGAAGATGCTCAGGGGCGACCATGCCTTTGCCGTCACAGCTCCTACATTATGGAACAGCGTTCCTCTTGCTGTCAGATCTTCCCCCTCCGTTGAGAGCTTTAAGTCCAGGCTCAAAACATTCTTATATTCACAAGTCTTTTAGTCCCCCTGATGCTCTTGCACTTTTATACATAGGATATGATTGCCGTGTTGCGTTTAAACTGCACTCAACGTTTTTATTTCTACTGTACCATATGCATTGTTTTTATTGCTTTATTTTACACTGGTGAATTGCATTGCACTGTATTGTATTGTTTTTCTCTAACCGGTGAAGCACTTTGGTACGATGAGTCGTTTTTAAATGTGCTATACAAATCAAATTGATTTGATTTAGTCTTTTTCAATACTGTACCTGAGGTCATGATGGTCAACTGGAGTTTCAGATCTCCAATCTCCTGAGTGGCATCATGAAGATTCAAATGAAACTGGTCCAGCTCCTCTTGAACCTGTGGATTTAATCAACATTTTAAAGACATTTTTTATCCTTGCTTAAGAGCTCTCCTAGGAAGCTCTTCATAGAGTATCCCACATGATTGAGAAAACATCCTGACCTGTTCCCGTGCCTCTTCAGCTTGGTATCTCTCGGTCAGACTCTGGTCTCTCTCACTCAGGGCAGCTGCTGCCTTCTCATTCAACTTCACAAGCATTGGAATGCTCTTCTGGAGAAGGCTTCTGGCTGCTTGGAGCTAGTATCAAATACAAATGTTATGTTGGTTTTATATTATGAACAACAATAATAATTAATAATAATCATAATATTAAAATGTAGCCCTACCTCTCCAGTGAGAGTGGTGTGATCACTGGTGGTTCTAGTTAAAAGCTCAGATGCTGAATTGAGGGACTCCACATAGGCCTTGTTTAGTGCAACCTGCATAGATAATGGATAACACACTCACAGCTAGGCTAGGGGCTCACAATGTGCCGTGATTCCGTGAAGTGATTGCACAATGGTTGTGTAAAATATCTAAAATATTCCATCTACAAGCTCGCAAAAAGAAAATACAGGGTTATGCGATTAATGAGTCCAATCAATTACAAATAAAAATATGTAATAAATAAAAAACGATGAAAGTAAGATAGAAGCAGAATCTTCACCTGCTCTGGGTAAGTCTTGGTCAAAGCAGCCATGAGGTCTTTTTGAGAGCCCAAACTCTCCTCCAGCTGGGAGATCTGCTTTGCACTGTGTTCTCTCAGTTGCTCCATCACACTGAAGGCCTGGAAAGAAAACCACAGCACACTTTAGATTTTAATGCACCTCAAAGAATGTGTTAAACCATGAAATTAATACTCATCTATTCTCCACCAGGAACGGCATCTTACAAAATACATCCTTTGTGCGGAATCTGATGGCAATTTCACATTCAGGTACTGTCATTTCTATACCATACACAACAAGGAGATTTTCTTAGAGATTTAGAAGTTGTAGTAGTCTGTATAGGTAGTCTTGCAAGTAGTCAAAGTCAAACGGGTTGTGGTGTTTTGGGACTTGCCACATCTTTGGCTGTGAAAGCGTCCTCCATTTGCTGCCTCATGTCCTCCCTCTCCTGCAGTGTGTCACGGACCTTCTGAATCATCCGTGTCTGGGACTCCTTCACTTTGGCACACAGGGATCTCATCTGACCATACTGCGCAAAAGGCAATATACAAGTCAATTAGACTCACCTAATACAAGCCAAGTACTACAATTTACAATAACAGTACTAACTAGAAAAAGTGCCCTTCTGGGCACAGGTCTCCACCAGGTTATCCACAGATCCGTGCAGTTAGAGGTAAAAACACTTTTCGGCCAGTTATAGCGCCACCTTGAGGCTGAGTTGAAATTGTTCATGTGGCATTTCGTCCTCGGCCTAGTGGGAATGTGCATGCACAATTTCACGGAAATCACGCGATGTGTTCATGATTTGCAGCATTTTGTTTGAAACTGAGCACTCCTGTGAACTTTGGAAGCCAATCTTAACCAATCAGGATGGAGTCTGAGAAATCTGAAAGACCCGTTTCGTTGAATGGCTCTAGAGAGACTGTGTACTAATTTGCGTGATGTTTGGACAAAATCTGTAGGTGTACTGTGAAAAAACTTGTTTTGCACAAAGCGGCCTCCTGGTGGCGCTATAACAGGCCGTTCTGGAAAGTTTGGGGCAGAGGTTCATGGTTGGCATCCAGGGAGTGTGTGTGCAAAATTTGGCATCGACCGGGTTAACGGTGGCCGAGATTAGCTGTTCACGGACGGACACACGGACGGACACACGGACGGACGGACACACGGACGAAGTGCAAAACATACTCTCCCCACATGCCTTCGGCCTGGTGGAGACAATAAGTCATGTCTAGTGTGCAGGTTAATTTTTTTATTTACTATACCATCTATTCTTCTGCAATATTTCCCCACCCTCTTTATAGAAACAGGAGATAGGCTCCTGCTCTATGGGTCTCATGGCTCGGCAAGGCTTTTACCATGCAGAAATGATATACTTTTATTGTTCATTAAGGAATTTACGGATAAGAATCATTCAGTTTGTCGTTTCTCCTCCAAGATCTTTTCCATCTATCAATTACACAAATTTAGGAACAATATTCCACCAGAAGTGATAGTTAATTTATCCTTACCTGTGTGACAAGGCTTTGGTGGTCCTCTCTGACCACATCCCCCGTGTGTTTCATGTTGGCAAGAGCTGCTTCTGTGTCCGTTGTTAAAGAGGTCTTGCAGCACACAAACAAACAAAAGGAGATTTCATACTTTTCATAATGCAATGTTGTAAACATAAGATATGTTACAACATAACTTTCATCATGCATATGTTCCAAACGGCTTTGTTTTTATCCCACGATTTTGTAACCCATTATTTCACCCAGTGTCAACCTTATCCTGGGCTCTACACACCCTCTGCCAACCTGGGGAGAGCAACGGGCTGACCTCATGCTTCCTTCAATGCATGAGGAGTCCAAGCTGCTCCAGTACATTATCATTCATTTTGTAGTTTATTTTACTGCAATTAAATATTTTAGATTAAATTGAATAATAAGAGACAATCAGCAGCTAAATCAATTAGGAAAATAATCATGTTTTGATGGTTTATGAGTGCATTATGAATAGGCCAATTAATGTTTATTTTTATTTCCCAATTATAGCAATAATATTATGAGCTTGACTGAGACTAACTCAGTCTCAACATATTTTATTACTAAATAAATAAACAAGTGAAAATATATTCCATTTTAAGTCATAAGTCTACTTGTAGCTTAAGCTAGATTTATTTATATGGTTGACTATGAATTTGATTTTGTGTGAACATTTATTGAAGGCAAAAAAATCCCTGGTTGACATAAAGCACTGTCCAACTGCCCCATTGGACCTCCATTCGCAGCAGCCCTACATGTTAAATGTGTGTTTCTCACCATGGTACGCCTGGTGTCATGTATAGACTGAATGAGCTTCTGTAAAGAAGACTCATCCAACTCCAACTCGCCAATCTTGCCCAAAGCCGTAATATACAGGTCTCTGTATGTGGTGGTCTGTTGAAAATGAAAGAAAATGTCCATTTAACTACCGTTAAACAACAGATAAACAAGACAACGTAAGTGACGACCGTTACACAAGTCAGATCTGACTTCAATCAACAAACTGCTGTAGTTGTCTGGCAGATTCCAGATCTTTTAATTGAAGACATTTAGACGATTCAATGTCTAATTAAAATTACTTTTAAACACCAATTTATCAATATAGTTTGACAAATTGTTAAAGTAACCATTTTAAATTAAACACTTCAAATTAACCATTTAAATGGAATACCGGTAGATAAATGTTTCTAATTAAGTAACCATTAAGCACTCTAAATGGAATAAAGAATGATAAATAGCTGATCCTTGAGCCTTGTAGATCAGCTCTTTTCCAACTAGGCATTTAAACCTTTAACATGGAGAACCTAGCCCTACAAGCAGAACCCAATGGTACTGAAGTTTCTGACATTTTTGAGACCCAGACCATGGGGTTTTATTCCACCTCCACCCTGCCACCGGGTACGCACACTAAATAAACGTAAATACCTTTGGATAAGTCCTTCTGCACTCTTTGACGGCTTTTGTTCGTTTGAGGGCTTCTGAATTTGTGAACTATAAGTACCTATAAATACCGCTGCGAATATCTTCCTTCCTTGTTTATTGACACGTCATTGTACCGCCTATCTGGCTAGCTAGTGGCTATAGCTATGACAGAGCAGATCAGAGGCAGGAATGTAGCCATGCACAAGCCAACCGCACATCGGGAGGCGGTACAATAAACGGTAAACAAACAAGAAGAATCAAAGCGACCAAATCGGTCAAACAAAAAAAATAAAAATACTTAACGGCTTCCGCGACACAAGAGAATTCGCAGCGGTATGTATAGGTACTTATAGTTCACAAAATCAGAAGCCCTCAAACAAAAAGAAGCAGTCAAAGGGCGCAGACACGACGTTATGACGATATTTATGTCCGCGTTCTATCATTTCAATACGGAAATATAGATACGCACAGGGACCCTACGCAAAGTGACATCCAAATTTCTGAAAATCTTTACGGAGGGTTCCGAGAGGGGCTATGGAGAACCATGAATTGTCCATATTTCAGTAGTCTTTTAAATTCTTAAAGTAATTTTCAATAAACTTAACATTTCTAACTTTGTCTAATAATTTTGTAATTTATACTTTAAACACAAATGAATTAATTTCCCCCAAACACTGTCAAGTGTGTTCTTTTGGGATGCCAAGCAAAAGCTCCACTACCGAGTTTTGACTGCACAATGACACATGTATATACAGTGTATCATTGTTGTTGAGTAGAAACCTTGTATGTCCAAAACCCTTTTAACCTCGTTTAAAAATATGTTTTAAAATTGTGAAAATAGCCGATCTTCAAGCTAACGCATCGCATAGTGACACGTTGAGCTTGTAAATGTGCCATTTATTATTTCTGTGCAACACTGTTGTACAGTAGGGCATTATTTATGAAAAAACTAAAAGTTGAAAAATGGAGATGATACAAGGTTTCTGTCCCACACACACACACACACACACACACACTAGTTACTCTAATCACTATGCAACAAACCTGGCTGAATTCAGTGTGTTCAGTCTGGACCATTTGGTCCCTGAGGTCAGAGGGCGCAGGGCCTGTACTGGCAGCGGAGCCGTGTAGCCTGGCTGATGTCAGCTGTTGCACCAGGGCCTCCACCATGATCATAGAGGACCTTAGCCTCTGTTCTAGCTCTTGTTTTGACTGAGACTCCAGGCTGCCGGGGGGTACACTGAGACCAAGGAATGAAAGAGACCGGCAGAAACAGTAAGTTGTCGCAAAACAAGTTGTGACATGCGACATTTACATAAGCCTACAGTAGGAACTCAATTTTGATCAAGCCTTCGTCAAGTTGAGAAATGTTCTCATCTCTAGTAAAGTTCCTTAGATATTTAGCTTTTGACTTGATGGCATTACATTTTTCTGCATTTCATACAAATTAACATATTTTAATCAAATAACATTAGTCCATTATGTACCATTACCTAGATTTAACTCTACATGGGGGAATAATACTCACTTCCATAGGAGAGAATCTGTGATAGTGCAGTTATCAACCATGGAGAATTCCCGCTTTCTTTCAAACTGGCCTGATGTATTTAGACTGTGGTCGACCAGCTTCACAGGACTGGTGCCCACACACATACTGTGGCTCGCTGTGGGAGTGAGTGTGATTGATCAGATTTAAACGATTATCCCCAATCTTATACACCAGTGATTGACATTTAGACTTTGACATAATACTTTAACTACTTAAATATTATCTTGTTGCTCAACTTGAATGCCTGTGCATTAATGTTTGCATGTTTACATTTATATTTGTGTTCCACGCCTGGATGCCAAAGCAAAAAAAAATTGGATAATTGAACACGGCACCTGAATAATTTTGGTTAAAAACATCGTGTGCATTATATCCCTATAGAGCGTCGCAGTCCCGCCCCCTTTCATGACGACGCCAGGCTCAGGAAATGAATCCCAATGCATTTTTCCCATAGACATTTCAAAAGGTATTTATTTAAAGACCTTTTAAGCGTCGTACGAAGCCAACTCGAGTCGTGACAAATCATGACAATAAACACAATATTTTGGACCAAACTAATAATTACAAAGAAGAAAAACAACAAAAAAAGTGTTGTAACCTGCCATTTCTTTCTACTTTCTAATTCTTTGTTTGGCCCAAAACATTGTGTTTATTGTCATGATTTGTCACGACAAGAGTTGGCTTTGTCCGCAGCGTAAACGTCTTTAAATAAATACTTTCTGAAAATGAACTGAGATTTCTTTTCTGGGTCTCTCGAGGGGGGGCGGGACTGCGACGCTCTATAACGGTCGCGGACAGCAGTACCTGGTGCTGCAGATGGAGCCTGAGCTGAGATGGCAGTTGTGGAGGCACCCAGCTTCCCTGATGCCATGATGAGGAACTCTGCCATCTGCCTGAGCTGCTGCTGCAGGGGACCATTAGTAATAGATGGAATATCCACCAACACTACCGGTTCATTCTCTGATTGAGCAGCTGCCGCTACACCGGGCTTCTCCTTTGTATCTCTGACTATGTCTTTGATTGGTGCCATCAGGAGCTTAAAACTGACCCTTTTACCAATTGCTGTGGAGTTAAGTAATGGTCGTGGCATTGGGCTCTCCAAAGGCCCAGGCCAGGGCCCTGAAGGGGGGAACGGAGACAAAACGCTATTTTCCCATTCCACTGCAGACTCTTCAGCCAAGGCTTGAACTAAGGCTGATTCTCTGCTAATCAGTACTCTGGCTTGCGGGGACCCCTTGATGACTGGACTCATGAGCTCAAACTGCAAGGTATGTGCTACAGAGAGAATCTCTGGCAGTGACATCAGAACATCAGAGTCATTTTCAGCACACAGCTTTTCGAAAGAGTTGGGGAGAAACTGCCCATCATTTCCAGACAATCCCAGAGCACTGTCATATGCACCGCTGGACTCCAGAGCTACACTTCTTGAAGGCATAGTAATGCCATGTTTTAGATCATTCTCTTGCACCAGTGATGGTGTTGAACTCCCTGGAGCTCCAAGTTCACTGCAGTTCAACTCTCTGTTGTCAAGCAGGTTAACAACTGCATGTAAAGAAGCTTGTTTAGGGGTTACTTGAATTGGACAGTTGACATTTACATTATTCACCGACTCATTGAATAATGCTTTTTCCAGTGGAGGTGCACGGGCAGCTAATAGGTTGGAATCTAGTACACCGCCATCATTTTCAAAATGACAGTGGCCTGAGTGCAACATGCTGCTGTCCACATGTAGTTTGGGGGTTTCTTGAATTTGACACTTAAGATCATGATCATTAACAAACTTAAGTGACATGTTTGCCAATGACGTCAAACTGATAGCTCCCGGATCTAGTGCAGCACCATCTCTATTCACTTGACAGTGCAGGTTTTCAGATTTGTCATGTATAGGATCCATTGGTATAGCAATAAGTGCACCGTCATTGCATGGGAGCTGCTGTAAAATGACCAGCGGTGATGGGAAACCAGATAAAGGGTCATTCCCGTGTGTCAGGTGTGGCACTTCAACATCTCCTTCTGCACACGTGACCGGTTTGAATGGGACATCTTCCTGACTGTCAATTTGGCCATTAGCCAATTGCATATTACCAATTGGTTCTACCTCATTCAGCTCATCATGACAGCCTGGTAATGGCTCCTTGAATTGGGAAAGATCACAACTTGGAGAGGATAAGCAGTAGGGGTGATCTTTATGGTTATCGCTGGACTGTAGATTAGGGTCGGTCACAAAAATGCTAAAATTCACACTGCAGTCATTTGGCTGGTCACTGCCGTTCATAACCTCATCAATCACTACAGGAACTGTCTCATCTGCTTGCACAGTGTAATCTGCAACCTCAATTTCACCTCCTGTGCAGACAAATGATTTTAAAGTGATATCACATATTCCACTAACAGGTTCTTCAGTACAAGCTGATTCTCCAGAGAACACATCAAGGGGGGCAGTAGAAGTCAGCTCAAGACCTTCACTGTTCCAGTAAGGATGATCTGCATGCTCACCACAGTCATCTACAATGAGGCTTGGAACAACACTGTCATGCAGTAAGCTGCATTCTCCAAGCTCTGGCACAGGTAGAGGAATAGTTTCATCCGATAGCCTGGTGGTGATGTCTGAAACTACAACCTCAACTGACTCGCAGATGACAGATGTAAGCATGTCTTCTACAAAGCCACTGCAGGCAGTGGGGGAAATTCTCGGAGAATTATCCAAGTTCTCGGAGACTTCACTTGTGCTTGAAGGCTCACTGAGAGGTCCCGTGTTGACGGACGCAGAATTTCCATCATTAGAACAATAGGGGTGTTCCATGTGGTTGTCACTTGAATGAGACATCATGCTGTCCGTCATGACTGTATCTTCTGGATCAGATGGGTTCATTGAAGGCTGATCATGGGGTAGAATAATACTATCTTGTGCCACTGTTGAAGGAAGGTCTGAAATCTCCACTTCAACACCAGAGCAGATGAAGGATTTGAATGTTACATCAAGTCCTACAGCTGTCTCAGTGGCAGCGGTACCAATGGTGGGTACTCTGTCAACAGTTGGGTTGGGAGAACAGACATCTGTGATGTTGTGTGGTGGAGAGCTGGTGTGGTGGTCTGGATCATAGAGTACACTCTGTTGGTTAGGAAAGAAAATGGGTGGGAAAATAATTAAAATGTGAGGGTGGCCAGGTGGATCACAGAGCAAGAGCCCATAACACATATACAAGGCTATTGTCCTTCTGGCAGATAACCCCGATTCGTATCTGACCCGAGGCTCTTTACTACATTTAAAGGTTTTATGACATTCATTTTCATTTATTTTTCTTTTTTCTTTTAGGTTTTATGACCTCAATTACACCCAAAAATCCTGAACTTTGAACATTCAGTGGATTTTCTGTGGTCTGAAGTTTTCTTTGGGGTTTGGAAGCCTTTTGAGCTACAATGAAAACAGGCAACACAGTGAAAACAGTGACATCTGCTGGCAAATCCCATTGACATATATGGGATTTGCAGGGTCTTACTCTTACATCACTTATAGTGGAGGATATTAAGTCAATATTTCATGAGAATCGTTCACTTTATGGTACAAGCACCAAAATTGGCACACGAGTGCTTCGGAACCTACTCTCTCAGAAAAGTACGTTGTCCACTTGAAAAAACAAAATGGACACCATTTTTCAAGATGGCCGCCAAATGCAATTTGTGGCGGTTCTGGACAACCGTGGGTCCGACCGACTCGAGACCGGGCACTGCACTCCCTGTGGGTGTGTGGAACGTGTGTGTCGAATTTGAAGTCGGTGGGGCGAACGGTTCTCGAGTTACGTGGATTACAGACGTACACACACACAGAATTTGTGCAATTAGCAGATCATTGGAACGGTTGTTCGCTTGGTGATACAAGCGTACATTTGCCGTGAACATTCCTTTGGTCAACTCTTTAACTTTTTAAACCGAGCCATCCAAAAATCCAATATGGCGGTGATATTTCAAGATGGCCACCAAAATTAGACTGGTTTAGCATTTCAGCATATATTTGGCTATACCTTTGTGATGTACTATACCATACTACTGTATAATACTGTACAGCACTGTAGGGCATCATACTGTACCATACTGTACCATACTGTACTGTACTGTACAGTACAGTACAGTACAGTACAGTACAGTACAGTACAGTACAGTACAGTACAGTACCGTACCGTACCGTACTGCATGGTACCATACTGTACCGTACTGTACCATACTGTACCGTACCTTACTGTATGGTATCATACTGTACCATACTGTACCGTACTGTACTGTACTGTACCATACTGTACCATACTGCATGGTACCATACTGTACCGTACTGTACCTTACTGTATGGTATCATACTGTACCATACTGTACCGTACTGTACTGTACTGTACCGTACTGCATGGTACCATACTGTACCGTACTGTACTGTACTGTACCGTGCCGTACTGTACTGTACGGCATCATACTGTACTGTACCATACTTTATGGTATCATACTGTACCATGCCGTACCGCACGTTACTGTACCGTACATACTTTACCATACTGTACTGTAACATACTATAGTGTACTGTACAGTACCGTGTGTGTGTGTGTGTGTGTGTGTGTGTGTGTGTGTGTGCACGTGCAGGGAAAAGGGGAGGGGTCGGTTAATGTGGAAATTGTAATGTAATTTGTGTCACAGTGAAATGTTGTGCAATAACAGTATGTAATACAAAAGCAATATTTGTACAGTAAATATGACATGGATGCAATGTAGTGCAGATGGATTTCTGTGGCATGCATCATTTTTTGTGCATAGAGAGATGTGTGCTAACAGAGTGATTTGGTAGGAGAAGTCGGACGGATAAACGGACATATTGCTTTGCATCCCCTATAGTAGTAGGAGCTTGGATGAGCATCAAAACTATAT
The DNA here is from genome assembly GCF_964188405.1 of Protomyctophum parallelum. NCBI lineage: Eukaryota > Metazoa > Chordata > Actinopteri > Myctophiformes > Myctophidae > Protomyctophum > Protomyctophum parallelum. Next base: position 53,575,426 of record NC_139702.1, on the reverse strand, counting down.
ATTTTAAATACTTTTCATTAGCACAATTTTACATTCCATAGGGCTGGACCACACATGGACCCCATTTGGTTTTGTTTTCTGCATCTTCCTCTGTGACCTGCCACCTTCATGTCATCTCTCACAGCATCCTTAAACCTCGTCTTTGTCCATCCTCTTACCTGGCAGCTACATCTTCAGCATCCTTCTCCCAATGTACTTTTCACATGTCTAAACCATCTCAACCTCACCTCTCTTGCTTTATCCCCAAACCTTCTAACCTGGGCTGATCCTCTAATTCAGTAATTTCTGATAATGTCCTTCCTTTTCACTCCTAATGAGAACCATAGCATCCTTAATTCTGCCACCTCCAGCTGTGCCTCCTTTTCATCAGTGCCACCGTTTCCAACCGTACGGCATGGCTGGTCTCACTACCATCGTATACATCTTCCCTCTCACTGGTAGCCTTCTGTCACAAATAACTCCTGACACATACATAATATGTCCCATATTCTCAATACATTGGCTTCCCTTGCTAGAACATTTCCATCTCTATACTCACCTTAACCTGTTACACTACTGTCTACTGTCTGGTCAATTGGTACAAATAATTTTCTCCCTCCCTCACCATCTCTCTTTGCACTTACTGTACATCTCATATAGCCCTGACCACTTCTTAGCCCACACCACCTGACATCACATCTCTCTCTTCTTACCCATCATCTAAAAAAAAAACCCAATGGGCATTGCCCATTGACATATATTCAAGTCTGTGTGTGTGTGTCTGTACATCTGTAATCCACATAACCCGAGAACCGTTCGCCCCACCGACTTCAAATTCGGTCGGACCCACGGTTGTCCAGAACCGCCACAAAAGGCCCTTTTCATTTGGCGGCCATCTTGAAAAATGGTGGTCATTTAGTTTTTTCAAGTGGACAACGTACTTTTCTGAGAGAGTAGGTTCTGAAGCACTTGTGTACCAAATTTGGTGCTTGTACCATAAAGTGAACGATCGTGTCATTAATATCCTCCACTATTACTGCCGGCAAATCAGAGCACCTGTTTGAGCCAGAAAACCCCAGATCACAGAAAATCTACTGAATGTTAAAAGTTCATGTTTTTTGGGTGCAATTGAGATTAGAAAACCTAAAAAAAATAAGAACAATTCCAAAACCTTTTTTTTTAATGTCACAATCCCTTTAACAGAATCAGAAGAGAGATACCGGAACAAGTTAGGCAAATTCAAACTTCAGAAATGCCAATACTCCCTGTAGCTGAGGGTTACTGAAAGGACTGTATACTGGTCGGAATTAGCAATCGCCCCTGAATGTCGATCAGAACAAACACAATGGACCACCACCTTGCTTCTAGACTTGAGTTTACTTCACTTTGACAAGACAGTATGACACTGACCAGTGACAGTATGGTCTGAAAATAAAAATAAATTACACACTCATCATGACTAATACAGAGCCTAAATTGCAAATTGTTAACTATATAGTGTGAAACACTGCTGAACATGTCTCATGCTAAATTGGCCATGGGGGGCGCTAGTGAGCGTATCATGGAGTAGACGTGTTTCTGTGTAGCTCTGTCAATTCCTCACTAAACTAAGTTAAAGAATATGCACTTGCCTCTTCCAAACAAAAAATGAGCGACCCAGATAAGCAGACCAACAAAGGGAAAACCTACAACACCAGAAGAACCTTCAAATTAAAGGTATATTCAGTGATTTCACTTAATTCAAATATCACTTATTTTTTTGTTTTGTTGTGATAATCCTCCCTACTATAGAGTGTGCTGGCCATATAAGGAGTTCCTCCCTGTCCCCAGTTAACCCCTGGGGGTCAAAAAACCTTAGGTTTCGTTTTTGACTCTCTATCCTGATTGGACGAAAGGCTGGGTCCCACAGCCAAAAACGAAACCTAAGGTTTTTTGAGTGAAATCACTGAATATACCTTTAACCTCCAGTCCAACTATTTCTACCGGCGGAGATTCAGACGACGACACTGCTAGCCAGTTAGCCGCATCTGCTAGCCCCAACAAGATGGATCCAGAACCGACCCTTTCCACCATCCTGACGATGGAAGGGGACATAAACACACGTTTCAACACCCTGGACTCTAAACTAAGCCTTGTTCAAACCTCTCTGGTTGACCACGCTACTCGTATTTCTGATTTGGAGCAGAGTGGAAACGACTATGAGACACGCATGGCAGAGCTCGAGAAAGGCTATAAACAACTGGCGGAGTCCAATACAGCTATGCTAAATTAGCCATGAACTAATTAACTTAATTATATAAACCATGAATACACCATAGCAACATATACTATATATATATATATTAGTTAACAAGAAAGGTATTGTAACTTGACTGAATTCAGCAAACATGACCGCAAACATTGTTGGCAAACTTGGCTTAATGTGTACAGAAACTATCAAATAAAATGCAGGCAATTAAGCTGCATGTATGTCAAATAACAGCACTCACTTTTAGTCATTTACACATATTCAAACAGTGAAAGAAAGCATGTTCTGGAACACTCGCATAAATAAAGCACAAACAAACCAAGATGGCACACTACTGAATTAACTAAACAAATAATCACAAAAAACCCACAACTAATGCTACTCGCATATCAGGAAAGACACACTGCACAGGTCCTTACTGTTGGCCAAACTGAACTAAAATGAAGCTCTGTGGCACATCAAGCTGATTGCAGTGTGCAGGCCTAAATTACTATTTGACCAATAAGACCATACAGCCTGTTAAGGAGCTAGTCTTTGATCAGTTAACTTAAGTCAAATAGCTGAGTGATCAGCACCCAAAACACCTGTGGCAATCAGGGCCTCACCACTGTGTATGCGTGTGTGTGTGTATGTTTGTGTGTGAGCACTGTCCAGGGCCTTTCTTACATCCCCACTACCCCATGCCTGTGTGCTGAACAAAGCCAAAGAAAACTGCACAGGTCAATTGCCATCTATTGTATATTGAATAGACTTTTGCTTGCATATTTGTTGTCTCTATCACTTTTACTGCACTGCTACATTGTCCAAAGATCTGAACAAAAGTATTTCAGGTCCGCTAGCCCCTCCTATATTCAGCTTTGGTGTAGATTTCCGTCTTAAACAAACATTAAATTCCCATTGACAATGAATGAGTGGAATTTACGTCATATGTAGACGCGCAAATCGGCTATTTTTGTCCCACACAAAATTGACAATGAATGGATGATGTACAATGATAAGAGCGCCCCTCACACGTATGTACCTGTACACAAGCGATAACAATAAAGAACCTTAATTGGCTTGAACATAATACCCTGTCTACCCCACCTTTCTTGTCCAATCTGAATTAAGCATAAAATGACTAATATTGAAGGCTGGGGGTATAAAGAATGCTAGCCGCAATTTGCAACTCTAGATTTTTTTTTACAATGGGTTGAATCTACAGTTGCAACAACCTCCATCCACTTCCTATTCATCTTTTTTGGTTTGTGATCTGCTTGTCTTAAATGACGTTAAACTCACCAACATTGCAGCTGCAGTCCAAGCTTGAATTATCCTCTTTCAATCTGCCGAGCTTGTTTTTCATAAAAATCCCCCGTAGACATGTTATGAGCTACTTTGGCCCAATCCCAATCCACTCCCTTGCTGACTCAATGAGCCCTCACTGACTTAGCTGCGCGTTCATGTGAAGTCTGCGAGGGCTTGAGGGATGTCCCATTTGAAATCGGTAAGTCAGTGAGGGCTCAGCCCCGCCCCTTTATGTGCCCTTTGCCAAAGTCAGCGTCGATGCTGACTTTGGCAAAGAAATTACCCACAGTTCATAGCGTTACCAGTGGAATGAGGGGGATCTTCCAAATGTCAATCATTTAGCTATGCAAATTAGTTATGTATCGCGATTAGAATGTCAACAAACACAATAGTGCTTTTTCACTGTTCTCAAAAGCAGACGGAATGGAAGGATATAGGCTATATATTTAATAACAATAATAAGGGAAACATGATGAGAAATGACTAATGAGCAAAGTAAAAGAATATGGAAATGGGATGTATAATGCATATTATTATATATGAATATTACAACTCATATCACACAGGAAAGTGTATTTATTAAACTAATAATAAAACGATCAGCTTAAATACTAAAATAGACATGATAGACATGTGTAAATAGGCCAAGCATGTAGGTATAGGTACTGGCTGTGAAGGACAGTTTTTATAAAGTGATGGAAAGTGTCATGAATGGCGGACTCATCTTCAAAGTGCTGTCCCATTTCTTTCACAACAATTTGGAGCCCTTGCAGCCTCTCACCCTCAAGCACTTACAGCTGACGTCATTAAAGTCAATGAGGGTCCAGGGCTCAGGGCTTGAGGGAGGCAATTGGGATTGGGCCTTTCTGTCCAAAATATTCCAAGAGTCACATTCCGAGCCGCCATTTTGTATTTTTTCAACGTGCCATAAAACAAGACGTGAGGGGGAGCGCTTGTTTAATATAATCTTACCTGCGCAGGTAAGACACCCAAAGAAGAGGCCAACGCCCTAGGGAGGGAGGGACGCTATTAAACAAGCGCTCCCCTTCACGTCTTGTTTTATGGCACGTTGAAAAAATACAAAATGGCGGCTGACTCTTGGAATATTTTGGACAGAAAGTAGCTCATAACATGTCTACGGGGGATTTTTATGAAAAACAAGCTCAGCAGATTGAAAGAGGATAATTCAAGCTTGGACTGCAGCTGCAATGTTGGTGAGTTTAACGTCATTTAAGACAAGCAGATCACAAACCAAAAAAGATGAATAGGAAGTGGATGGAGGTTGTTGCAACGGGAACTGCCCATAGATCCGAAGTCCCGTTAGTCCGAACATGCACTGCTCCCTTGCTTGCGGTTAGGTTTAGGTTAGGGTTAGAGATAGGGATAGTAATTTCGGAACAATGAACCTTCTGACTAATGACACGGCACCGTTGCAACTCTAGATTCAACCCATTGTAAAAAAATCTAGAGTTGCAAATTGCGGCTAAAAGAATGCATATGCTGTAATTTGGTTTACATTTATAAAAATTGATTCATAGCATTTGAATGGAACTGTACATACATGTGTATCCAAAACACAATGCCAAGCTCATAATATGGCAAGTAAACCTTCTGACATATGAACTTTCTAAACACCTTACCTTTGTTGTTTTAAAAACATTTGACAGTGATCTTGGTTTGAACCTGGAAGACGGCGTTGAGAGGTCCATTTCATTCTGCACGCTTCGAAGAGGAGTACGCCCTCCTGGTATGGCGGAAGACTAATGACAGAAAAAGAGAATGAAAATATTATTAGCTCATTTATTATAATTAAATATTGTGTCATAAAAAAACAGAAGACATCCTACCAATCCTTCCCCAGCTGTGCAGGATTTCCTGAATGACATTTTGTCCCAGACAAACTAATAAGCAGTGGCACCTGCAGGAGAAAATACAGAAAGTGATTCATAAATATAATACAGATTGTGTAAACAGAAAACACGTGTATATGCCCATTATGCCGCTGCCACAGTAATTGTGTTTCCTTTGCTTGGTGTTCTGTGTAAAGTACATTGACATTGCCTTGTTGTTGAAACCCAGACTTCCCAAACAACTTCCCTAAACAAACTGGTCAGGCTACTACTTGGCCTCACTCCCAGAACCCACATCACCCCTGCCCATTTTGCTAGGGTTGATGACAGAGTACAGCAACTTGCAATGGGTCTGGTCTACGAAATTCGCTACACCACCAAGATATTGATTGATTGAAGTATTTATTAACAGTTTGCAGAATTACAGTACAACTATTAACTGTGAGTGGACAACCCAATAAAGCACTACACTTGTTTACAAGAGGGTCCATCTTGTTCAATTCATGAATCATCATAACATTTAGAGACATACAAATATACATTTCTATATAGCAAAAATAAAACGTATACAGTGAGGGAAAAAATGGGTGGGTGGGGGGATTCAGATTTTTCGGGGGGCAGTTTCGAATTGCAGCCGTCCATAGGTGCCCTTTGAGGGCGGTTTTGAAGGAGTCAAGGGATTCACATGTCTTAATGACTGTTGGTAGGGCGTTCCATATTTTGGTGGAGCGAAAATAATTTAGTCCCTTCCCTTGTTTGTGCCGAATCTGGGTTGCACATGGTAAACAGATTTTTTTTCCAGATCAGATTAACCAATGCAATAGTGGTAGTTTAAATACGTTCATTGCGTTGATACATTTGTGCTACGCATAAACTAGGCGATCTACAAGCTCACATCGCGTCCCTTTCAACACGCGATGTGAGCTTGTAGATCGGCGATATTCGGCACGCGATATCGTCGTACGACGAAGTATATATCGGGCAGAAAATGAAGCCCGATTTGATCTCACACTCACTCATCACTCACCGCCGGACGGTACGTTACTTAGACTAACGTTAAAGTCTAGCGTAACTTCTTGATAAAAGCTTCACATACACACGAATATGGTCGCCATTGATTTACAGAATAATATGGTAAACAAACCTCGGGTTCACTTCAGAACTCCTGCTGCAGCCTCATCAACTTCAACCGCTTTTCGTTCAAAACACAAACGGCAGCGCTAGTGCGCTACTATTGGTCCATTACATTTCCTTTTCCTGTTGAAACCCAATTCTATGGTTGAAATAAACGCTTCGGTTTAAAATATATACTACAGTGCCACCTGCTGTCAAATGTCTTTACTGCAAGTGGTCTTGGTTCATTTCAATGTATCAAAGATATTCAGTCAACAATCAGACAGATCAATATTTATTCAGTCCACTCAGTGGGATTTCTACTGGTACAGCCCGGAGCCAAATATACCTTTATATTCAAAACCTATTATTATTTTTGCATCAAAAGTGAGCTGCTTTGCATGAAACAATAAAATAAAAATAAATCAATAATCAAATAACCAAAGGACACCAAAAAAACAGCAATAACAATTAATAACTGGTCAATGATTTAAGACAAACAAACTACAATATGCTCGTCTCACGGGTCTCACAACATCATACCCCTCACTCGGGTGACCCAGTCGGGGGGATCAAGTCCCGATTTACGTCCCAGTAGCTACCCTCGATCAGTCCCATTAGGGAAAAATCAGGGACACACAATCTGCTGCTCCAGAACTACTCTGCCGGTATTGGGCGAGCCATCCGGTGCGTGGAGGGACTAGGCACTGTGGGTTGACTCCTGGCCGGGCACCTCCTACGCCTCACCAGGTCCACTCCTGCTCTCACCAGTTGCAGCCAGGACCTGTGCGTTGCACCAGATTTCCAGCACCAGACACTTCATTCAGGAGTGGTGGATTCTGCAGGCTCCACAGGCAGGGAAACGGTGGTGCCGCAGGCTCCACTTGCGGCTTGAATGGCCCTCCTAAAGGCCTCACGTGGGCTTTTTGGGCTTCCTTCTCACGGCGGACACAGGCTGGGGCGCTAACCCACCCAGGTGCCGTCTACATTCCGGCTGTCAACCATCCCTTGGGTGGTTTTGATTTTGAATTATAGATTATATCTTACAGAAGAAAATGAACTTTTGCACATTGTTAAGGGTCTACTCTGTATGTAGGGCTTGTCTGGCACTGCAGTGTCTCCATCAGGCTCCTCAAATACACCTTTGTCTTTTGAAAGAGGGGATTGTTTTATCCCCCTCTTTTCTCTCTCCCTCATCCCCATGTTTGGGTGTCCATTTATGTCTGCTTTTGTCTTCGGTTTTGCTTTTGGTGACTGGGTTCAGTCTTTTGTACCCCTTAGGCCATAAATTTGCAGCCAGAGGCTGGTAGGGTAAATTCTTCCTGAACAATGGAGGCAAACTTTTCCCTGGCTGTGCAAGAAGTGCCCTTTGTCCTTGATGACAGAGCAACAGCGGTGGTGACGTTGTGCTTGACTGCCCTCCGCTGTCAACCATGACCCTGCTCCTCACTTTGACCTCCAAATCTGTCAACAGTTGTGGTGAGAAGCTGGGGCATTTTCAGACTGTACTAAATGGTAAATGGTAAATGGTGCATTTATATAGCGCATTACATTCACCCATTCACACACACATTCATACACCGATGGCAGCGGAAACCATGCAAGGCACCAACTAGCACATCGGGAGAAATTAGGGGTTCAGTGTCTTGCTCAAGGACACTGCGACAGTAACTCTGGGGGAGCCCGGGTTCGAACTGGCAACCTTACGGTTACCATCCAGGCACTCTACCCCTGAGCCACCGCCGCCCTGCATCAGTGCTTGGCGTACCAGTTGATGGATGGACCTGTTGTCGCTCTGAGTTGCATACCACAAAACATTACGACCACACTCATCAGTAAAATTGGGTCAAAATCCAGACCTTGAAGGTACAGCTCTGTGAGGCAGAGGCGCTCATACAGGACTGCATAGACAAGAGAAGTTCAGTCACATAAGCCCACATGGGTCCTGTGAACAAGAAGCATGCGAGCCACTCCCAGTCAGAGCCCAGGAGTTCTCTGCTCCTTGTCCCTGGAGTTGACAACTTGATCCAGATTCAATCAGCACCCTGACCTTCCAGAAATCATCCTTCAGGATAGCCTGGTGGAGGATCCACCTTGGTAGATTTATGAACAGCTTAAAGGTTCAAATCGACATTTCAGTACATCTAAACTAAAGGCTCCGTTGGCACCTCTATCTCTCTCACACACACACACACACACACACACACACACACACATCCCTAGTTTAAGATTGGTGGAGGGGGAGTGGTAGCAGTAATAAATTAAGAAGACCAAAGAATAAATGTCTCCATTCATTCAACAATGATAAAGCCATTGAATTTGCTATCTACGTATAAAACCACTTTCCCAAATCAAAATTACAGCTTTTCCCAGTAGAGAATTGGAAGTGACAACACCCAAGATCTTCACAGTTTATTTTTTTTATGGATTCACCCTTCACAGAACTTGTGAACAGAATGTTGCTGTCCAATGCGGTCTTCCTAAGGGACTCCTCCACAGTCAAACTGAGTCATGTTCTTCAATATGTCGGACCCGCAGCACCTCAGCAAAGCCTTGTCCGAACCAGCAAGTGATGTCAGCCGTATCCAGAGTGAAGTAGAATAGTCTGTCTTTGCAACGTGTTCTTCTGTGCACCGACCGGGGGTCTGCTGAAAGCACCCCCCTAATGGCTGCAGCTGCCTCTTCTGAACTGCACAGAAACCTGAACTTGGGTCTGCCGCCTTCAGAAGGTTCTATAGGGTAAAAGAAAAACTGTCAGTAGCCTGTACTGTGTTTAGCTGTATTTATTAGTATCTCAGTCACAAGAGACTGAGATACCCTCTTCCCCTATGGGGAAGCGGTGGGGGAACTAGGATTCTAGGGGTAGTGGAACTATGGTTTAGTATCTTTAGTAAGTTATTTCAACAGCAGTGATGTATTCTAGTATTATAGCATTGATGTGCATTACTCTTTCAATGGCCCCCTCTAGTGGACACAAAACTCAATTCTAAAAACAGTTTCCATTCCATTTTTCACAGCTCATTCAATGAGTTGTATGTTTTCTTTGACATCATGTTCATTTTGAACTAAATAGCGTATTATGTTGTGTCATTTGTTATGTGACTTGTGTACTGAACTGTGTCTACATCAGGGGTTTAATGTGTTTTCAGGCCAAGCTTAGCTGAGAAAAACGAGGCAGGGAACCTACATATCTTCTGTCAAGAATGACAGAATAAACCCGGAAGGTGTGCTGCTCAATATTTTGTCTAGTACGATGAAAAAAAAAATCGTATAATGCGTCGAGGCCACATGTTGGCTCACCTGAGGGGCAAGGCGGTAGGAACTCCTCCAATTCCTTCTGGGCATGGGGGGTGAAGCGCACCACCAGACTGGCAACAGGGGGTTCCCTGATCCAGGCTGCTATGGTGCTGTAGGCCTCCTCTCCATAGAAAGGCCCATGACTGTCCTCGACTGAGTCAGGCAGCATGGGCTTAGAAGAGTCTGAAACTCTGCACTATAGAACAAAACACAACAATATATTGATAACTAATGTATACATTTGGAAATACTGAAAATATATAGGACAAATAACTAAAGAGAAATTAACACACACACACACCTGGGAAAGGTCATCATGTCGAGTCACAAAGGCCTTGATCTCCTCCAGTGTAGTATGTATGTCTTTGGGCAAGGAGGAAAGAGGGGCATTGCAATCGGGAGCAAATGAGTACAAGACATCATGCTCAGTTTGAACATTAACATTGGATTTGTCACTTGAGATCGAGTCATCACGGCAGTGACTGCCCTTTCTTTCTCCCTCTAAATTCTGCTCCGCTACTATCCAAGACAAATTCTTATTCTTATCTTTAGAAAGATTTGGGGAGGTTGTCACATTGTCCAATGAAACAGCAGCTTCTTCAGGCTGGCCAGTGTCTGATGTCTCTATGTCCACTCTACTGTGTGGGGAGACATAAGGCTGGTGAGTGTTTGATGTTTCCATGTCCACTCTACTGTGGGGAGAGTCATAATCTGGGATGTAGGGTTTGATGTCCAGGACAGGGGTGCCAGAAATCATGTCGATGTTTGACAGGTATATTGTGTCACCTAAATAAAAAAGTTCAGATGAAGTGTCTTTCCAAGCAACCCTCAATCATGAAGTGTGTGTGGACAAACATACAGAAACATATAAGCATTTAAAAAGCAGTCAAAGAAACGCACGTCGATCCGCAAAAGGTGCGCGCACACACACACACACACACACACACGCGCGCAACATTTTAGAAATTGTTGTGTCTGTGATACGTACCTACAATTGTTTCCAGTTTAGCTAGTGTTAGACCCAGGGCATTAGGCCTGTGAGGACTGCGTGTGGAGTACACACCAACCCTCTGACCGTTCAGCCTGGGAGGCTTCACTTTGGCTTTGTAACTAGTAAGGGGTCCATTTTTGTGAAACAAGAAGATGACCCTGAGAAAAAAAGGGGAAAAAACAGAATAGAAAATAGACAGATCTGATTCTTCTTGGAATGTCCTCCTTTATGGCCAAGATGTTCAAATTCAAATTTAACCCATTAAAACCAGGAAAGCAACTGTGTCATTTTAGATTTTAACCACATTATTATTTTATACATTGGCAATTCAGAAAATAACAGTTATACACGCTATGAGCTTGTACATTTGCACAAATGCATAACATGAAAATGTTTCAGATTTGAGAACCACAGGCTCAGATAAAGCAACATACGTTTTTTCAGAAAACCGTTTTAGAAGACATTTGTAGAATCGGTGTCAGAATAATCACAATGTTTTTTGTGTGATCAATATTGTGTAGCCCTTAGGTAGTAAACTGGCACCACATACCAGACATGGGAGTAGTGTTCCAGACCGCCCAAAGCATGCTCTGGATTATTGAACACACTCTGTTGGATCCGAAGTGTGGCTCTGGAGGGCCCACAGATGGTGGGCTGTCTAGGGGTCCCATTCTTCACAGAGAAACATGAACTAATGTGACCGATAGGTACTGTCAGGATGTTTCCTATGATGACACACGACACAATCAAGATTAGTTACACGTGATATAAACTTTCTAGTACTTCCAACATCAATTTGACTAGTATTTAACACAAATAAGGCAAAGGTGACATTGACAATGATATAATAATTAGACGTTTATCAAAATACAACTGGAGTTAGAAGTAGCTCATCATCACAGTTAAGTGAATACCGTACGTTTATACGTACCTTGTTCTAGTGCACCCAGTGCATCTCCACCAATGTGTGGTTTTAGTGGTGAAGAATGACATTTAGCAATCCCACCTTGATCAATCTTTGAAACAGCATACTGGAGGGATGTCATGTGTTTGCGATTGGCTCTTACTGCATTTTCCAGCATCTGCCTGTGAAATAATGTGAAAACAGATAGATCCGTTCAGAACCTCATAATGTATGACTATGAGCGAGGTTCCAAACGGAGCTTGAAAACAGAGTGATCCACTGATCCTGCCGTTGGTCGATATTTATGTACAACTAAACTATCATAGTCATACCCTGGCATAGATACAAACATACCTGAGATTCTTGATTTCTTTTCGCATCACAGAAACTTGTTCACTTAGTCTCTGGACATGTTCATTACAACAATTGCACATAGAAGACATCCTAGCAGTATTTATAAAACCAACGTGCTTTAGCTTGTTATGTGCGAAGCTAAAAGCAAACACATGTGGTCAGTTGTTCAATGCGGAAGCACATTGCCCTGCAGTAATCTCGCATCGTCACCAGTTTTCCTGTCTTTGGTGCTCAGATCTGGTCTAGAGCCCGCCCTACTGTATCCGGTACTTTCCACACCTACATGTACTTTTCGCAGATTGGGACCGAGGCTAATGTGTACACCATTTGTTTCCGTATCTGCTCTAGACGGGATATGCAAATTGACAAGCAGGCCTGGGCGGCTGGGCCGGTTTAGAGGTCCAGTCACTTTGGCTGGTAATCCAGCATGACAGTGTGACTGTGGGTTCGAGACTTCGAGTCCCAATCCCGACGAATTGTACTGTGTGTCTTCCCCATAGAGTTATTATGGTCTTCCCCCCCATCTCTCTCCCTCCCTGTTTCCCTGTTTCCTTTATCTATCAATAAAGGGGGGGGGGGGATCACACCTGTGTGAAGTGAGCGGTGGAACTATACTGAACTGACAAGAAAATTGATTCAAGGCTTGCTTGTAGTACTGCGGACAGCCTGACGCATGGATGTTGGCCAAAATGTAACAGACCATCAAAATAGCGGCTCCGTCTAATGAGCAAATTTAAGACTTCCGGTCTGAGAGCTAGCAGATTTAAGACATCCGGTTGCCTTCAGAATAAAATAAGTTTTTTTAATTCGTTAATTAAATAACTATTACATTACATTATTAGTGTAAAAGTGTGTTCTTTTCGTTAAGAATCACCCAGCAAGGATTGTAGTTTAGCCCAGCCGGGCAATAGTTTATTATAAAGTCCCGTGCTCAGAGTAGTAATAAACAACCTGTCAGCTCAGTCTAGTGCAACCAACAACAGGTACCGTGCGTACCGTGCGTCACGCACCTGTATAAGTAAGGTTCCTATCTAAGCAATAAAGGTTCCTACTTCAGCAAGCAATAATACACCTATTATAACAATTAGTATTATTATTACATTACAGTTATTGTAAAGACACACATTATGTTTCTGTGTAAAAATAAGTAATTAAATAACTAATAAGTAATTCAATAATAATAAAAGTTATCTAAATGGATAAATGCTATTCACTGGAGTGCATGGACTTTATAAAGTGGACACTGGACAAAAGAGGCCTCCGCGAGGCAACTATCTGGACATACCCACGCGTTCGGGGAGATGTCCTCTACCACACCCCACTCTCCGCTAAGCGGGAGAGGTGTAAAATTCACAGCAGCAGACCTTCTACTGGGGTCAATGCTGAAAAAAGTACCGTTTCCGGACCCAGAATGGACACTGGACAAAGAGGCCTCCGCGAGGCAACTATCTGGACATACCCACGCGTTCGGGGAGATGTCCTCTACCACACCCCACTCTCCGCTAAGCGGGAGAGGTGTAAAATTCACAGCAGCAGACCTTCTACTGGGGTCAATGCTGAAAAAAGTACCGTTTCCGGACCCAGAATGGACACTGGACAAAGAGGCCTCCGCGAGGCAACTATCTGGACATACCCACGCGTTAGGGGGGATGTCCTCTACCACACCCCACTCTCCGCTAAGCGGGAGAGGTGTAAAATTCACAGCAGCAGACCTTCTACTGGGGTCAATGCTGAAAAAAGTACCGTTTCCGGACCCAGAATGGACACTGGACAAAGAGGCCTCCGCGAGGCAACTATCTGGACATACCCACGCGTTCGGGGAGATGTCCTCTACCACAACCCACTCTCCGCTAAGCGGGAGAGGTGTACAATTCACAGCAGCAGACCTTCTACTGGGGTCAATGCTGAAAAAAGTACCGTTTCCGGACCCAGAATGGACACTGGACAAAGAGGCCTCCGCGAGGCAACTATCTGGACATACCCACGCGTTCGGGGAGATGTCCTCTACCACACCCCACTCTCCGCTAAGCGGGAGAGGTGTAAAATTCACAGCAGCAGACCTTCTACTGTGGTCAATGCTCAAAAAAGTACCGTTTCCGGACCCAGAATGGACACTGGACAATAGACGGCTCCTCGAGGCAACTATCTGGACACACCCACGCGTTCAGGGAGATGTCCTCTACCACACCCCACTCTCCGCTAAGCGGGAGAGGTGTAAAATTCACAGCAGCAGACCTTCTACTGTGGTCAATGCTCAAAAAAGTACCGTTTCCGGACCCAGAATGGACACTGGACAAAGAGGCCTCCGCGAGGCAACTATCTGGACATACCCACGCGTTCGGGGAGATGTCCTCTACCACACCCCACTCTCCGCTAAGCGGGAGAGGTGTAAAATTCACAGCAGCAGACCTTCTACTGGGGTCAATGCTGAAAAAAGTACCGTTTCCGGACCCAGAATGGACACTGGACAAAGAGGCCTCCGCGAGGCAACTATCTGGACATACCCACGCGTTCGGGGAGATGTCCTCTACCACACCCCACTCTCCGCTAAGCGGGAGAGGTGTAAAATTCACAGCAGCAGACCTTCTACTGTGGTCAATGCTCAAAAAAGTACCGTTTCCGGACCCAGAATGGACACTGGACAAAAGACGGCTCCGCGAGGCAACTATCTGGACACACCCACGCGTTCAGGGAGATGTCCTCTACCACACCCCACTCTCCGCTAAGCGGGAGAGGTGTAAAATTCACAGCAGCAGACCTTCTACTGTGGTCAATGCTCAAAAAAGTACCGTTTCCGGACCCAGAATGGACACTGGACAAAGAGGCCTCCGCGAGGCAACTATCTGGACATACCCACGCGTTCGGGGAGATGTCCTCTACCACACCCCACTCTCCGCTAAGCGGGAGAGGTGTAAAATTCACAGCAGCAGACCTTCTACTGGGGTCAATGCTGAAAAAAGTACCGTTTCCGGACCCAGAATGGACACTGGACAAAGAGGCCTCCGCGAGGCAACTATCTGGACATACCCACGCGTTCGGGGAGATGTCCTCTACCACACCCCACTCTCCGCTAAGCGGGAGAGGTGTAAAATTCACAGCAGCAGACCTTCTACTGTGGTCAATGCTCAAAAAAGTACCGTTTCCGGACCCAGAATGGACACTGGACAAAAGACGGCTCCGCGAGGCAACTATCTGGACACACCCACGCGTTCAGGGAGATGTCCTCTACCACACCCCACTCTCCGCTAAGCGGGAGAGGTGTAAAATTCACAGCAGCAGACCTTCTACTGGGGTCAATGCTCAAAAAAGTATCGTTTCCGGACCCAGAATGGACACCGCGAGGCAACTATTTGGACAAAATAAAATATAATTATTGGATAAATGCAACTCTACAATCTTGCGTAGAGAAAGCTAACGGGTGGCTGTGTGATAAGACAATCGATCAGTACCATCAGCTCTTGCTATCTGTTGTTGTTGACAAAAGGGCATATATTTGTCCCAGCATTTTTGTAAGCCAACAGTTAATGAGTCTTTATTGTGGTGACTTCAGCATACTACCAGATGTACCAAGAACATCACAGAATTGGTGGAGCTATGAGTTGGTAATATTGCCAGTCAACCTCCAAAAGACTCATTGGGGAGCAATTGTCGTAGATTTCTCAAAAAAGACAGTGGAGGGTGATAGCATAATCTTAGATGTTGTTCTAATGGATTCAGTCCATAGCTATGAACAAGACCTGGTTAATGTATTTGGTCCACTGCAAAAATACTTAGCCTTACAGTACTTTGCAATTCATGGTAGAGGTATGGCTATCACATTTAGATATGAGTGTTATGACAGTTGCCCTCATTTCATAACAGGAAAAAAAGTATTGCTCTGAGTACATAGTTTAAGTACTGCACTGCACTAAAAGGCTCTGTTTTATCTATGTTGTAGGAGAACTTCGCCAGCCAATGGAGGATGCGAGGGACGCCAAATGACACGTCCACACGTGATTTAATCCAATAGTGCTTACTGTGATCATCTAAAAACAAACGTTTAAAAATGTTTGGACTGAGCTGGTTTTGCTTTAAAAGTACATCTAACTTTTGATCAATTTATGTGTGTGGTAGAGGACATCTCCCCGAACGCGTGGGTATGTCCAGATAGTTGCCTCGCGGAGCCGTCTTTTGTCCAGTGTCCATTCTGGGTCTGGAAACGGTACTTTTTTCAGCATTGATCCCAGTAGGTCTGCTGCTGTGAATTTTACACCTCTCCCGCTTAGCGGAGAGTGGGGTGTGGTAGAGGACATCTCCCCGAACGCGTGGGTATGTCCAGATAGTTGCCTCGCGTAGGCCTCTTTGTCCAGTGTCCATTCTGGGTCCGGAAACGGTACTTTTTTCAGCATTGACCCCAGTAGAAGGTCTGCTGCTGTGAATTTTACACCTCTCCCGCTTAGCGGAGAGTGGGGTGTGGTAGAGGACATCTCCCCGAACGTGTGGGTATGTCCAGATAGTTGCCTCGCGGAGGCCTCTTTGTCCAGTGTCCATTCTGGGTCCGGAAACTGTACTTTTTTCAGCATTGACCCCAGTAGAAGGTCTGCTGCTGTGAATTTTACACCTCTCCCGCTTAGCGGAGAGTGGGGTGTGGTAGAGGACATCTCCCCGAACGCGTGGGTATGTCCAGATAGTTGCCTCGCGGAGGCCTCTTTGTCCAGTGTCCATTCTGGGTCCGGAAACGGTACTTTTTTGAGCATTGACCACAGTAGAAGGTCTGCTGCTGTGAATTTTACACCTCTCCCGCTTAGCGGAGAGTGGGGTGTGGTACAGGACATCTCCCCGAACGCGTGGGTATGTCCAGATAGTTGCCTCGCGGAGCCGTCTTTTGTCCAGTGTCCATTCTGGGTCCGGAAACGGTACTTTTTTCAGCATTGACCCCAGTAGAAGGTCTGCTGCTGTAAATTTTACACCTCTCCCGCTTAGCGGAGAGTGGGGTGTGGTAGAGGACATCTCCCCGAACATGTGGGTATGTCCAGATAGTTGCCTCGCGGAGCCGTCTTTTGTCCAGTGTCCATTCTGGGTCCGGAAACGGTACTTTTTTCAGCATTGACCACAGTAGAAGGTCTGCTGCTGTGAATGTTACACCTCTCCCGCTTAGCGGAGAGTGGGGTGTGGTAGAGGACATCTCCCCGAACGCTTGGGTATGTCCAGATAGTTGCCTCGCGGAGCCGTCTTTTGTCCAGTGTCCACTTTATAAAGTCCATGCACTCCAGTGAATAGCATTTATCCATTTAGATAACTTTATTATTATTATTATTATAATGATTTAATTACTTATTTTTACACAGAAACATAATGTGTGTCTTATAGCATCATATAGCATCATTTAAATGCTTAATTTGTAGTTTTAATGTGCAAATTAAACTTTTTTTCAATACTCTAGAGGGTACTCTAGAAGCCGGAAGCCGGAAGCCTTAAATCTGTTCATTAGATCTGCTCACTAGACGCTGCCCAAAATGGCTAGGCATAGGCTATATAGACTACAGTAGGCTACAGCAATTTCTTCATCAATTTACAGAGGCTAATTATTTTATTTCATCAATAATATAATGAGCAATAATAACCTGCGGTTGCAAAAAAGAATAACGCAGCTGTTGCAAAATTTGCATTGCATCACGACTGTAATGTTTAGTGTACTTACAGTTGACAGGGGAGAAGTGGGAGTGCATGAGTGGTTAGGTGACCACAGAACTACAACATGACGTCACGAGCCGCGGTGAAGAGCAAACCACCGCTCCAGCCCTTCTCTCTGTTTTTACTCACCACCGCTCAACGTTATTGCAGCTCCGGTGGTCAGCTCACCATCACCAGTCACCACCGGAGCGGTGGTCAGTTGGTCACCTCATCACGGCCATTTGAATTCTAATTTCGTATTTGACAAACAGTATTCAGAATACGGTTTGGTGTTCTGAAAACTGTTTGTCAAATATAGGACCCTGAATGTATTTTCTGTTTACTTAAAGAGCTGGAGTGACAGGGAGATCAAGTTACTGACTAAGCAGCCAGGGGCGGGCAACTTTAATGAGTATTTTCTAACCTGAATCCGACAGATTGAAAAAGCTTGCTTCACTCGTTTCACTGTTGTGAATTTACCGCCCCCATCTGGCGCAGTCAGGTTACTATTTCCACACTCAAAACCTCTTATCTCAATATTTTACCTTTTTTCATAAATTAATGGCCTACTTCGTCATTCTATGTCACACAAGAGTAGCATAAATAGCCGGTCTACAAGCTCAAAACGTGTCGCACTTCATTTTGAGTTGTAGATCTGCTGTTTTTGCTAAATTTCAATTGGAACTTTTTAATTGGAATCCTGAAAAGTAATGTTTTTTATTTAATTTCAAATGCATTTAGTACTTATGTTAACTTTATTAACTTGAATACAAATAGGACATAAAAAGACAATATAAATGTAAGTCATTAAGCTGAAGTAGATAAAGCGGGTTATGTTTGCAATGTGTTTGAAATTGTAGCTGAAATCAATAATATATCAGTATTCCGATATTAACCTACAGGACGCATCAGACAGCCAGTTGGCAGTTGCCCATGTATGCTCTGTATTCTTAGATGATTTATATATGAGAATATATAACACTTATTTTTAGCAAGAAATATCAATTTACATCACCTTTAATAGTGGGTGACAATATTATCACACGAAAAGATCAAATTACCTACCTAGGTTCCATCCTGGAGGCCAATCTTTCCGGTGATAAAATGGCCACCAACGTAATCAAAAAAGTCAATCAAAGAACAAGATTCCTTTACAGGATCTCCTCACTGGTCAGCAAAAACACCTTGAAGACCTTAACAGGAGCCCTCGTACAAGGTTTCTTTGACTATGCATCCACCTCTTGGTACCACAGCACCTCAAAGGCCCTTAAAACAAGGCTCCAGACCTCCCAAAACAAACTGGTCAGGCTCCTACTTGGCCTCACCCCCCAAACCCACCTCACCCCTGCCCACTTTGACAGGCTGGGATGGCTTAGGGTCGACGACAGAGTACAGCATCTTGCAATGGGTCTGGTCCACAAGATTCGATACACCACCAAGATACCCATGTACCTGTCTAAATACTTCCTTAATGTAAACGAAGTCCACACCCACAACACCAGAGGGAGTGCAACAAACCATGTACAACCCAGATTCGGCACAAACAAGGGACTAAATTCTTTTCGCTCCTATGCCACCAAAATGTGGAACGCCCTACCAACAGTCATTAAGACATGTGAATCCCTTGACTCCTTCAAAACCGCTCTCAAAGGGCACCTACGGATGGCTGCAATTCGAAACTGGCCTCTGTAAAATCTGAATCCCCCCACCCCCCCCCCATTTTCCCTCACTGTATATTGTATCTTTTCCCTTTTTTGCTTCCCATATGATGAATTCCTGTTCTGTACTTTAGCTACATAGAAATGTCTATTTGTATGTCTCTAAATGTTTGTATGTCTTTAAATGTTTTGATGAATTGAACAATGTGGACCCTGTTGTAAACAAGTGTAATGCTTAATTGGGTCGTCCACTCACAGTTGACAGTCTTTGTATTGAGTTTGTGCTTAAAATGTACTGTAAATTCTACAAACTGTTAATAAATATTTCAATCAATCAATCAATCAATGAGGATGACAATTAAGACATGTCAAAAAAAGATTGTTTCAATAAAAATGCAAATAAATAATATTTCTTTTTACAAATTTTAATAAAATACAATAAAACCAATTTTTTTATATCAAACAAGTTAACTATGATTTCAAATTTCCTTTTGAATACATGCATTCACAAATTCTATGCTATAGCCTACTTAAAGGACCACTTCACCACTTTTCAACATCTCTTCATATAATTGGTCCTCACCAATGTTCATGATAAAATACAAAAAAGAAATTCTACTCGTCTCATAGGAGGGCTGTGGGCAGTTCAGACACCCGTCCACCAGTGACATTAAGATTTGTATTATTGTGAGAGCGATGGCTTCCATTATCGCATTGCAACTTTTCAGGAAAAGAAAGCCTGCAGTTTCTATTAGCATGGATTCCCCATTGATGATGTCACTGGTGGACGGGTTTCTGAACTGCCCACAGCCCTCCTATGAGACAGACTGAGTAGAAAGAAATTGTGGTATTTAAGTATTTTATCATGAACATTAGTGAGGACCAATTATAGGAAGAGGAGTTGAAAAGTGGTGAAGTGGTCCTTTAAAGGGATATTTCACTTTGAAAAAAACCTAATTTCAGGTTTATGTGACACTCCAGACAGTTTTTAAGTTGCTTGATTACGTATTTAGATATTTGGCATTCATTTTAGCTGCCCCTTTCTATACAAACCGATTGTAACTTGGTGTTCGCATAAGACTGAGTAGATTATGTTTTTGTGAAATATCCCTTTCACTTTCAGGAAAAAAGCATGAAATAAAATGTATAAAGCTACACAATAAAGAAAAACAAGAATAAATATGTATACATGTTTAGCTTGAATTCATATTATGAAGTTTGCTCAATCCAACAGACTCTAATTATCAGATGCAATTGCAATGAATGACTAATGGGCCTATCTCTAAAGTGTGGCATGTATCCTTTCCCAAACAAAGGCAATATCTGAAAGATTTAGAATTGATATCCAGGACGATATTCTTGTGGGGGAGTTGGAGAGTTTAAAGGTAGCGTTGAGAATGTTCCATTTTCATCAGGCCTGCTGCTCAGAAATGGTTCTTGGCTTGTATCTACAAACAATAAAAAAGAGGAAAATTGTTACAAGATGAGAAAATGACACTTATTATTAAAAAAAAAAAAAACTCTCTGCCAACACATCTAGCTGAGAAACATTACTCTCAGCATTGGCTATAGGGGCAGTTTATAAATCCACAGTGTCATAGCAACATCCTCAATACCTTGGTCAATTGCTCTCTTGTCCTGCGGAAAAGAGATGTCTTCCTTCTCATCTGGGCCCAGATCTTCAATCAGGACCTGGTCAAGGGCACCCTTACCCTGTGACTCTGTGGCGACAGCCTCAGCCAGGGAAGGAAGGGCAAGGATGGGGGCTTGGGCTGAATCGAGGGTTGAAACATGTGTAGGTGCAGGGGGTGGGGCTGAAACGGGGCCTGCATCTAAAGCATCAGGGGTCAGACTTGGTCTTGAGAATGAAACTGAAGATAGGACTGAGGTTGACATAAGGAATGGGGCTGAAATAGTGGCTGGAGACGTTTCTTGTGCTGGTGCTGAAACGAGGCCTGGGATTGAAGCCACAGGTGAGACTGAGGCTGACACAGGGGCTGGCATAGGGGCTAGGGCCGGCATGGGTGGGATTAGGGCTGGACCTGCATAATTATTGGATGAAGCTGGAACAGGAATTGGGGCAGGGCCAGCAGGGACATTCTCCGGCTGGGATTCCAGTGGGTCAGGGAACACAGGCAGTAACGGCATTAGAGCGGGTGATGGAATCACCAGTGTGGGTTCAGGCACCACCACTACCGCTGGAGCCTCAGGAGGAAGCTGTCCTGGTTCTTCCTGAAGGACAGGAAGCTCTAGTGGAGGCTCAGTCTTCCTTGGCCTCCCCTTCCTTCCTGTACCGCTCTTCTCCTCTCTTCTTGCTCTCTTCCTTGTGCTCTCGAGCCTGAATGAAATATAATGAACCTCAGCATTGGACACTGATACAGTTCTTTGTGATGTTTTTTATTTTTCTGTGCTGGTACAAAGTCCTTGACCTGGATCTGGGTAGTCAAGTCAATAATCACAAACAAGCGCAGCAACCTTTGTTTTCTTATTGCTCCATATTGAATAATGAACTGACTGATAAGCAAACAGACTGCTGATAGTACTGTAAACTATTTCACCCGTCACAGTTATACAATGTGTGCTGTAATGCAAGATCATGTTGAATAAAAGGAAAATATTTTACCCATCCAAAAGCTCCTCATTGTCAATGTTCTAATAGGCAAGTTGCACATTTGCAATGTCACAAGTCCCCTCATTATTTAAGCTCCAGTCTTTACTTTGCAAAACTGTGTAGGTGGCCGCTACATTAGAAAGCTGTCGAAAAGCTAACAGCAGTTACGGTATTGTAATCATTGCTTAGATTTGATCACAAAAACAACATGAGAACCATGATAAGCTATAGTATAGCTTATCATGACTGAATTTAGTTCTCACAATAAAATATTATATTTTAGAAACTATTTCAAGGAGTAAGGGGTGGTTATTGAACCAATGCTAGTTATTCCAAACATTCACTACCCCTCACAGCCTTACATCGACTGTATACATTTACCCAGAAACCCACTGGTAAGTTTCCTTCTCCTCCAGTTCAGCTTTTCTCTTCCTGAGGTGGTCCCTGTCCCTTAACCGCCGCCTGATCCCACCTATATAAGAGCAAACACAGAGACCAGCCTCATTATGAAATGTGTGTGTGTGCGCGTGTGTGTGTGTGTGTGTGTGTGTGTGTGTGTGTGTGTGTGTGTGTGTGTGTGTGTGTGTGTGTGTGTGTGTGTGTGTGTGTGTGTGTGTGTGTGTGTGTGTGAGAGAGAGAGAGAGAGAGAGAGATTTCCTTATGTATGCTGTATGTATAACATTAATAACAGTTTGTTCAAGGAAGCATTTTACATTATTTCACATTTAAGCCTGAAGAAAGTACATGCTTGTTTTACTCAACAATGCCTACAAACAAAACAAAATTACACTTTGGCTTCTATTTAGTAGTAACACAACAGTAAAGGATTAAAATATTAAGATTAATATAATATAGTTTGTATAAGTGGCAGCAACATACAATAATAACAGTAGATTTACCATAGATGTGGCAGCATAAATGCACAAATAAACTCTTTAAGTACATCCATTGGCATACTAAAATCCCATAAGCTTAGGTTGATAATAGTTTTAAAGATTATTAATTTACCTTGGCTGTCTTCATCTTCTTTCCGTTCCACCTCTGGTTTCTCTTTTGGAAATGTCTCCTCCATTCTGACAAGCTGGAACAAATTCATTCATTCACTCATTGAGAAGCACAGCAAAAGTGGATAGATTAAACACTGACTGTTTTTGACTCCCACCCTAAAAGAATTATCTGGTTAACCATTACCAAAATGCTTGGAGAGTTCTGTTGCTCTTATCATATTTGGAAAGGTGGTGGAGTTGGCACAATACATAGGCATACAGAAAAAAAACTGTCTGCACTGGGGTATGTGGACTTACAGACAGTACGTGTGGCTGGTGCTCACGTGTGTGTGTGTGTGTGTGTGTGTGTGTGTGTGTGTGTGTGTGTGTGTGTGTGTGTGTGTGTGTGTGTGTGTGTGTGTGTGTGTGTGTGTGTGTGTGTGTGTGTGTGTGTGTGTGTTGTTGCGTGCGTGAGTGCGTGCGTGCATTTCAGCAGGTTCAAACTAGGTTATGAGATGTGAACCAGAGAACTACTACAGTAGCAACAGCCAACAGTCAGTACAAATAAAGCTGCTGACTGTACCACTGGTACTCTGTGGCGGAAGTCCCTATGACTGAATTTAGGCAATTTATCTCTGTCACTGTTGATATGGGAGGAAGCAAAGCAGATCAAACAGGGTCAATTTCAAGAAGTATTCCTGTAATACCATCAAGTCTAATTTAATTTGTACGAGATTCTTTCTCTTTGTGTACAGTATCTTAGGAGATTTGATAAAACAACTAACCTAAATCACTGCAGTAATAATATATAATAAATTAATGATTAATAATAATAATGATGATTAATAACAATATTGATTTATTTATAATAATAATTATGATTGTATTATTTATTTTCACCTCACTTCTCTGAGACATTTAATAGTAGGCCTCTATATGAACAAACTACTTGACCTCCTCAATGGTAAGGAAAAAATACAGATACTGTTATTCACTCTTCAGATGAACAATTTGTACAAGATTAATGGATTGTGTAATACATACATAGGTTTGATTATGTGCAAAAGTACTTAATTACAAGCCTTGCTGTGAATGTGGTGTAAGGGAAGCACTGGCATTGATGGCCATATTTCAGGTTTGTTTTACATATTCCTGTAAGAATACAACATTCAGGCCCAAATTTTGGTAAAAAAAACTATGGCTTTGACTATGGTTTATAGCTTTAATTAACAAGTAATGGCAGGGGATAAATCCACATTATCTCTAGAACATAATATTGGAAATATTCAGAAGCAGTAGCCACTTATGGGTTTAAGCAAACAGAAAAACTATTTTAACAATTTCTATTTGACATTTTTCAAGTAATATTCAAATGTTTTGTTTTGAATGAGTCATGAGAAAGTAGACTGGCAAACTCCCGCCTCATCCTCGAGAGCAGTGTAGAACATGCTCCTCTTATCTCTGTTAGTTTCTGAGGCGTGTTCTCAATCTTCTCACAGCACATTGAGGCATGATGTGTGTGTGTGTGTGTGTGTGTGTGTGTGTGAGCCACACAGACATCAGCTGCCTAAATAACATTAAATAACTGCCAACCACTTACCACACTAGTGTCGAGGGCCATTTAGGGCCCTGGTCAAATTCGGCTGAATGCCTGTTCTAAGTTACTTGAAACTAAATTGTCAGCATATTCATTTAATATATTAATTTGTTATAACCCATGTAGTTAAGTGCCCACACCCTCACACACATACTGTACATAAAATTGTAGCATACACTGTAAATTATATGTGTGTTCATTTAACTCTGACAGGACAAAATGTAAACAAATTGACCTGCAAGAGTCCACTTGAACACTCTGTTACAATAACCACTGAGGATTTATCATGTTACTAGTGTGTACCAGTGTATTCCTCTAGGCTACTGTCAGTAAGATTATTGTCAGATGCACTACATCTAATCACATTCCTTACACTAGTACTGCTGTCTGAAGGACAGTGTAATCCCCCCCCAAAAAATCACTAACACTGTGATAGCCCAACAGAGTGAACGGGTTAAAGACAAATTCAAGTTGCACACTTCTTTTTCAGAGAACAGATTTCAAAGCATAACTTCCAAGATCAGGTTGCAATATAATAAAGTGTGCCTGTGCCTCACTGTACATTGTAGATGTAGAATGCATACAAATGAATCCAATTATCATACAAAGAGTTAAAGTGTTGAAAGAGTTGAAACATTAAAACTACCTTGAATGACTGGATAGGAACAGCAGTACTCCCACACTACCAGGTCCAACAGGTCAAATGAATGCACTGGCTACACTTCAGGGGATAACATTCAGACAGTTCAAACCAAGAACATTTTCCTAGTGGGCTGTCAGGGTTGATTATGATCAGCATAAGGACAGAAGTGAAACACACACCCATGCTAGTGCACAATGAAACTCATGAGTTGGAGTATTTGACATTACACTGCCCTCTCCTGGTGCTTTATCTCAACTACCAAGGACCAATTTGTAAACAGGGCTTACATTGAAATGAATACAAAGGTTGGAAGCTATTTAAAACAATCCCACGATATTAATAATTACGAGTTGCATCAAAAAAACTTCAACACCTGATCCCCCCCCCCCACACACACACACACACACACAGTATACATGCATATAACATACAGTCAACAGAATAGTTCTTTTTAGTTTTTATGCATGACAACTGACAAGGATTTTTTTAAAGAAAAAAAGTTTGCTTTACACCTTTCATTCCACCTAGCTATGAGGGCGGATTCTGCCAATGCATTTCAATGGGAATGGAGCGGTTTGGTGCCATTTGCAGATTTCTACAAAATAACGCTCCTTTTCCATTGAAATGCATTGGCAGAATCCGCCATCATAGGTAGAATAAAAGTGTGGTGTGACCCTGCCCTTAGGCAATAGGCAGGCTTCATTAGAGGATGGAATACCTCTCCATCTCCAAACAGGATATTGCAGGCCTCCCCAATGTCACATCAAATTCATTACTGGTTCATAATTGCAATATTTTCCAGAAATGTATGTGTGATGGTGGTTTTCTTTGGTATGGAGACGAGACACAGGGAGGCACACAAGACCACTTCTGCTCGAGGGATCATGGGCCTAAGCAGGAAGTAATGGGAGGGCAGTGGGGGGTGGGCAGTCCCCCACCATGTGCATATACAATGCCCTCTTCACAGCAAACCAAATACGCCCCCCTCCCCTGCTTTAATGCACGCTGTCTGTAGTGTAAGATCATGGAGCAGAAGAAATGACTGAGATGGTTAGGAACTGACTGAGGCTGCAAAAACATATGTTGCTGTGTGTGGGTTTCTTACAAGGGTTGACATTTCATATGTTCAGTAGTTGCTAGGGTACAGCAGTTATAACTGTGCAGTACTGATAAACAAAAAAAATGGTTCACAGGCAACAGGTAGTACAGATATTTCTTGTTTTATTCTGATAGATGAGATCTGAATTTAGTGAATTATGTAGAAATTGAAAAACAGCAGTCATAGACATTTCAGATAGAGTATTTTATTTAGGTAGGCACGAACGTAATTAAACATATGACCTACTTTATTTGTAATTGATTAAATGTCTGCTTAAACAACATGAAAAAACATTTGTATATTACTATACTGAGTGATAAATAAACCTATTCATTTGCATGTTCAAACTGACTGACACATTAATTTCGTTTTGTATCATGCTGCTTAGCTACATATATCACTTTCTTTCCAGAAATAAAAAATTGCACCACAGCACTGTTTCGGGGCAGCGTCATGATTTGTGACTGCATTGCCTTTTTTGAAACGCCAGCGATGTCCCAGATGGCGCTATTGAGCATATATTTTGTTTCAGGCCGTTTCCCTCCATGGTTTCTCCTCTCCCTCTCCCCGACTAACTTAGCGTTTGGCTCAGTTGATTATACAGTCCCATATTCTCCCTCCATTAGGGCATCTCTCTGCCTTTGGACTGAAGATTACACCAAAACCCAAGAGAGAAAAGTTTAACTTTCGTAGGGTAAGATGGACATGAAAAAGAGGATCCACTTGGAGCTAAGAAACAGGACACCGTCTGATGTAAGTCGTGTATTTTTTTTAAATAACCAAACCTTAGTTTTATCGCTAGCGAGCTAGCCTGCTACTTTTTCGCTTTCTAAGTGACCTGTGTAGAGCTAACGTAATGGTGACCACATGGGCTTTAGGTTGTGTTTCTTATATATTAGTAGGGCGGAAAATACTTGTAACGAGCTGATCGCATTATACTGCCTTGGATTGGGCGTGAATGGGCAACAAGACGAGAAAAGCTATATTGAATCGTTACTTTGAAAGCCGATTCTTTGGCTTGCTGGCATTATTGCAGTGTTTTAACCGTTTCGCAGCCTCCTTGGTCGGTGGTGCACACACGGTTCAATTCAACATTGTAGCACATTTTTTAAACTTCTATTCACGGCAGTATTTCAGGATAATTGCTTCTCCGCGGCGTGTTGGACATTCACAGAGGGGTTTATTTTATATAGACCTTGGAAGCCATGTTTGTGGCTAGCATAACTGCTAAAATGGGGCGCATTTGTTACAATGCACTTTAAACTAATCAACGTACATCCAAATGTGAGATCTTTCGGCATGCATTGCGATCTATTTCCGATCACGAGTTAGGTATTTTTCTTTGGAGTCATTAACAAGACCTAGATTCAGCTACGCCAACAAAAAACTGTCACTTCGTCCACGAATCATCCATATATTCGCCAATTAGTTGCACGGCCACTCCAACCTTTAAGACAATGTTTACGCGCACGACACAGTTACAATGTAAGCAATAGTGGCGTAATAGTTATTTGGTCAAATATCTAGCGTGCCTCGATCAACACAAGTTGCAGAGGGAGATTTGTCAAATATGTAGTAATCACCTTTGGCCACAGCACATGTCAGCCGTGGCTTATTCCAACAGCTGTGAATGTGGCATTCATAAACATATTGATTGTCTTATAGCTGATCGTAAAGTGTGAACGATCAGACGATTGTTGAAGAGTTCGCATCATTCAGACAGCGGACAGGCTGTTTTGTTCCCGCCATATTACCCCCCCTTTGCTTCAATGGCCAAAATAAACCAAATAAAATACCGCCCGTACAGCTGAAATCACAACGTCACGAGTTTATCTTTTCGCGTATCTTCGACCAGAACTTAACTTTGCATTGTTGTGTCGTTTAGGAGGAGTCCGTGTTTTGGCTTGTGGCTCAAAAGGAACCAGCCTCCTCGAATGACACGAGAGTCGAGAGAGACCCGTGCACAGCGCTCGATGCGTGGGCACACTAAACTCGACGTTCCGCATAACGCTACTTCGCATGCACAAAATAATACAACTTATCATCGCAAATACAATTCAAGCGATGTGTAATTTACGGTCTAAGATGTCTGGAAACAGCCTTTTCTCTGTGTTAAGTGTTCAGAGAACTGCATACTGTGTCTCAGGAATCGCCATGTTGTCATTCTGTCGTCTTTGAAGCTCTGGAGAAAGGAACTCTCTCCATCTTTGTTTTTCACTAAATTTCCGTTCCGAACGTTTCCTCCGCCATTCAACTGGAGCGACGATACAATGTTAAGAAATTATAGTCTTATCGGTCGTTCGGTCGACGTCAAGGCACTCCACGTCCCCAATAAAAGTGATTTTTGCTTATTAAAAAAAACAACAACGGTTTACTGGGCTATTTTCGCCATCCTGTCTCCTCGGCTGGTGTTGGGCGGCTAATGGCGGGCACACAAAGCACTGAACACTGCACGCAGCGTTTAAAAGGGCATCAATGGCTAGCTAGCGTGATGTTAGCCAGCCTGCTAACACAAACCACTGCGTTTGTCATTAATGACTCCATCAGCAGGCCAGAGGAACGCCGAGCTTACGATTCATGTATACGTCGTCGCGCGACCGTGTCTCTCAACAAAAATCGACGTGTTTATAACTAAAAGATGTCGACGTCGCGTTGTTCGGTTGTGTAAACACGACGTTTTTGTGGAGTGGGTAGGATACGGCAACGCGACATTGTGTATATTTTGTATTCTCCCTTGTGGAAGCTGATGCAAAGACCCCCGAGCCATGAAGTCACGTTTGGATGGATAATAATACAATAAAACACAATTGTTGTCATTGTTTGTCTGTGTCAGACACGGCGGTGGTCTTTGGCGTTTGACAACTTTTTGGGCATAATTGCTGTCGAACACGCAAGTTGCGCAACCTCTCAGTAACTGATTGAGTGTTATGAGTCTTTTATCATAATCCCTTGAAACATGTTCTATGATCTGATAAAACCTCTACTAATAATTGCACACTGGAAAACCTTTAAACCAACAACCACCCCTTTTGTTGGGTTTAGGCCAGTGGTTCTCTTTTTCATTTCAGTGACCCCCATAACTAGTTGAGAGTGTAAACATTTGGTTCAATTTGTTACAGACTTGTAAGGGTCCCTTTAGAACCATGAAGGTCCCTGTACCCCACGAGAACTACTGTTCTAGGTCTAGGCCATGATCATTTTCTTGCTTACCCTGCTAGTGCCCATACATATTAGAATGTTTGTAAATTCTAAATTTGTTTAATTGGATACTATATGTTTATTTGAAGTCAAAAGGGTGTAATCCTATCCTATATTAAAATTGCCTAGAGGGGTGGACGTCACAACATTCAGATTTATGAGGTGCACCATTTCTCTGATCCGCACCAAACTTGGCACAAACATTGTACAGGGGTCTGCCATCAGTATAGCCACACAACCCCACCAGGGGCCCCCTGGGTGCCACATGCATACTGTTGCACCAAACAAACTCAATGGCACAAACACTAGTCTGTTATCAGACTAGTCACATCAGGGGCCACGTAAGTGGCCCCCAGTGACCATAGGCACCCTGTTGCTCCAATCCTTGCCAAACTCACACAAACACTGTTCATGGGTCTGCCATGAGCATATAGTCACACCAACAAATCTAAATTGCACACATAAGAAGCTAAAAAGCAGTGTTCCAGCAGTGTTTAACACTTCAAATGGCCACAACTCTGTGAACATTGCTCTGATCAACGCAATATAGGGCTGGATTTTATCTAGTGTAATAGCAATAAGCATGTTTGTGTAATATCGCAAACAAATTTAGGTTTATTGTAGTTGCATGATGAATGCTCGACTTAAGATAATAAAAACAATGTTTGTGTAATTCTAATGTGGTAATTAATTTTTTATTCCCTAGGTACGAGAACTTGTTCTTGACAACTGTCGGTCAAATGAAGGAAAAATCGAAGGCCTCACAGCTGAATTTATCAACCTGGAGTTCCTCAGTTTGATAAATGTTGGTTTAATCTCAGTCTCCAACTTGCCTAAACTAGGAAAACTCAAAAAGGTAAAGGCACTTTTCTTATATGTGTGTGCAAAGTGCAATTA
Organism: Protomyctophum parallelum; assembly: GCF_964188405.1. Classification (NCBI taxonomy): domain Eukaryota; kingdom Metazoa; phylum Chordata; class Actinopteri; order Myctophiformes; family Myctophidae; genus Protomyctophum; species Protomyctophum parallelum. The sequence goes on along the minus strand of NC_139702.1, from coordinate 53,545,062 downwards.
TTCACAGTGAAGGGTTGGGTGAAAAGGAAATGACAACCGGAGGATAATTATTAATAATTTTCCTCTTGCATGGTTTCAGCTGGAGCTGAGTGACAACAGAATCAGCGGTGGCCTCGATGTTTTAGCAGAGAAACTTCCACTCCTTACACATCTAAACCTGAGCGGCAACAAACTGAAAGACATCAGCACATTGGAACCATTGGTATGCGGTGTGGTCATTTATAAGTGTTTTTGAATGACTGCCCTGGACATGATACTAATTGGATACTTGCTAATTTCTCACATGTAATAATAAACATATAGACTTGTATGAGACACCAATTTAATAATATAAAGTGCAGCAAATGACCACGGTGGAAAGTATCAGAAATGACATGACACAGACATGAGACTGTGGTTTCCTGTAACTACCCTCTGAAGGGAATGGCACAAATTCTCCCCACAATGTAGATCGTTTTAATACATTATTGCCATTATTGCAAAAATAAACAGATAACTGGATATACATAAACATTATCCCTGTAGAAGTCACTACATTTTTGTTTATAGCTCCTGCTAATATCCTGAGCACTTGCCTTACACAAGTTAACTACACGAACCCTAGCTTGCCTATTGTGGGAAAATAGAAGATCTACAAGCTCAGAACTTGTTGCAACGCATCAGGTTGTGAGCTTGTAGACCTGCTATTTTCGATTATTTCATTTTGGGCAAATATAATTGGTATAAAGGGATAAGGAGGGGGACAGTTATAGAGCCCTGGGGGACCCCAGTTAACAAAGTATCTATGGTTAAAGTGGTAATATATAATCAGATAGGCTTCAGTTCCTAGATCATCAGCATTGCAGCTGCTAATAATGATGAGTATAGGGGTGTTAAACATACTGCTTACACAATTTTTTTGTAATCCTACAATGATAATTTCTGGGGTAAAGCATGAGAGGAGCAAAGTGGAGCCCATTTTTGCAGTAAAATAAGCAGAAAATGCTGTAAAACACAATAGTATCACACGCAAATGGCCTGCAAACTTTGCCAATGGTATAATATGTGCACAAATCCATACATGTATGCACATGGAAAGCATGGCCACTGGTCACAGCTCTTAAAGCCCACACACACTTGGTTGTATTTGCTTACAGATGAACACAATTCAACACCCAGCATTCAATGCACACATCTGTATAGCTTTACCAAAAGGCATTTATCACACAATGCGTCTTGACATACAGAAAAAGCTGGACAACCTGAAGAGCCTGGATCTGTTCAACTGTGAAGTGACGAACCTGAATGACTACAGAGAGAGTGTTTTCAAACTGCTGCCACAGCTCACCTACCTGGACGGCTATGACATGGAGGACAGAGAAGCCTCCGATTCGGATGGAGAGGTAGACGGAGACGGTGTGGACGACGATGATGACGAAGGTTAGAAAGAGAACAGGTCCCAGTCAAACCCCTCTTACCTAGACTGGCCCCTTTTCCACCTGGGTTGAACCGGTTCGGTTATTTCTTCCCGCCAAATATTGAACCAGTTCAGAGTGTTTCCACTGAAAATTAGTTGCTTCCGAACCATAAACGTTCGTTCCCAATGTGAACTAAGAAACGGTGGTTCAGCTTTGTAATTGCACGCATCGCTTTGTGAACCGAGACGATATAAGTGGGTGTGTCAGTAAGTTGGAACTTGTCAGTGGGTTGGAACTTGGGAGGACGCAGACACAGTGACACACGCAACAGATATTCGATGCGATCAACCATCTTTGAACAAAAATACGTTTACATTAATTGCCAACGCAAACATGAAACGATCCAAACGTATACGGATGCATCGCGATCCAGAATCCAGCTGAGACTTGCGGGGCGTTATAATAACTTGTAACCCTGACATCACAACCTCGTGGATACTGTTTACATCGGTTTGTGTTGTGCAACGCCCTCGGGCGTCTGCGGGCATGACGGATCCTTCTCCTTTTCAACATTTTGTGTTTAGGTATAATAGCGCCACCAAATGAACCGGGGTTCAATCTGGTGGAAATGCAGCTGGTTCGCGACTGGTTCGCAAAAAGCACCAAGGTTCGGAACGGCACTGGTGGAAAAGGGGCCACTGAGTAATAAAGGGGCGAGAAGCGTGCACGCACGCATCCGCCTGGGTGATGGCAGACAGGACGAGCGCTGGCGTTTTTGCTTGGGGTGTCAGATCAACATACGGAATTAATTCTGTACTGGCCACATTTGGAGCGTGTCTTGTACAGGGTTTGATGAGGTCAGATCAACATATGGAATGTCAGAACAGGTCAGCTCCATATATGGAGATCTAAGGGTGACAGCGGGGGCAGTGTCTTGAGTGTACAGGGTTTGATGAGGGCCCTGGCAGGGCCGGGCCTTAAGTTTCGGGACTGTTGAGAACGTAGATATTGATGACATCAGGGATCTCTATATATGGGCTTAATTGCGACTGCAGGTCGCATATACTATGACTACAGGGATCTTCATCACTGATGATGTCACGAGACCTGGGCACCAAAAAATCAGTTGAAATTGGGTTTGTTCTAAAGCAGTGGTTCTCAAACGGTGGTGCGTGCACCGCTTGTGGTGCGCGGGCGCCTTCTAGGGGGTGCGCGACATGAAAAGGCTAATGGTGCTATGGTTTTATTTTAAATACATATGGCAAGTATATGCAAAATATAGCCTATGCTGCATATATATTCCATTCGTTGCTGTCGGGAGGAAACCTCATAACTCCATTTTTGAGGGTTTTTTGACATAAATCAGTGCCATTGAACACTCTTTACGTCTGTGTGTTGTTTGGAAATGTTGAACCAATGGAAAGTAGTACAAAGTGCTTTGGACAAAACCTCTTAACTCCATTGGACCCTCAAAATGTCTGCTAAAGCAACTAACTCCACCACCTCTGCCCCTTGTGGAAGTAATTGACAATATATAAAGTTACAACACCAACTTTGATGAGGCTGTATTGCTTTGTTTTAAAAATATATGGCTTTCTTAATTTCCTGATAAATGATCATTTTGGAGTTATGACTCGGTTATACTCCCGACAGCAGAGATATTCAGGTTCATATATTTGGATAAATAGGAAATATATGTGATATGTCTCTATATAGATTATGCAATTTATATTATGTGGGTGGGTGCATCAGTTAGGTCGGGAGGTAATGGGGTGCATGGTCAAAAAGGTTTGGGAACCGCTCTCCCAGGTTCAATGCAATGACAACTTGTATAGCCCCAATAAAAAAAAGAAATCACACCTGTGTGAACCGAGCAGTGCAACCATACATTTGTTATAGTTACTGTACTGTACTGTGCTCTGAACTGTAATGTAATGGAGCGGAGGCACCGCTCAAAATAAAAAGAAAATCTGAAGTTAATATTCAAGGTTGCTTTTGTTGTTTTTGCAGAGGGAGAAGAGGAGGAGGATGAGGACGGAGAGGAGGAGGACTTTGATGAGGAAGATGATGACGAAGAGGAGGTGGAAGGAGAGGAGGATGACGAGGAGGTCAGCGGAGAGGAGGAGGTGAAAGCTTGCTGTTGAATTTTTTTATTTTTTTTCTACTGCGATTGTTTCGGTCTTTCGGATGATGTAACAGGTTTTGTCTTCATTTTCTTTTAACCAAGGAGGGAGACTTTGGTCGCGTCGGAGTCGGAGAAGTTGATGACGACGACGAAGATGATGAAGATGATGATGATGATGACGATGATGAAGATGGTATGTATTGATTGTCTGTTTTTCAGACTTAAACAGTGAAGCACTCCCACTCCAATAGTTTTATTTATGAATACACAAATGTGTGATTTTTATCTTGAGGAGATGAAGCTAGGGATGATATTACCTGTGATCATAATGTTTTTTCTTAGACATTGTATTGTAAAACCTCTCTTATGTACCAGCATATCACATAGAAGCCAATGAAGCTAAATCAATTAATCCAAATTGTACATGAACATACCTTCTGTTGCTCTGGTAGACAGTTATTTAAATTTCCATGACAATAACGTTAGCGTTGTTAGGAGCTACAGTACCTAGCAAACATCTAATGACAATTATTCAGTAGACATAGTCAGAATGTAAACATGTAATATACATCTGACTGTAATACAGATGTGTGAACAGCTGGATTTAAAAAAATTAAAATGTGTAAGAACCCTGCACCGTATGTCAGTCATACCTTTTTGTGGGTATTCAGTAGGTCTGACCCATCGTGTCTGGGTTCCACTACTTCCTGTATCACATCATGAAGGGCCTATCGTTCTGGCCAATAAAGGTTTTGACCTCATTGCACAATTTCCATCACAGTTCTAGGCATTGAGTCTAATGAACCACAGAGTCATCTGCATTAGAATTAGATTTACCATATTCCTCTCCCTCCATTTCCCCTGCTTGTGGCATTTTTGATGTTGACAAGCATTTTGTGCCATGAAAGATATTTGTTCTGCGGCCTACCGCCATTATGGTGTGGACTTTTTCAACATATTTTGTACATTTGTGCAGTTGGGAGGGGGAAACGACATCTAAACCATATTTCTCCAAAATGGCACAATGTGCCTGACACTCTTCTCAACTCTTTAGTACACAAACCAGCTAAATGGACTCTGAATCGATAAAACTCATGCCGGCACAAATTGAGTTTTTTACTGGATAATTTTACAGCACAATTGGTGCATTAATTAGACTTTTCTTTCTTTCTCAGCAAGTCCAGAGATTAGTTTTTGTTTAGTTTTAGATGAGTGTGATGTTATATTTATTCATGTTATTTTTAATAGATGCACCCCTTGCTGATAAAGGGAAAGGAGAGAAGAGAAAGCGAGATCCAGAAGACGAAGACGAGGATGATGATGACGAGGATGACGATTAAGAGCAAGATGAAAATGAGCGCCTACAGAGTTACCGACCCCTTACCTCCCCACTTCCCAAACAACCTCCACCTCAAACACCAACTTTCCTCCTCCAGTTCACACCAACCGCCCTCTCTTCTCCGCGTTTCTCCCCCAGCTCTGAGCTCCTTTTGTGGAGCAAAACTGTACCGGACGGGTGGGCAGAGTGGAGCTGGCACCCCCCACACGCATACACCTTTTCCTATGGACCCGAGAGCCAAACCTCCTCATCGATTTCCCCCTCACCTCACCCAACCCAAGGCCCCAAGGTTCTCAGGCAGCCCTCCACTCAGCATTCCACAATTTCACTGTCAATCCCCCTTTATGTATTCCTTTATGTATTCCCACGTGAGGACTTTGGGACTGGTATCTAGTTTTTGGGTCTGTGCTTTTAATATTTTGTTGGATGAATTTGAATTTTTGTCGTTGGGTTTATTATTTCTCTTATTTTTTGTCTTTGTTTTTTGTTATTTTTCTCCTTCAGTTTCTTTTTTTTTTCTTTCAATAAAATTATTGCTATAGCAACAGTGCAACAAGCGAGCCATGATTTTTCAAGTTGGCCGCCTGTTGCACGAATCAAGGTTGTAGCTACATTTTTACTTTCTGTATGACAAGAAAACAACTTTGTAAATAAAAAGTTAACATTTTGAGGTTTTTTCCCCCCTCTCGCTCTCTTTCTCTTCCTGCTTGCTGTGCTTCTGTGGTGTCACAGTTTCAGTAGGAAGAAATGAAGTGGTGGCCATATTGGCTGTATTACTCGGATCCACCTTGCCGATATGCACCCTGCATGCGCTGAGTGCTGACTGCTGGTGGAAACGACATGAGACTGCAATTGCAATAGTCCTGGAATTCTTGTCTCGGGCAGCCCAAGTAAAAGAACATATGCACACCAGCATTCTCCTTTTTGACTACATCCCCATTGAGCATAGATATTTTGTGAAGCCCTGTCCTAATATTTGTAGTTTCTACTCCTGAAAGTAAGACTTCAGGGTAATGTTGTAAGCATATGAGTAGTCCGCTTTCTGCATTAATGAAGTGATCATGGTCTAATAATTAGACCATGACCGATTAGACTAATTGATATGCAGCGATATTTCACTCTTGTGATTGTGATATGTAAGCCCCATGGTGAAATGCTCCGAAACATGTTTTTGTATAGTATCCAACACTACCCGGTTTTGCCTAATTACTGCAATAGTTTCTTTTTTCCTTTTAACTTGTTTTAAGACAGCACCAATGCTGTAATAGGACATAGCAGCTAGTGGCAGTCATTTTCTGGTTCAAACGTTCCAGACCCCATTTACCCCATAGAGATTTCCAAAAATACATGTATGAATAAATGAAAGCCTCAAGACCATAAAGAATTTGATTCTGTGGGGGGGGAAAAGGGTATTTATTAAATTATTAAAAAATATAGTATCATAATTAAATATTCAAACTTTTTTTCACAGGATCAAATGTTTCATGGTCATGATTCAACAGGATCCTAGATGGCTTGATTCTAGGTTTAAATGGTGCATTTATATAGCACCTTTATCCAAGGCGCTTTACAGATATTGGCAATTCCATTCGCCCGTTCTCACACCGATGCCGGAGGAAACCATGCAAGGCACCAACCTGCACATCAGGAGCAATTAATTTATATAAATATTTTTTTGTAAATCTCTATGGGAAAACGAATGGGGTATGAAACGATGGAAGCCTGGCTATCTTAAGCTATTCTAAACCAAACAGGTCAGGCAAGCTACCTTCAACAGAGAGTGAAATGTGGGCCTTCCACATGTTGCAGCCTGAGCGGTGTGTGGGGGGAGGGGCACCTTCTGTAAAAGTCAACAGTCACAACCCAACCAGAATGAGCCAGTAACAAGACAAGCGATGTAGAATGGTTTCTCTTGACATTTGGTCAAATGCTAAATCTAAATGGTAATGTCTGATGAGTACGGTTAGTCGTGTGTTTGTTATGCTTTTACTGGCAAGTAAATTAGCTTTTTGACACATTTCTACCCCATGGGCTGGTGAGGATGGATTGTGTTCTGCTCAGACAGAAGCATCGCTATGAAACAGGCAAATTTGGTTTTTAGCAAGTATTTTATTTTTTATGATGAATAAATCTTTGCATATTTTAAGAAACAACATTGAAAGGGTAAAATGTCATTGTGTGTGTGTGTGTGTGTGTGTGTGTGTGTGTGTCTGTGTGTATATTTATATACACTGTTTTTTTTAAACGTTTGCATACATCAATATCTTTGATCAATATCTTAGACAATAACAGTACAGTCAAAAATAACAAAATGTAGTGTAGTTAGGCACAGTGAGACTGATGTATGCAATTTCCTGGCAGCAGAACTAAAATGGCAAGTGTTTGCAGCTGAAAGTGAACACGTGAATCTGCAACTAACATTATTGCTCTAGTAAAACGAAGACTCCAACCAAGTGTTTGCATTTTTGCCACAAAGGGGTCTCTGGAATGGTATTTGGATTGTAGAGACATCTTCAAGAGGGCTGATATTAGCTATGCCATGCTTAACAGAACAGTCCGAGACCATTATTCAACAAAAACTGTATATACCAGTATGATGATTTGGGGTGTTTACAGTACAGTGACCCCCACACAGTAACTGTCATTTCTCGACCGTTTCACCACTCACTTCACTCTGGTGTGATTTTACTATGTTGTGCCATTTAAAACAATAGCTTCAGATGAGCCTCATATACTGTAACTGCAGTGATAAAATATGCTCACACCACAGACTTATGAATATGAACACCATATGAATTATTAGTCTTCCCCACTGTGCTGTTTGCTCCCACCCACACCTTTTAGTTTTAACAGGCCTGTTGTTATCAGTTTCAGCCTGTATGTAAATCCAATGGGCTGAGCAAGGGCTGCAGTTGTAGTTATAGTAGGTGGGCACACAGGCGTGTGGGAATGGTGAGAACGGGTTTTTGAGGGCCATTAAACCCTACTTTATGTTTCAGCTAGTTGATGAAGATAATGCACATGAGCTTGTAGAGCTTCTATTCTCAACAAATGTTGACTAATCTTGGCAAATCATCTCTTAATGCGGTCCATGGCACAACATATTTTCAATTTTGGGGTCCTTGAAAAGGTTTGAGAACCACTGTTCTAGAAATGAATTGGCCCAAATGCAACAGTCCATTCTTGATTGAAACATTGCTAAAATAATAGTGGTGTTTTATATCCACCAATGATTTGGTAGAGTTGAGTGATTTTGGTAGAGTTGAGTGATTAAAATAAAAATGAAACTGGTTATCACATTCTAGACCAATCAGCCAATCAACAGAGCACCCTCCAAGCCAGCTCTGCAGCAGCAGTGCATGAAGAAGAGCTATGTTGAGGCATGTCAGCCAATGGCAGTGTGTGGTTCCAGTTCACGAGTAAGCCTGAGTGCACTAGAACTGTCCTGCAAGGGTCACAGAGGTCACATGCAGACAACATAATCTATAGAGCAGTGTGTGTGTGTGATAAAGATGCTGTATTGTTACTCAGTGTAGTATTGTGTGTGGTTGTGTTGGTGAGTATGGCAGTATCAATCTCATGCCTGTTTGACAAGGTCATCTCATATTGAAATGTGTAAATGTATGCTATAGGTCCTTTATGTACTGTACATTTATGATCCTCCAATTCATTTTGGATCATTCAGCACATTTTAGTAGGTTCATGGCTCAAATGTATTATGTCGTCATGAATTATGACCTCATGATGAATACAGACAAATTGGAAATAGCATTACGATGTAGTAGAATATAACTACATGGTATATTATGAATCTGCATGCAGATTTGCATCAAGCTATGCGATGTCATCTGACCTAGTTTCATTCAAGCATTAGTCTATGTAGTATGTGGTAGTAGCCTTTTCCCGCTACAAACAATTTACAGTATAATTTATGCAAAATAGTCAATTTAAATTTCTCCCTGAATGAGAGGTACTGAAACATAATGGGGAAGTGCTCTGCCATATTATTGTAAAATGTGCGTAAAATCCCTAGCCTTGTTGCTTAATGCATTTCCAAACCAGCGGATTGAGACCCAAAAGTGTGTTGCAGGGTGCTCTGACAAGGTCAAAGGCAATCGACAACTTAGAACATGTGTCATTTTACTGTCTGGGTTATGTATTTTATGGTCAATGCAATCATCAGGTCTCAGGTGTGATACCATTTGAGATCCACTGCTACAAAATCTGCCAATGGATTGAACAAACTGAGCACATTTGCTAACAGCAAATCTCTCAAGTCAGGTCAAAATGTACTTAAAGCACAATACACATCCCATTAATGCACACTCGGAGAGGAAAACATGGTCATTATTTGAACAAGATACTCTTTGTTAACCTACACAATAGTAGGTATGGCTGTTGTTTAAGCCTTCATGGTTGTTTAAGAGATCACTCCTTAAGGTAAGCTGTTACAAATAGACAATACATTTATTGTGTGCCCAATAGGTTATATTGATTCAAACACACAATGGCTTTTAAACCTGTTCTTCACAGTGGCTGTAGAATATCATGGCAAAAATGTTACATGCTGTTGGTTAAGTGCAACATGCTGATTTTCTGAACAGAAATCACGTTTTCAGCTCCTGATTTTGATGTCAAAAGTTTCCATTTTATAACTTGTACAGTGAACATTTTCACTGTCCAGTTTTTACATAGTAGAATAAATTAAAACCAAAATTAAAAAAAGATAATAAAAAAGATAAATCTGCCATATGTGGCAACAGGTACAGAGATGGCTGCTGGGCACCAATTGTTCTCTAAAAAGAATTGAACTACCAGTTTTTTCCCCATTCATTCAAATGCAAAGGCAGCTCTATGGAAGACTAGAGAGCTCTCGACTGTGGTATTGTTATTTCATTAAACCTGCTCAATCTTCTTTCAAGCCCACTCTCCCTCTCTCTCTAACACACCCGCGCACGGGCACACACACACACACACACACACACACACACACACACGCGCGCACGGGCACACACACACACACACTCGCATCATCGCATCATACAGTAGTTTAAATATGCAAGAAAATATAGATAAAGAAGCACAAAAATATATATTCAGTGTCGTCGTACAATCGCGAGTGATTGTCTGCTGCTATTGCTGACAGCTCCAAAATAACGGGCAGGCCACCGCGTCATTCACTTAGAAGGCATCAAATCTGTATCCTCTCATGACGAGCATTTAAAAAAGAAAATACACGATACAGTAAAAGATTACAAGAACATTGCATAGCTGTGAAGCGTACAAAAGACAAGTTTTAGGTTGAGGGGAGGGGGAGGAGTGGGGAGATAACAGGTGAATTTATAGATGGGCTGCAATCTAAAATACATGACACACTGGTCATATGGAGGAAACAAAAACGTGCGTAGTGGGTGAGTGTATGTACAAGAAGAAGAAAAACATGTACACTCGGTGTACATGTTTTTGTGATATTGGCTGTGCAACACCCAAGTGATATTGGCTTTGCAACACCTCCCTCTGTGCTGTGACAGAGGGAAAGAGAGGCCTTGTCTATAGAGGTGAGACTCCATCCAGAGAGGGAATGTAAAAGGGGTGGGGGTGTGGGGGGTATTTTGTACTGTGTTAATAGATTATACACTGTAAAGTCCTCAATGTTAATTGAACTCTGAGAGTGTATGAATGGAAACAAATGAACCCGTAACGGTCTGTTTGGTGTCATTCGTACACTCTCAGAGTTAGATTAACACTCTGCACAATTGCAGTGCATGAATGTGACGTGTGTTGGCCAGGGCTAGGTTGGGTTGACGGGGTGTGGGCGTGGTCGAAGGGCGGGGCCTGTCTCAGAGCGAGGCCTGCTGGGAGTTCCTCATGTTCTTGATCTCCAGCTCCATTTGCTTGATGCGTACGTCCCTCTGGTTTAGAAGCTCCCGCAGCCGTCGGATGTCCTCCTGCTGCTTGAGGAACTTCAGTCGCAGCTGTGAGGGAAACATACGGCACACACGCACACACACACGCACGCACGCCCGCACGCACGCACGCACGCACACACACACGCACACACAGGTATTCAACTCTGGCTTAATGCTACAATGCCCAATGTCTCCCTCTCATGAAGGGGTGAAGTGTAAAACTATAGTGTAGTTCAAGTAAGGTCCATCGGTGTGCCATCTGCTTCAAATGACGTTGTCAACGAGTAGGTGTCCTACCCGACACTCAATGAACGAGTAGGGAGACCACCTCCAGCCACTGCAGAGGTACTGTTACGGTATATTGTATTTAGCACTTAAACCCTATACTTTATTGACCCCCCCCCCCCCCCCCCCAATTGTAGCTGAAATACCAGAGGAAAAATAAATAAAACTATAAGATACACATCTGCTGTTTCACCCTCCAAGTAAAACTCAACACCCATCCCCAGCAGTACCTCATTCTCTGTCATGGGAGTAGAGCAGAGAGAGAGGTCCTGTCCATTATTGACTGACGTCCAACTGATGTCGTCTTTGCCCTCCGTTGGACTGCTGTGCTGTTCTCTGCTCTCTTTGGAACCCAGTTGGTCCTGAATGTATGCCAGCTGCAGCAGGCCCGGCCTGCTCTGTGAGCGGCGGGTATCCAGCC